>NC_136901.1:60216378-60303437 GCF_949606895.1 Notothenia rossii | reverse complement strand
CGGATGTCACTGTAGTGTATATTTCTGTATATTTTTTTGAAAATCTAGTGTATTCATCATTTTCCTACACATTTATTCACAGGTGTCTTTAACCTGGAAGTTGCTCTTTAAGAAACACAGGTGAGGTCCAACAAAAGGCAAGTGAAGTTCTTCCACAGCAAACTGGTAAATAACATTTACGGTTTAAGGGGTATATTGTCATGGTGAAACACTAAAGTTAAAATCGCAAGCTGATGATGACACAAAACAGTCAGCACACTTCTGTCTAAAGTATAACTGTTGCTGAAGCATTTATATTTCCCCATTTATTGGAGGTGAGCACGCAATGGCTCCATGATGGAGGTAACGTTAGCATTCAGCATTTAGCTTGAAATTCAGCCTGGGCAAACCTCTGATCCCTGAGGAGTGCCACAAGCTCGCTGTGCACTCCAGGTGCTAGTTTCTAATCATTTTACGGAATAAACTATTGACTCTTAAAGGTACAGTTCAGCATTTGGGAAATCCAAAAGTAAACAGATAATATACAATATCTGGCTACCTCACCGTCAAAATAAGACAATTATTTTGTTAATTAATCGTTCCAACACGTCTCTAACACTCGCTAATTGTAATGTTTAAATCACTGATTAATAAATGGAGCAATCAATTAATGTAAATATCAATGAGTGTTATAGTGAGGTATAGTCAGGTGTCCCCCAGTCTTTATCCTGAGCAAAGTTAAGCTAAGCTACTTTTATCTCATGCTCAGAAAGAAACTGAATAATGAAATATCTTTAACTGAACAAATTCCTTTAAATGTGTACCAACAAGGTATGTTCTTTTAATCTGGGATGTTTACTGTTTCTGTAGCATAAAGCGAGATCTAACATTTTCTAAACCTTGTTTCTGCCCAGAGGAAGAGCGGGTCTCTTTAGTTTGTCACAGTGAAGACCAATGCTGCCGCTCAGACAGAAAGAAGGACCGCAGAGTATGGTGACACGTCTGCAACTATGCAAACTGCACATTTGAATCTTTGTCTCCTCTGGACACATGGACATTTGTCATGACGTCTATTTTAGTTTTGAAGAAAGTGGCTGAGCATGACATTGTGTTTTATGCAGTTATCAAGAGGAACAACAACCCAAACCCTAAAAGAAAGTCAAAGACACCTGAAACACTGCGTCTTTGTTCTCTGTTATCTTTACAATAGTGTGCTTCGTGTGCAAGCTCTATAAAGAAATGGCTTGTTTGGATCAACCTGGGTAATGAACATATAGAAACACAGACCAGTGCACAAGTGACTGTTATTGAAGGTTATACGGTGGGTCAAAAAACGAGGACTTTTACCATGGTCACAGGAGACAGTGTACAGGCTGGTGTGTGTTATTTCTGACCGTGTCTTGCGAGTTTGTCACATGACGTTGCAATCTTTTTTTTAACAATCTCTTGTTTTTCATTTTTATCCTACCCACATTTTATTAGTTAATCCTTACCAATTTGGGCACAACGTAAAAAGGTGTGATACAGTGCTGATATGAAACACATACTTTACATAATATATCAAATGTATCAAGCGTCTGAAATGCAGCTATTGAATTATCTCTTCAATTTGAAATAGCCCTGCTTATTCTGAAAAAACGTGTTTGATGTGGTACAAAGAAGTGTTAATCAGAATCCAGGAATGCAACAGTATATATATACATTTAGAATTAAAGATCTGCCTGTTGTTAAAGTAAATACTGTGGGACTGTGTCACATGAAAGAATAAAGATACATATTATTTTTGCAAATCCATTTGAACGTGTCATTTCAGAGTTGTTTCCATCACATGTAACAATGTAAACTGTGAGCCCCTCTGCAGCAGAAAGCTTGCTTGCTGTCCTCGTGTCTCTGATCAGCTGATTGTCTTGGCATCTACCCAGGGTGCATCTTGTTAAGTGCCCCCGGGGACTCCATTCACATTTTGAGGTATTGAAACAGCTCCTTGACTTGGTAATGGTGTCTAGGAGCTGTATACAAGGTCCTTGTCTTGTTAGGAATGTGCTGTGCGCCGCTACTATTTACCTTGTTGACTTTCTCCGATTTGAAAAGATGCTTTTAGATGTCCTGCTTCATCTTGAAGAGCAGCTCTCACAAAGAAACCACACAGTGTAAAATGGTCTCTAAATGTACAGGGATGATTTGCCCTGAGAATAAAAATGGAAGATTTCAATAGAGGGACTCAGAGAGAAAGCCTTATATCCTCAGTGCAGTAGCTACAGTTTTTTAACTAGGCTTGTAGCAGTAGTAGATGTTGTTTCTCACATCAAATATTCATGAGCTTCAAAAATCAGGAACATCTCATCGATACTGTCTGCAGGCAGCGTGTTGTCAGCTCTGTAAATTAGAGCAGTGCTGACAAACACTACAAAGGTATCCGTCTGTGAGGACTTCGCCTGGGTTTGTGTGCTGTGAGGCTAATTGACTCTGGGTCTCCTAAACAGACTCACAGTAGTCTAGCGTTTCACGGAGGAACAGAGCAGGGCTGGTCACAAAGATCACAGGCGCTCCTACACTGGGTCCTGCCTCACATTCACTGCGTGACCGAGCCAAAGCCCGCCTCCCTGAGGGACACACGTCTGGCATATGCTGCCCTGATACCTGATCACTTGTTTTTCAAGTTGCACAAAAGCGTCTCCTGGTCTACGCCTTCTTTTCATATCCTCCGACTGGGAGATTACTGTCCCGCCAATTACAATTTAATATTCTCTAAACCTTCAAACGCTATCTTTTTGTATCAATCAATCTTTATTTATCTCACCCCACCCCTCTTTCTCTTCATCTAGTTCTTAGGAGTATCTGCCAGATGCTAAGCAAACACTTTTTTGTGTCTCATTTAGGTAACATTTCAAACCTGTAAACTTTGAAGTCAGTAAAAGTTAACTAGGTTATGTGTAGAGTTAGGCTCAGCGACACAAGGCTGAAAGCTATTTTTTTTAAACTGAGAGTTGTTGATGACGCATGCTAGCAGGACAATAGAGGAACGACAGCAGTAAGGAAAGAGTTTCTTTGGGCTGACCCGAGTGTTGGGGGGGAGAGAGGAGAGAACAAAAGCCTCCAATGTGGCTGGAGTTGAATGTTGACAACGTGCAGGGCCAATGGGTGACATATTTTGGGGAGTGCTCATTCATTAGACTAAAGATTTACTATCCGCAGCCCCCACTTCTTCTTTCTGTTTGTCTTGGCAGATGTGAGGCAGGCGCTTGCTTTTCTCTCTCTCTTTTTCTTTTTATTGTGGGGGTTGAATATTTCTGTCCAAAGCACCACGTGTTCTTAATTTTTGGGCCATTTGTGTGGAAACTTAAATATGTGGATCAGCTTTCGAAGTAGGCTAGACTCTCTCCCTCTGTTGGGACAGGAGCGCTCCATTGGAGATCCTGAGATCTGCTTTTTAATCTGGTCTACAATCTCTTCACTAGTTGCTATTTTGTGTTCAATTCCCCATCCCTGTTGATATTACATAGTGTGGCATGGCAGACACAATCAACTAGTTATTAAACTGTAAACAGATTGCTTAATGCACAAACGTTATTAGCAAAGCATCTAAAGTCATTACATCGGAAGTAATAAACTGATGAAATAACATCATATTTTCCATTTTATTGTTTTTGTTGTGCTGTTATAATGAAATTACACACAGGACCAAGTGTAAAGTGGGGGCAGTCATTAGATGTGTTCTTCATTAAAAGCTATCACCAACTTTACAGGCAAACTCATTTCCCAATGAGTAGCCTACTCATGCACCACAGAGCAGTTTGAATAATTGCTTGCTACAGAACCCCACACAGTCACCAACAGCCTCCATAGGGTTCACAGTGACTAGCTACAGTGCTATTAGCTATCACTGCAGGATCTTTCTTTACGACCTTAATTAAAAGGTCCAGACAGTAAAACAGCAGTTGCGTTTATCATGGGGGCCCAGGGGAAGGGGACACTAAAGGGTGTGCTTATTACACGGCCCATATCCAGGCCAGTCCTAATGATCCTCACACCCATGTGCTTTATCTAAACACATTCCAGGTTGGGCCTGGGTAGGAAACTGCGAGGGCCTCATCTCAGCCAACCTTAAAGGCTTCAGTGTTGAACTAGCTAATGGCAGCAGCATGATCCCTGCTCGCTTTGACCTCCATTAGAGGCAGACCTCTGAAGGAAGTACAGTTCTAATTCAGATAATCTTCTCATCCAAAAACCATCAGTGAGTCTCATGTGGCGCATGCTCAGATAAAAAAAGAGACAAAGACATTTCTTTCCCAAGAAATGACTGAGTTCAGCTTGTAGAAACAACTGAGTGTATATTTGTTCAGGTCCGCTCTGAAATCCGCCAGTTGGTTTGAGTCGCTAAGAGAAATGGACAGGGGAAAAGCACGAGTGCAGGCAGTACAAGTTTTTGGAAGTGTAGCGGAGATGAGAAAGCCCCAGAGCAGGCTAAGGCTCTGTGTAAAAATGAAAAGTAAACAAGATTTTCCGACAGCTAAAAAGTCTCCTGGCATCTACGCGTGCGTGCGTGTGTGTGTGTGTGTGTGTGTGTGTGTGTGTGTGTGTGTGTGTGTGTGTGTGTGTGTGTGTGTGTGTGTGTGTGTGTGTGTGTGTGTGTGTGTGTGTGTGTGTGTGTGTGTGTGTGTGTGTGTGTGTGTGTGTGTGTGTGTGTTGTACAGTTAAATCACATGGTTGAAATGTGGGCCACAGCCAGCCCCTCGCCGGGGGCCGGTACCTGTGTGTTGATGTGGAGGGACACGTTAAAAGCAGCCCCTGATTCACATTAAGAGCCACAAACACTTAGCGGCATCTGTTCCTCACTGAATCATTCATAAGCATCTCAACACATACATTAAATACAAAAAGAAAATAGGTAGAGTGGAAGAAGAGGGGGATGATTTGCATAAGGAAAAGTTGAAATGTCAGCTCAGGAGCTTTCCTCGGATGCGCCTCTTCTCCCACATATGGGACTGAGTTCTGGCATGCATGTTAATAGCAGGGCTAATTGACTATTAATATGAATCAAAGCCTCGTGCAGGATAAAAATATCTTTGGGAAAACACCCTAATGATCTGATTTGGTGCATTGTACACTCTCTTTCTCCTCAGTTCTCCCCGCCGCTGTTCTTTTTCTTCATGCCCATTCATCCCAGTGGGTTTGTTAATGAAACTTAAGGCTCAAACAAATCCAATACTCCCAACAGGGATCCTCTGCTGGGGTAGGATGGAGGAAGAGAGAGATGAGCTATCTCTTTGCATAGCTGTGTTTAAGCTAATGAAAGAGCTTCCTAATGACTTTTGCCAGCGTTGATTTCCATGAGAAAGCCCAGTCATCAGTCACGACACCTTATTCATTAGTCTTGCCTAAAGAACGCCCCACCATCACTGAGCCCCCCCATCCCTTGGCTTCTGCTTTCATTTCTAATCTACTCTTCCTCCCTCCCTTGCTTTTCCTCCTATCATAACAAGCTACAGTGTTTTCACAGTGAGAAAAAGGGGAGAGGTGCAATTAAGGGAGTAGCTGCACTTCACTTGGACCACCGCATTCATTATACAAAGCTTCATGGGGGCTGTGGGAGGAAGTCCCTGTGTGGAATATCCCTGAGTGCTCATGTCAAACAGTGTGCAGTGGGACATTGGTACAGGTCTCTGATGCCAAACTAAAAGTCATCTTGGTAATTGGCAGTCTATCTGAAGAACTTACTTTTTGGACTTGCATGTGAAGTTCCTTTTGAGGATTCAAGTCGGTGAATCAATGCTGGGGAGATCAGAAAACATTGGAGCTATATACTTTCTGGTGTTTTCTACAGATGAAAGCCACTAGCATTTAGTTCATTGCATGAGCAGATACACAAGGTCTCATACACATGTGAAGTAAGGGAGTAGATACATCTGGGTGCATAGTAGCATCTACACAAGTCATAAATGATTATACACATGTTTCCATTCAACTCTGTTGCTTCATGACATTACTATTTGTCGTATTTTATTCGACTTTACTCAGTCTTCTACATTTTTATATTTTTTGTACATATTATCTTAAAAAATGTTTTTAAAATAACTTTTTGTAATAGTACTTTTGTCAGTACTATTTTTGGTTCCTTTCTATAAAACCCATTCTGATTCTGTTGTGGTCAGAGGCGTTGACCAGGCTGCAGGGCAGGCCTAGACTGGGGGGGGGGGTCTCTGCACCTGTTCCTCTGCTGCTGCTCGTAGCGCTCGCCCCTCACTTCATACTGCACAAGGTTATTTGTTCCAAGTGGACATATTGAAAGGCTGCAATGAGATGCAGATGGATGGCAGTCCCAGATCAGCCAATCTGCTGCTGCTCGACAGCAGGCAGCTCCGCACCGCGACATGCTGCTACACATCTACAGATGTCCACCCCCCCGCCCCCTCTCCCTGGTGCTATCTGTCGTGGTCTCTCTCCCGCTGAGGGATAAGTGTCAGTGTGTCGGGATGTGCAGATGCTGACCCATCATTGTTAGAGCCCAGACGGGGGCCGGTTGGTAATAAGCCTTCTCCTCCCTGCCCCCACTGCAGGCACATGACTTTTTGTTGGGGGCTCGGGCCCCTTTTGTTAGGACACCGATGACCCCTGGCCCGTTAGCCCTTCCTCCACCAAGGACACACACACATAGTTAAACCCTAACTCACACTTTCTCATAAGGCATATGCATCACCCATCCACAGGCACACTTTCACACAAAGACCATCTGACACTGATTCTCCCTCTCTCTCTCCCTCTCTCTCTCTCTCTTCCTCTCTCTCTCTCTCTCCCCCTTTCCCTCTATCTCTCTATCTCTCTTTCTCTCTCTCTCTTTCTCTCTCTCTCCCTTTCCCTCTCTCTCTCTCTCTCCCTCCCTCCCTCGCTCTCTCTCTCTCTCTCTCTCTCTCTCTCTCTCTCTGTGTTTTCCTCTGCTCTTTGAGGGAGGTGAAGCCTCCTGCAGGTCATTATCAGGCAGTATGCTGAGATTAAGAGCCTCCTCCCTTAGTTAAGAGTAAAAGAAAGAGAAGCGACACAGGGGACAGATGGGCTTCAGACAGAGAAAGGAAAGAGGAATGCATTGCTAGAACTGTCCAGGATTAACTCTCACTAACCTCCCAAAAACTCCTCGCTGTATGATTTAGGAAAGATTTTCCTAGGAAAGATAGTACATTACCTCTGTCGATACCTGCATTGTCAAAGGGGGGGTTCAGGTATAGTTTAAAGTTCTTAGTGTGAAGTTTCCTTTCTTTTCCACTAGCAGGAAACTTCCCCTGACAGTGGGCAGACACACAGGAGCTGTGGTGTGTGTTCGACTGTGGCCCAACTCATCACTGGGAGTTTAAGGCAATATCATAAAGTACTGTGAGGGGGGGGGGGGGGGGGGGGGGGGGTTGGTGCTGCTGGAAAAAGAGCAAGACTAAAAAATGTAAAAAGATGAAAGTGGGCGTCTTATCAGGATGAATATTGATGTGGAGCCTATTTGGAAATTACCCTACATCAAACCAGGAATAAAACAATACTGACCTCCTTTTACCTCGCTGCTCAAAGGAAGAGGAAGTATCATGAGAACCGAATACTTTAGCCGAAATAAAAACTTGTTTGAAAGGTATTGCCAATTTTCTGTGCTAAAAAAAAATACAGGTTAAAGTTCAATCATCTGAATAAATCATTTTAGAAAAGGAACTGGATGATTTCCAAATGAGGAATGCAGTGCTATTATGGGAAAAGTCACTGTGCTGGCAACTCCTTTTTTTACTGCATGTGGTGCTCTCAGATCAGTTTTGTATACACAGCTGTAGTCTTATAAGATGAAGGTGTGTTATGCAGCACAGGGACGCAGAAGACGAACAGTTCATGAGAGACTGAGGGTTGAACACACACTCCTGTCAAAGGTGGTCTTGATTGTCTGCAAGAGCCAAATACAGATTTCCTCAGCACTGAAGAAATGCTGAAGTGGACATAAGGGCAACACACACACACACACACACGGCTGTGACAGTGTTATGAATTAAATGTATCATATTCATCATATCAGAGGTGGACAAAACATATGGAAATATAGTTGTATTCAGTTTGGAGCCCATGATACTCATCCTGCTAACTGGAGAATGCTCTCTTTTAGTGTGAGCAGAACCTCAGCTAATCAGCCCAGCAATCAGCCAATGTGTGTGTGTGTGTGTGTGTGTGTGTGTGTGTGTGTGTGTGTGTGTGTGTGTGTGTGTGTGTGTGTGTGTGTGTGTGTGTGTGTGTGTGTGTGTGTGTGTGTGTGTGTGATTTCAAAGCAAGGCCACCAACGCGTCACATGCCCACTAGATGCCCATGTGCTTGCATACACAGTCCAGCAATCTCACACAGAAACACAGACACAACCACACACTGGGATGAATGCAGATGAAACCGTACCACATCACAGGCAGAACACGGAAATCAGTCTCATCTGGAGCCTGCAGCTCTCTCTCTCTCTCTCTCTCCAGCTTCCTTTCCCCTCTCTTTCTCTCTCTCTCTCCTTCCTCACATCATCTCCATCTGAATTTTAAGCCCACATGGGGTCAACAAAAATAAATAGATGACTTAGAATGATTAAACTACAGCATAGATTCAAACGGGCTAGCATTTAAAAACGCTCAGTCCCCATTGTTGCACACAACAGCTGTCAATAATAAAACAACATTCCACTTGCTCTGCTTTGAGTCATGCAAATCACTGCATGCACACACACTCAGAGAGTTCACTCTCCAAAGATTCAACACCAAACTCAGGCTCCTAAACTGTGCTGTTTGGACACACATTTGACTTTTCAAATATCAGCCACACAGTTTACATTTTGATAATAGAATAGGAATGTTCCTCAAACACAATCCCATTAACCACGAACACAACCCATAATCATCATAGTTACACAGTAAAAGTAAAAAAATATCCTAATTTTACAGGAAATAACTGTAATTTTTTTTAGTAATTATCATGTTTTTTTAAATAACTTGCAAAATCCTGTAAGATTACAGATATTAACTATAAATGAACAACCCAAAACATTATTTTAAGTAATTTTACAATAACAACAAATAACATTTATTTCATTTTTTAAATAAGTAAATGTACTATATCATATTTATAGTATTTTTGCACTTTCAGAAAATACATGCAGATGTACGTAAAATAAAAATTATTATCTGTAATTAAATATGTAACTCGTAATATAAAAGTGTATTACTATTATAAGACTTTAAGAAATGTCTTTGTAATTTCAAGGTAAATATAACACTGTAAAAAAAAGTGTCAAATAAAAAAAAATTAAAATATAAGTAAAACATATTTACATTTCAATCCACCACAAACATAAAATATCCAATGTTCAAACAAAAGTAAATATATTTGTTTTCATGAAATTCCTAACTTGTAAACATCTACAGTTGACAATATTATTTAAAAAAATAAAAATCATAGAAAGTGGAGAAATCTCTGCAGGGAGGACCAAGGTTTAAAACACACACTGTTATTTACTCAACAATAAGTCACAGTTATCCTTGTTTTATTTATGTGGCATGTTGCTGTGTTTTTTTTTCCATTGCTCAATACACAGTAATAAGCCTTATAGCCTTACGGTATAATGTATGGTTTTTATTGATTTTTTAAATGACATTTAACACTAGAACCGCCAACGGGTACATTTTACCCGTAGCTGTTTTTTTATTGTATGTAACTTTTTTTCCATAACATATTAAAGTCTCCCAGTCCGTGACTTTTCCTGAAAGTGTGTTATATAGCACCCTCTGTTGTTAAAAATTGTCAATAGGAAGTCAGATTGAAAAAATCGCCAAATAAATTGCCATTTATACCTATATCTGCCAGCGGATAGTATTTACCTCATAGAAAATGCAGCGTAAACATGACGTGTTGCTATAGCAATGACTTTTGTCTAGTGCGGTTCCTTATAGATAGAGAGATAGATAGAGAGAGATAGATAGATATATTGATAGATAGATAGAGAGAGACAGATAGATATATAGTTATAGATAGTGTAACATCTTGGAGAATACAAGATATTGGATGACTGAGCTCACGTTGAGGACGTAATGCATGTGTGCAGGTTACGTGCCAGTTGAATAAAGATGGACACTCGGAATGAGAGAAGTAGTCTGCGTCGTCTGTTTATGTAGACAATTATATGTCCATAGAACAGAACATTAAAGATGGATCGATAGATAGTTATTGTAGTGGCCGTTTGTCCTAAACTTAAACTCAAAATAAGTTAAAACCTTCAAACGGATCACTTCTGGCACCCTGGGCAGGTAATGTACGCAGTGTAGAAAGTCAACCAATTTCCAGGCATGGGTTCTGTCGTTGAGGCTGGTTTTATTGTTTTCTCGGTCACAAACAATTCTTTCTCCTTGTACAAACAATCCTCTCTCGTGCTGGTAAAAAACCATGTGCCCATTACCCAGGTGCAAAAACAGGTGGTCTGCCACTTCCTGCCTATATACACCCTTGCCTGTGCTCACCACTACCTCCAGGTGTCTAAACCAAAAATCACACTAAATAAATTAACCCAAATAAAGACTAACATATAAAGCAAAGAAATTAACTAAACAAATTATTATTAACTTAACAGAATATTACCACAAATATATACTTCTAATGTGAGCAAAATCATAATAAACAAATTAAATGACAAACTACAATTACTATATGCAAAAGACTGTGTAGCTCTAACACTCCGGCCCCTAATTGGGCATTTATCACAATTACTAGACTTAAAAAACATGGAGCTACACACTAAACATGCATTCTCAGGCACTGATGTCTTCTCTGGCAAACCTATGAAGGAAAGGTGTTATTGATGGAAAGAGACAGAGAGAGAGGCAAAGAGAAAGATAGAGAGTCCATGCGGTCACAGTGTTGCCTCCAGCAGCAGGCACAGCTTCGTCACAGGCCTCTCCAGGATACTGGTCTTTGTTTGGAGACGCACAGAGCGCACATGGCCATTCACATCTGCTCTGACTTCTAAAACTCTCCCCATCATCCAAGATCCTCTTGGGGCTGTAGCGTCTGCCACAAGAACAACATCTCCAGGTATGAGGTTTCTTCTTAGTGCTGTCCATTTTTGTCTCTGTTGCATCAATGGCAGGTACTCAGAAACCCACCTCTTCCAGAAGAGTTGCGCCATGTACTGTATCTGCTTCCATCTTCTCCTAACATACAAATCATTTCTGTCAAACAGTCCTGGTGGCATAACTGGTTTGTTTTTCAACAACAGAACATGATTCGGAGTAAGGGCTTCCAAGTCATTCGCATCACCTGAGGCCTTTGTGATAGGTCTATCATTCAATATTGCCTCAACTTCACAAAACATTGTTTGGAGTCCTTCATCGTCCAAGGTTTGCTGTTTAAGGACTGAGTTAAGCACATTCTTCACTGAGCGAATCAGGCGCTCCCAAACACCACCTTGATGTGAAGCTGATGGGGTGTTGAATCTCCATTCTATGCCGTCCTGAAGAAGGGCTCCTTGGATTTTGTCATGATTCAGAGCAATCATATTCTCCTTGAGCTCACGGCTAGCTCCAATAAAGTTGGTTCCATTGTCAGACCTGAGAGTGGAGACTGGGCCTCGTCTGCAGATGAATCTTCTCACTGAATTTATACAGGAGTCCGTATCCAGCGTGTGTGCTACTTCCAAGTGTACAGCGCGGCTGGTCATACATGTGAAGAGCACTCCATATCTTTTGAGAAGACCCCTGCCTCTTTTAACTTCAATGGGCCCAAAATAATCAACGCCAACATGAGTGAAGGGAGCTTCATCAGGCAACACTCTCTCGACAGGTAAGTCAGACATTTTTTGTTCAAGGAGTCTTCCTCTTTGGCGTCGGCAAACTACACAATCTGATATGACTTTTCTGGCAGCAGAGTTTGCATTTATAATCCAATACTTCCGCATTAATCTGGACAATATGTAGTTTCTTCCAGCATGACCTAGCTGCTGATGAATGTGGCGCAGAATCAATGTGGATACATGCAGGTCTTTGGACAGAATAGCAGGACGTTTAGATTCAACTGGCAGCGAGGACTTGCTAAGCCGACCGCCAACTCTGAGGATCTCACCTTCCATCACTGGGTCCAATCTGTACAGGGGACTGTCTTTGGATATGGTTTTCACACCACTCTGCAGCGAGGTGATTTCCTCCTTGAACCGTTGATGTTGCACATACTGGATGATTGTCAGCTCTGCTCTGGTCACATCTTGAGGTATCAGACTCTGTCCTTTAAGTGTAGACTTAAAGCTCTTCATTTGGCTTTTAACCTGTTGTTGACTGAGTTCAGCAGAAGCACAAAGCTCCTTTCTCTTATGTCCCAATAACACAAGAGTCTCCTTGAACTTAAGAAGCCAAGCAACAGCTACTTGCAGTCTCTTCCAAGATGAAAAGTGATGAATCAGGTGGCTCATAGCATTGTCTGTGTCTTTAACAACAGCATTCACAGTCAAGTCCCTTTTCATCTCAGGGTCAGCACCAGGGATCATCTGAACATCTACGTCCAATTTAGGCCATTCATCCTCGGACTTGTAGAGGAAATCAGGTCCCATCATCCATCTCCTTCCATTCAGGAGGTCCTCTGCCCTCATTCCTCTTGACGCCTCATCTGCAGGGTTCTCCTTAGTCCCTACATACCTCCACTGGTCAACATCAGTTGCCTCTCTGATGACTGCAATTCGATTGGCCACAAAAGTATGGAATCGCCGGCTTTCATTGCATATGTATTTCAGGACTGTTGTGCTGTCGGTCCAAAAAACAGATTTCTCCAGCTTAATCTGCAATTCCTTTCGTAGCATGCGGTCTACTCTAACAGCGAGCACTGCAGCTGTGAGCTCCAAACGAGGAATTGTCATTTGCTTCAGTGGAGCAACTCTGGCCTTCCCCAGAGTAAAAGCAACATGCACTTTATTGTCCTTTTCCAGTCTTAAATACGATACAGTTCCATACCCGACCTCACTGGCATCAGAGAAGTGATGAAGCCGAACAGTGACAGGGTTGCTAAAGTCTTTAGGCTTGACACAGCGATCAATCTTGAACTCCGCCACCTTGTGGAGATCTTCCAACCAGCCAGCCCATTGCTTGGAGAGAACATGGGGAATAGCTTCATCCCATCCAAGATTTTTTCTGCACAATTCTTGCAGTAACATCTTAGCCATCATGCTGAATGGAGCAAGGAAGCCTAATGGGTCGTAGAGGGAGCTGACCACTGAAATAATTCCTCTTCTCGTCTGCGGTCGCTCTTGTAGAGAGGCCTTAAATCCAAATTGGTCCGTTTCAACGTGCCACTGTAGTCCTAATGTACGCTCAACAGGAAGTTGATCTGTATCCAAATCCAGGTCCATCATGTCCTTTGCTCTTTGGTCTTCGCTGACAGAGCGTAGCACTGCACGACTGTTACTGGCCCACTTTGACAGAGTGAATCCTCCTTTGTGCAAGAGTGCAGTTAAATCATGAATCATTTTCCTAGCTTCCTCTTCTGAGGCCACTGAACGGAGGCAGTCATCGACATAAAAGTTGGTTTTCACTGTACTCACAACCTCTGGAGGGAAGTGTTCTGCGTTGTCCTCTGCAGTCCTCCTCAAGGCATAGTTGGCACAGCCTGGCGATGATGCAGCTCCAAATAAATGCACCTTCATGCGGTATTCCTGTGGTGCCTGTGCGGTGTCACCATTTGGCCACCAAAGGAAGCGGAGAAAGTTGGTGTGCTTATCTGAGACATGAACCTGATGAAACATGGATTGGATGTCGGCCACAATTGCAATAGGCTCCTGCCTAAATCGAACAAGAACTCCAATGAGGCTGTTAGTAAGATCAGGGCCTTGCAAAAGCTGGCTGTTGAGTGATGTTCCTTTGTATGAGGCTGCACAGTCAAACACAACTCTGAGCTTGCCCTTCTGAGGATGATACACCCCATGGTGAGGGATGTACCAAACGTTCCCATTGTTCTGTGTCAGCTGGTCAAGAGGCACTGGTTCAGCATGTTGCTGTGTTATCATTTCACTTAGGAACGTAGTATATTCTTCCTTAAACAGACTGTTCCTATCAAACTTTCTTTTCAGGCTACCCAAGCGCTGTTCTGTAACATAACGATTATCTGGCAGAGTTACATTTTCTTTTCTGAATGGCAGGTCAATGCAATAATGGCCTCCAATTAGTTTTGCTGTGCTACTAACAATATCCATGAACTTAATGTCTTCTCTGGACATTTCCAACTGCTCTTCTGACGACCTCTCATTGAAGTCATGGTTATATTGTTGTACAAGCATTTCTTGCAGGTGTTCAACAGAGATATGGTTTGCTGATACGGAAGAATAGCCACTCTTACTTCTGCAGCCTCCACCATGAAGAGGACCATTAAGGACCCAGCCAACTCTGGTTCTGACAGCATAAGGCCCTTCATTCTGGCTGTTTATCACCTCCCACGGCTCCAAGACCTTCGGGGCGTCAGTTCCAATAAGCAGGTCAACACTTGCATGAATGTCATAGAGTTTTACATCCTTCAAATACAGCCATGGATCAAGATCTGCTTGTCGTGGAATGTTAAGAGTAGACACAGGCATAGTTCTTTGAGTTAAAACATCAGGAAGCTCTATAAAATCTTCAGCACCCATACCAGACACTTCAAGACCCGACAAAACGTGAGTATCCACAACTTTTCGTTGTCCCATTGTTTTTAACAGGATGCTTGTCTTCTTACCCCGCACATCCAGTCTTTTTGCCATGGCTTCAGTACAAAATGTGCCGGAACTGCCCGGATCCAAGAAAGCATATGTACGCATGGTCTTGTTTGTCAGTTTACTTCTGACCTTTACTGCAACAATTGAAAAGGTGGAATCATCTTCCACACCGGCCCCAATGTGGCCACACGTCTGAGAGGTTACATTTGGCTCATTTGGAGGACTCAGAGAAGGTTTGGCTTGTTTTTCGGATGTACCTTTATCCGGTCTTTCAATGTGGAGGACTCCAGGGTGTTTCTGGTGACATACATAACAATCCAATCGACTCCTGCAGTCTTTGCTTGTATGGCCTACCTTCAGGCAACCGAAACAAATGCCCTTGTCCTTGATGAAGCTGATCTTTTCCCGCTGTACTTTGGCCTTAAACTGCCAGCACTGATCCAGTGTGTGGCTCCTCTGCAGGCAGAACAGACAGCAATGAGTGGAGGTGATTTTATTAGTATATCCTGCAGGCCGTGCCATAGCGTCTTCCCTCATAGGAGTGACATTTGTAGCGTAGCTGCTTCCCTTCCTTCTGTCTCCTGGCTGGCTGCTTTTGATGACTTTGGGGATATTATGTTGAGAGTCTTGGATGTTTCCAAAAACTGGATCTGAGGCAACTTTCACTTGTTTCTCAATACAATTTACGAGATCGATGAATGTAGCCCTCTCCCCCCTTCTTTCCTTCAGATCACATGCAACATTCCTCCATTTTTCTCTCAGTTTGTAAGGAAGTTTTAAAATGATGCTTCTCATGTTAGATGGTAAGTCCAGTTCCCTCATATACCTCACTTGTTCTGTTAGATTTGTACATCCTCGGAGAAACAGAGCGAATGATTGTAATCCTTTGATATCTTCACTTTTAATAGGGGTCCAGTTAAATATTTTCTCCATATAAGCATATGCAACTTTATGTTCATCTCCAAAGTGCTGTGCGAGAAGACTTTTGGCTCTTTGATAGCCTTGATCTGGAGGTAGATGCTGACAACTATGCACAAGGTCTTTAGGCTGCCCCCTAGTGTACTGCTCCAGGAAGTGCAAACAGTCGCTCTGATTGTTGGTTTTCTTCTCTACTGCATTTTCGAAAGCTCTAATGAAGGAGTCATATTGAATAGGGTCTCCATCAAAAACAGGGAGATTTCTTGTAGGGAGAGCAGAGTACATATTTTGCTGAACCAACAATGCAGTGATTTCGTTTTGTTTGTGCATAATGCTCATCATGTCATTCTGATTGTTACCAGCAGTCTGTCTTTCTAGATATGGAGCTTCTGGCTTAGCAGGCCTTTCATCCATTTGTGCAGCATATGCAGATCTTTCTTTTTGCCTTACAACTAGTGCAGGATCAAGGGGGGCTCGGACATGATTTTCATGTGGGACAAAAGTGTTGGCTTGGGGATTTAAACTGATGGACCTTTGAGCTTTGCTTCTCTCCAAATAGGAGTTCATTCCATCAGATCGAGCCGACCCACACCGTGAAGAGTTCCTTTCTAAAACTTGAATCTTTGCATTAGTTGCCGCTAAATCAGTTTCAAGCGCCAATTGCTCCTTTTCCCTGCGGAGACTTTCCTCTTGTGCTTCAATGTGATGCATCTTTTTTAAACCTTCAGAGCGTTTGAGAAGAACTGCTTTTTCGGCCTCCGCCTTAATGCGCGCTGTGGATGTTGCAGACGTCTTTGATACACCAGTTGCACGTGATTTTACAGAACTTCCTTTTACACTTGAGATGTTAGAAATACTATCCTCAGGTCTTATTTCATCAACACATTCTACGTCGGAAGGTTGAGGTTCAATTGGCTTCGAATATGGACGACCGATTTTAGACAGCCACTGCTTTACCTCTTCAATAAATTCACGACATGATTTCATCTTTTTGTCAAAGTTCGCAGTTTTTGCCTGAAGTGTTTGATCATCTTTTGGTAGAGGCATTTCCATAAACACTTCGTGCAAACTGCATGCATCTTCGTAACACTTAATGAACAAAGCGAGCTGAGCGTTTACTGCATCGGCATTGTCGTTTAATTCTAGTAGAGGACGTATTTTATCCATTAGCTTTTTAGCCTGCTTAGTTTTTGCAGTGCGTTTCTCTTGACAATTTTGTATGTAAAAGCATATTCCTTTTGCGGTCAGTTTAATTGACCGTCTTGATGCTGGCCTTTCCTCATCGGATGCCGCTGACTCGTCACTCATCTTATACACTTGCGGATAACACTGCGGTCCCGCAATCAGGCAATAAGTCGAGCAAAAGGTGGCAACACTATCGAAAACAACTTGGTTTAAAACGAACAGTTCTTTTTCATCCACATAAGTCACAAGCTGGGCCTACACAAGGCTTTATCTTCTCATGAATGAAGGCCGTCTCTTGCGTCAATAATCCAACAAAGCGCACAGCGAATTAAAGCAGTCCAAGTTTATAACTGAGTCTTTTCATAAAATACTGATTTTCACCATCTTCCTATATGGCGTTTTAAAACAGTGTACATACCATGTGGAGATTTCTTAGATCTGGACCAGGTCTTTGTCTCTCAACAGCAGATGCTCCATGAAAAATGATTAAAACAATCCAAGTTCCTTTCCCATCGGAAAGCCCACTCCAATAGCAGGTCCGCAGGATCGTATTCCAAGGAAAGTTCTTCTTTCTTTAATCCATGAGCGGGTTTTTTACTTGATGTAGTGGCCGTTTGTCCTAAACTTAAACTCAAAATAAGTTAAAACCTTCAAACGGATCACTTCTGGCACCCTGGGCAGGTAATGTACGCAGTGTAGAAAGTCAACCAATTTCCAGGCATGGGTTCTGTCGTTGAGGCTGGTTTTATTGTTTTCTCGGTCACAAACAATTCTTTCTCCTTGTACAAACAATCCTCTCTCGTGCTGGTAAAAAACCATGTGCCCATTACCCAGGTGCAAAAACAGGTGGTCTGCCACTTCCTGCCTATATACACCCTTGCCTGTGCTCACCACTACCTCCAGGTGTCTAAACCAAAAATCACACTAAATAAATTAACCCAAATAAAGACTAACATATAAAGCAAAGAAATTAACTAAACAAATTATTATTAACTTAACAGAATATTACCACAAATATATACTTCTAATGTGAGCAAAATCATAATAAACAAATTAAATGACAAACTACAATTACTATATGCAAAAGACTGTGTAGCTCTAACACTCCGGCCCCTAATTGGGCATTTATCACAATTACTAGACTTAAAAAACATGGAGCTACACACTAAACATGCATTCTCAGGCACTGATGTCTTCTCTGGCAAACCTATGAAGGAAAGGTGTTATTGATGGAAAGAGACAGCACGAGAGAGGATTGTTTGTACAAGGAGAAAGAATTGTTTGTGACCGAGAAAACAATAAAACCAGCCTCAACGACAGAACCCATGCCTGGAAATTGGTTGACTTTCTACACTGCGTACATTACCTGCCCAGGGTGCCAGAAGTGATCCGTTTGAAGGTTTTAACTTATTTTGAGTTTAAGTTTAGGACAAACGGCCACTACAGTTATAGATAGATAGAGAGAGATTTTGAGATTTGTACCTAAACAAAACACAAGTCTTAACACCAAGTCTTTAAATCAGCACTTGTAGCGATATTTTAGACTTCATGCTATCTGCACAAACTATATCATATGAAAAGCTGAGAGTCCACAGATTCTATTGGTATAAATGTCATCCCTGTGCGATCAAAACTCACTGTTCTGTATGATAAATAAAAGAACATTGTACCTTGAAAATCAAAAGCGGGTACATTTGACCCGTTGGCGGTTTTAGGTATACAGCGACCTCTGGCGGTTCTAGTGTTAAATCAGCAGCCGCCAACCACTCATCTCCAACACGGGAGAACATAAACATGCAGCAGGGTGTCACAGTGTTGTCGCCAAGTTTATTGTAAAGTTTCACAGCTTTCTTACAGCTGAATCCAGTTTGTTAAGGTTCAGTATAGCTAGCATAGCATAAACGGCTAACCGCTAACGTTTGGCTAACTTAGTTAGCTCTGCTCTATATATTACAGGCTAACACGATTAGCTAATGTCACAGCGTATGAACTAACATAGTTTTTGTATTACATCATACATGCTTGGTCCAAATCACTGCTAAAATTATTATTTTTAACAACATTATATTATTCTGGGGGAAACTTCTGAAGCAATTGGAGTCAGGACTCAAAGAGAGACACGATGGAGAGTTGGAGCTTTGATGTCAAACAGACACTGATGGTTTATTTGGAGCTTCGGCCAGAAAATTCACAAGACATGTCACGGGCAACGGTTTGACCACACGGTTGAGATGCCACAATCAATTCTGAAGAACCCTCCTGTAGCTCGAGGTTCAGGTTTAACTAGTTCAGAGTGTAATAATCAACATTTTTTATCAGCAAGACTAAACAAATATGGAACCTACGTTCCTAAAAAGAAGGGCTTCTAGACGTCCCTGAACAATCAACTATCTCATGTCAGCTTGCGATAGTGTAACCCAGTGGTTCTCAAAGTGGGGGGCGCGCCCCCCCTGGTGGGCGCAGAGGCATGCCAGGGGGGGCGCGAGAGACCAGGAGGAAAAATGGCTATAAAAAAAAAAAGATTAAAAAAAAAAAAAAAAATCATAATTGGAAAAATTATTGATTCGAAAATAATATGATGCAGTACAGTACTATTACGTCTGGGTCTCTGTTTCATTAAAGCTCGGCTCTGTGTGTGTGTGTGGAACGAGCCATTTTGTGTGCGCGTGAGAGAGAGAGAGAGCGCACCGGTACTGGAGATCGTTGTTGTTAGCTTCTGGTGCTAGCGAGCTACGCTAACGGATATAAGGAGTTTTTTCAACAACAAAGTGGAGGAGAGTCCTCTCCTGTCAGACTGAGAGCTAAAGGACTCTCTCAGTGTTATCTCAGTGGGTCTCAAATGTTTTGGTCACCATTAATGTAAATAATTATTTCCGAGGCACACGTTTATATGATCATTATAGTTATAAAAAAATAAGAGAATAAATGAAAAACAGGTATGAAATACTATATGACAGTAAAACAAGAATAAAGTTTAAAAGGGTGATTTGTAAAATATCCATCAAGAAAAAGTAAATCTGTTTACATTTCTGTTTCATATGGGTGTTGAGAGATGTATCCATAGATCTCTTCCTTTCGCTCTCAAAGTGCACCAGATTGATGCTTTTAACTTCAATATTTAAAAATAAATCTTCCCGGGGAAGCTTGCCCCCCGACCCCCCTATGTGACGTCCACACATCACCTATAAAAATAGCACTTTATCCCTGCTTACACCTATATGCCGTGAGCTGAATATTGAGCCTTCATTGTAACAGTCGCGGGTACGTTGTGTATTTGCGTGGGGATTGTTGCAGTAGAAAATTCCACTGTAGCGACCGGTACATTAATGGGAAACCCTAAATGTTTGAGCACCCTCTATGAAACGTCAAGCTACCCCACAGCACCCCCAAAATAAATCTCTGGCGCCGCCACTGAGCCTGATTATTCGTTTTGGGGGGGCCCGACTTTTTTTTTTCTCCAAAGGGGGGGCCTGACAGAAAAAGTTTGAGAACCACTGGTGTAACCTAACCCTAACCTAACCCATAAACTGGCAACAACAATGCGCCCAAGCTGCCCCTCCTTAAGAGAGATAGCAGCAATACCCAAGGCCGTAGAACTATGCCATGGGAAAGAAGACAGTGAAAAGAGGAAAATGATGAATTCTGTCAAAGGTTGAATACCTGAGCAAATTATTCCCCAAAAATTATATTATGTATTCTTTTTGCATTTTTATCTCACTTGGCATAAACTATTTAAGTTCATCAATTAAGAACGGGAGAATGAAAATAATGATTTATGGTAATAAAAAACAAGGTTATTAATTAATACTTTGAATATTAATGACTAAAGAAATATATTTGAAAATGTATAGTAAAGAAACACTCAGCCATGCATGAAATAACATAGGAAAAGAATACGGGTAATTTTTGACCCATGTTGTGTCTTAGAAGTGTAGTGATACAAACATGATTTTTATTCAAAATGTATGAAAGGAAAAATAAAAATTAGAATTATTGTTTATCAAAAACAGGTTAATTGAGGAATACCTGGAATCCTGAATGATGAAAGTAATTTGCAAATATATTTACAATTAACGCATGTTGGTTGTATGCTGTGTAACAGGTTAACATGACAGCTGTGATGTTCACTCTTTTGACAGAGCACCAGAGGACAGTGAAGACTATGGAAGAGAAGATGTGATGGCTTTGTGTGGAAAGCTGCTGACGCCAGCCTGTGTCCCTCATCAGTCTCTCCAGGCAGCATTTTCATTGCAGATGAAAAGACTTTGATATGTGAGTAATAACTAACTTGTGTCTAACATAATATTGAATATGGTTTAGTAAAGTATTTAAAAATACCCCATATTGTACAATCAGACCTTGTTCAACAAAGATCATCAGACAATTGTTTTGTCTTTTAAGGTACAGCTGCAGCAGAGAGTCTGAGTTTGAAGACAACACTAACATTTTATTTAGTGTTGTTTAATCAATCAATATTTACTGGTCTTGAATTTCCTCACTGGATTACAAAATGCTCGAATCTTATTGCACAGGGACATTATGCAGATTTCATCAACTGAAGATGAAAATGTAGATTCAGCGATATGTACCATTTTAAGGAAATAGACTGTTAGCGGTATTGACCAAAGCTCCGCAGCTGTAGCTAGGGGCTGCTAATGAAAACTCAAGTGCTCAATTTGTTGGTTTTTCTTTGTTATTAAGAATTGACCTAGCATATCTTCCTCTTCGAAATCCCAGCACGCAGTGCCTGGGAGGCTGCGTTTGATTGTTTCACCCTCACCTCATTTATGGACTAGGTCATGTTAGACAAGCAATCCAGTGGTTACTTTTAGGGTTAGCTTCATTGTTTCTTTTTTATGTATTCACTTTAAGAGAAAGGGATTTCAGAAACAAGTCTCACACGTTTGGCTCAAGGTAACATTAACAAAAGCTAACTCTTGTTAGACTATGTTCCCGCCTCCTAAACTTATGAAATGAATGAGACAAATATGAACGACTCTTCATAGAGCCACTTTCACACAACTTTAAAGTTGTAGGAAGCTGAAGCCTTACATTCGTGCCAACGCCTTACCCCTCGATTCCACCGGTTCCGTCTGCGTAGCGTCACGGCTGCACCGCGGTTTTGGTCCGGCCTCCTCCGGCGTCATACCCTACCGGGCGCGTTTCAGAAGCATTTCAGAAGCGGAGCGTCTTGCCTGCCGGCTCGCAGCTTTTGTTGATTTGGGCATATTTGTTCATATTGTTCATTATTGTTCAGACAAAGTTAATAATATTTGTAATATTCCAGTTATAAACGACATGAATGAAAGATGTGTTGCTGTATTTTATTGGTAAGAAAAAATGCATTCATCATAATTATTATATATCATTTACACAGTGCCTGTAAACCGGAGGAGAACGCCAGCTAAAATCTTGCCTAGGGCGGCAAATTTGTCAGGGCCGGCCCTGTGTGTGTGTGTGTGTGTGTGTGTGTGTGTGTGTGTGTGTGTGTGTGTGTGTGTGTGTGTGTGTCTGTCTGTCTGTCTGTCTGTCTGTCTGTCTGTCTGTCTGTCTGTCTGTCTGTCTGTCTGTCTGTCTGTCTGTCTGTCTGTCTGTCTGTCTGTCTGTCTGTCTGTCTGTCTGTCTGTCTGTCACTGCTTCAAAGGTCCATCATACAAGATGGGGATCTATTGGTAGCTGCTGATAATAACATCCATCATTATGGTTTACCAATTGTTGTCTTTTTGTCCTCTAGGTTGCACTGCCACGTCTACAGTAGCGCAGAATGGACAGAGAAAACATGATTGGGCCTCATGATTGGGTTTTTTGCAGCCAATATCAATTATCCAACAAACTTGGGATAGGAGGGTGAGTGAACAAGTTATCCATTGGTTGGAACCTACATCCCCATTGTTAGAGGTACTAAATCCTGCACACTGCTCCTTCAAATTAACAATGTGAACTTATATGATTTTCAGTTGAGAATGTTTCAAAATAAACTTAAAAATAAACGTACTTTTTGTTTCTACTGTTTATAAGTAGGTTTAAATATTAAATGCTGTATTCATTAGGTGTACTATAATTCTACAAATATTTGTATATTTTAAGTTTTCAGAGTAATTGTTTCCTACAGAACATTTTGTGCTGTCTTTTTATTGAATGTGTTTGATTGGAACATGTCAGAAAAAAGCTGTAAAATAACAGTATTCTCCCAGTAGAACTTTAAGTTCTGTATTTATTTTAGTGTTTGATCATACAAATCTAATAAAACAAAATGTATAAAAACAGTTTTTCTCATGAGAACTTTATTTAAGGTATTTGAATGAAACATTTTAAGACAATGGATTTTGAAAAGAGAAGAAACATCTGTAACAAAAATCTGTGTTTCCCTGTAAGGACAATTCCTGTATATTAATTGCTTTTGCACTTTATTTCAGTTCAAGTTTTTTAATGGAAACTGACTTCCGGTCGGCGAAGGTGATGGCTGAGTAAAACTTCTCTCCGATAGCTAGCTTAAAACTAACTCCCCATAATTCATAAAAACACACGTTATAGTAAAGTTCGATGAGTGGGGGAGTTGTAACTGGTAGGGAAAGACGAGACCAACCGAACGGACACAATTCTAAAACAATGGAGCAGAACCACGATGAAGAACAGGTGCAACTTGCTGAAGCTAACTCGCTAACCTTGACAATGCGGTCAGGGCTCGAGGCAATTAGCAAAGAAATACGCAACCTCAAAACCGAAATGAAAAAGGACTCAACCACGCTCAAGGAGCAAGTTACGGAGGACGTTAAATCAGAAATAAACGAGCTTAAGCGAGAAAGGTACCAACAACTCTCTGCCAACACTAAAACTTTACAAGCACAAGGATCTCGATTCGCCGAGGCAGAGGGACGGATCGCGAAAAAAGAGACGTGGAATATGGAGGTGAAGGATGCTTTTTTGGAATTCATGGAGATGGTCCTGAAGAAAGCTTTGCAAAAGAAAATCGTTGTGGAGGGGCAGCCGCTGATATTTGACCATGATTATGCAACAGAAATGGTTCAGAAACGCAAAGCTTACAGCGGAATTACGAAGAAGCTCTTGTAAACTGTGTTCGTTATTCTCCCGTCAGGAGAGAAGCTTTAAAAGGAGACTAAATGGAGTCTCTGTGAAGGTTCAATTGGGTACTTTAATTAAAAAAGGCGCGGGTATGTCACAAGCATGATATTGTTCAGTCAGACAAACAGCTGTGATCCGCTCCTCGTTAGGGAAGAGAAGAGAGCGAATCCCTCGTCCGGTGCTGTTATATATACCCTCTGCTGGCTCCTCCCCGGCAGCCGGCTTGCCTCGTCTCCAATGTCCGTTGTTGCATTTAAACAGAGGATTGGTACTTTTCACATTCAATATATGCTTAACACGCCTTTTCTCCTCATATTCTCTTTCATCACTTTTCATGTAACACATTCTAAACGCTGTAATCAATACCAAATACTTCACGGCTGGTTTGGTTTCCGGTCATTCCGGATGTTGTCACATGCTACTCTCATCTGTAAACAATAATGTATTCAAATAAACTGTACCTTCATTTAATATTCAGCATTGTAGTATCTCGACATCTATAGTTGTAGTGTTAAATCAGTAGGTTTCGGTTTGCACCACTCCATGTCATTTCGCTACAAAATTCACCTCTTTAGGAAATCGTATATTAGCCACATGCTAAATGCTAACCGGAGATGAAAGAGTTTCAGAATAAAGCTTAACAGCTGGTTGTGCACAAAAAAATCTGTTTTTTCAGTATAAAACAGCATTTAAACTGACGGCATGTTTAAACTACATTTCCCCATTAAAACATTGATTTTAATTTCTAACACTTCTGAAGGAGAGAGGGATCCGCTTTCAAACTCCTCTCACTAAAATGAGAATCCACTGGGACGAAGGACCGAAGCTCTATGGATCCGCACAAGAAGCAGCATGTGACATGAGGAAACAGGGATTCTCCGTGGGACCAACCAAGTCCGGCGACCCGGACCACGAAGCAACGTTGGAGAGGTTGCATCAGGGGCTGCCATGGCAACGCGTCAGAGAGAGAAGAGACGGAACAGCGCGGCGTGCAAAGAAAAAGTTACAGGAGTTCGAGCGGATTACACAGGACTCAGAGTAACCTGGAATTTTCAATGGAGGTATTATTTAAACAGCTTCCTAGACAGTTTAACTTTATTTTTAATAGCGCTCACAAAGAGTCTTTCTGAAAGGTTTAGTCCGGAGTATTGGCATCTACCTTACCAGAATTATACAGTCTGTCTATCGGGCAAGTTTTTGCCTAGAAGTACTAAAAGTTGGACAAATAGTTACGTGTGAAATGTTAACTTTCACCACTGCTGAGGGGCCCTTACGCCTATTGAGGAACCCCCCTCCACCCACCAACAGGGATCTAGGGTGGCACCATAGCACCCCCTTTTTGGAAGTTTTCAACTTCTGTTCTTTTTGTCACGATTCTGGTGTTGTGTCACGTTTTTAGTTTTGTGTGTCTGGTAGTTGGTGTTTTTCTGTTCTCCTTGTCATGTTTTCCTCCCTGTGTATTGTCTGGTCTTTCTCCCCGTGTTTTCCTGTCTGTCGCTAGTGTAAGTGCAGCCTTTACATGTTCATAATTTAACTGTAATGTGTATTTTCTAAGTGTACTAATTATTATTGTTGTAATGTTTCATGCGTGCAATATTTCGTCTTTTATTTTGAAGTCCAAGCTCACGTCTCGTTATGCTGTTCTCGCGTGAGCATTGATGGCCATTAGAGGTAATGTTCGTCAATGGAGATGTGACCAAGGCACTAATTTTGTTGGTCCAAGAAGAGAGTTTGCAGAACTTATGAAAGGAATGGATCAAGAAAGAGTGAAGGATCTAGGATGTGAGTTTCTTATGAACCCTCCAGCTGCAAGTCACATGGGTGGTGTCTGTGAAAGGCAAATAAGAACTGTAAGAAGTGTTCTTACAGCTATTCTGGATAAATCAGCACAAAGACTCGACAGCACCTCCCTAAGGACTTTCCTGTATGAAGTCATGGCTATCATTAACAGAGGAGCACTCACAGCAGAACATTTGAATGATCCATCCGGACCCGAACCTTTAACTCCAAACCACATACTCACAATGAAGTCCACAATCATTCTTCCTCCACCTGGTCAATTTGTAAAAGAAGATCTTTACCTTAAGAAGAGGTGGCGCAGAGTGCAGTATCTGGCTAACAAGTTTTGGACAAGATGGAAGAAAGAATATCTTTTGAACTTACAGCCAAGACAAAAGTGGCATAAAGACAGAAGGAACGTGAAGGTCAACGACATCGTCCTTCTACAGGATGATCTGACACCTCGTAATGAATGGAAGATGGCCAAAATCACAGAAGTCTTTCCAGGGTCAGATAGTAGGGTCAGAAAACTTAAATTACTGGTTAGCCAAATCACATTAGACAAAAAAGGGGAAACCCACATTAGGACTGTGTCCCTTGAAAGACCTGTACACAAGGTTGTTACTCTGCTTGAGGCAGACTAAGGTGTTTAATGTGTTGCCTGAGATTCCATGTTAAGTTGTTATCTACAGGTAATGTCTATTTGAAAGGGTAAAGCGTGTACTTTGTACAAACAATCTTTTGTGTGAAATCTCACGAGTAATGTGTGATTTGGTGGGAGTGTAAGTGCAGCCTTTACATGTTCATAATTTACCTGTAATGTGTATTTTCTAAGTGTACTAATTATTATTGTTGTAATGTTTCATGCGTGCAATATTTCGTCTTTTATTTTGAAGTCCAAGCTCACGTCTCGTTATGCTGTTCTCGCGCGAGTTAGAGCGCGAGAACATGAGAAGCACCCGCAGAGTAAGATGCACGGATACTTACAGCTCCATTAGTTTTGTATTCTTTCTTAAACATATAAGTTGTGAAGAGAACTGAAGAATACTTCCCTCTGTTTATAGAGCATGCAGCCCAACGAGGTATGTTGTTGTGTTTGTATTACTTTTATGTTTATTACCTTGCTAGTTATCTCACATGCTGTGCATGCTATTGTGTGTCTAACACGAAACTGTGTTTGTCATTTATACAGTTTGTTTGTGTAGTTTTCACGGTGGATTCGGATAAATAAACCCGTAATGAGAAAGCCACTTGTGTCTGCCTGTCCTTCGAGGGAATTACAGCTAGTTTCCCTGGTGTGTCTAATTTCCTGATTGTTTTCACCTGTCATCCCTTCTGTGTCTCCTGTGCTCATCAGCGTCAGTCTGATTGTTCCCACCTGTGTCTTATTGTCATGTGTTTAAATTCCCCTGTCTCCCAGTGTTCCTTATCAGTTCGTTTTTGTCAATTGCCATGGTCAGATCTTTGCTCTTGTCTCTTGCCATGGTCAGGTTTGTGCTCTTTTTGTGCTCTCGTAAAGTTTTGATCCTCACTATGTGAGTGCTTTCTTTTTGTTCGAATGTTTGTCATCTCAGCTAGAGATTTGATAGTGACCATTTTTTGTTGTTCATTTTGCTGTTCTTGGAAAAATAAAGTATCTTACAAATACTTTACTTCTGTCTCCCGGGTCGTGCAATTGGGTCCTACCTCCTAAGTGTCTGAGTTCTTAACAGAACGAACTGACCATTATGGACCCAGCAGACTCAGCTCTTTTGATGCTACATATGTAGCACTTCATTTCAGACTCCAGCTTACAGCTTCCTGCCTACGACCTGCCTAAGACCAGTATAGAGGAATGTTAAGCCCTCCCACTATTTTCCAAGAGGGCGTTGCCAGATTTTCAATTTCAGGTTTTAACCAGGAGATGGCGTTTCATTTGCAAATACAGAAAGACAAGTTTCATGGACTTTCAGTTGTGTTTTGAAGAACATTTGAACACATCAATATTTTAGATGCTATACTAAAGTATATCTAATCTTGTAATTCAATAATATATAGTCTTTATATATTAAATAATTATAATGTAAATGTTTACATTACACTTCTTTATTTGTTATGCTCGTACTTTTACCTTTACAATCGTTTGCTTTAATATGCAATATATTTGTTGTATATTTTTGTGTTTGCTTCCTCCTGCTCCCTTTCGGACACATACGGTATGATTTATTATTATTATTATAATTATTATTATTATTATTAATATGAAGATATTATTAAGATAAGATTAGATGTCTTTATTGATTGAACATTTTAGTTTAGAATGTGCTGTCCCACGGTAATTCAGAAGGCTCACAGGTCACATTCCGACCATTATTTAAAACAATAGTTGCTATCACACCTTCTACAGTTTGATTTGTATAGAGGGAGCTCTGTGGCTGAATGGCCAGCGATTAGGTGCGGCGCATTTATCATAGGTGATCAGAGCTAACTGCCTGCCGTCAGATTTCATTTAAAAAACAGATCTGATTTTAAGACTATTTCTGCGCTCATAAAGAATGATAAGAATAAATATAATGCGTATTGAACTAGTTTCATTAATTAGTGAGTTTATTTAACACTAGAACCACCAATCGGGCCAATTTGTGTGATGTGTGGTGTGTGTGTTAATGTCACTTTTTTTCAATAAAATATTAAAGTCTCCCAGTCCGTGACTTTTCCTGAAAGTGTGTTATGTAGCACCCTATGTTGTTAAAAATTGCATTCTAATAGCGGGATTTGACAGGTTTAGGTAGGCCTATAAAAAAACCTCTGGCGGTTCCAGTGTTAAGTTAATTAGGAACAGTAGAAGCCCTTTTTTATCAGTAACGAATTTAGCAGTTGAACATAAAAGTCAACTAACTGAGGGTCACTTGCAATGACAGTGTTGTGTCTAACTGTAAGCTTGTCACTCAGAGTAACCTACAGTTAATTTAGCTGCTGGAGAAGAAAGATCAGGGGGGAGGGGGGGAGAGAGCTGTGGTTGATGGGCCATTAGTTGTGTAAATACATAGCTGAGAGCTGCCGTTTCATTCAGACTGTTTAAAAAACGATAACAACGGACTATTTTTCAAGATCCCTCCGCTACGCTTTGGGATCCTGATCTGCCGACGAGGCGCCATTAAAATATAAATATTTTTGTGAATTACTGAGTTTAGGCACGTTAATAACGTTTTAATGAAGTTGAATACAGTATATTCATATTTGTCAGGGATTTCATGTCATTTCATGTAGATCTGCAATAAAAATATTTTTGGGGAATGGGGGGGTCTGGGACCCGGAGTAATCTGCGGCCGTGAGCTGTTATGTGCCATCATGACACGCATGGTGTTCTTTTTTTATATATTATAATGAAGTGTGAGCTGTGTGCTCAAGTCTTCCTGCCTGTCGGCTTTGCTCATGGATGTATAATAAGGCTCTGCTGCTCCGAGATGCTTCAGCAGCTACATTACCTACGGGTGCGTTCGTTAATATTAACTGCGCGTCCGGAGTCACTGTGGCACAGACTGGACCGCTGGTGAACAGCTATTAGAACGGGCCGTTCAGGTGTCGGAGCAGAGCTCCCTGTCGGAGCGGCAGAGCGTGATGTGAACTGAAAAGTTTTTCTGTGGCAATTTTATTTAAGGAATCGTTGAGCTAGCTAGCTAGCATATATTGTCACTATCTGCTAACGTTAGCTTTAGCCTTCTATTTCTAATAGTTTTTTTCATAGGCTATAAACAGAGGTGGTATAAGTATATATATATATATAGATTGTACTTGAGTAAAAGTAGAAGCACACAGATCTTGTAGAGTAAAAGTAGAAGTACTCAGATCTTGTACTAGAATAAAAGTAGAAGTACTCAGATCTTGTACTTGAGTAAAAGTAGAAGCACACAGATCTTGTGCTTGAGTAAAAGTAGAAGTACCAGAGTGTGAATACTCTGTTACAGTAAATGTCTTGCATTCAAAATGTTCCTCCAGTGAAAGTAGAAAAGTATTCTCATCAAAATATATTGAAAGTAGCGACAGTAAAAGTAGTCATTGTGCAGATTGGTCCATTTCAGAATAATATATATGATATGTTTTATAATGATTGTGAAAGTGTTCTCAAAGCTGGTAAAGCTGCAGCTAGTTTGAATGACTTTGTATACTGCAGGGTAGCTTGTGGATTTACTCAAGGTGGAACTAAAGTCTGATTTAACACTTGATTATATTTCACATCATTCATCCACATCTGTAAAATAACTAAAGGTATTAAATACATGGAGTGGAGTAGAAGTACACCTTGTACCTCTGAACTGTAGTGGAGTAGAAGAACAAAGTAGCAAAACATTGAAATACTTAAATAAAGTACAAGTATCTCAAAATTGTGCCCAAGTATAGTACTTGTTGAGTTTATGAACTTAGTTACTTTACACCATGTGGCTATAAAGATAGAAAGACTAAGCCTTGCACAGAGGCATGAAAATACATTTTCAAAATGCTCAACAGTGCTGCCAAAATTATAAACTGACTGCTACACAATTAAAATAAATGCTTTTATATATTTCTATTAGATGTGACTCTTTGGCTTTTCTGCTGAAATCCTCTGTTATTCTGTGGGGTGGGGGAGCCGGGGGCTCGGATCCTTGTCACCTTTTTCATACCTGATGAGTTTGCATCCCTGTATGTTAAAAAGCCTCAGTCACCTTAATTCATGTAATAAAAACATCTCAGGTCAGTAACGCTCAAAGCTAAATGTGCAATACCATGTTCAGCTATGTTACTATTTATAATTTTATTGTTGTTACATCAGAAGATGTACATATTGGAATGATTTCTTAACTTACAGTAGGCTATTTTTTACAATGTGTGTTGGAAGGATTTATTAAATTACTATGAATATTGTCATTGTTGAAGGTTTTTAGAGAAGGATGAACTATAAGCCTGAATTATATAACATTTTATACCTAAAAACATAAAAGCCACAATAAATAAATCACAATTATTCTAGTTATTTTTACCTCCCGTATTGCTTTCAACCCACCAGCTTTTATGGTGTTGTTACGTCACTAACTGTAAGCTTGTCACATACAGTCTATGGTCACTCAGAGTAACCTCCAGTTAATTTAGCTGCTGGAGAAGAAAGATCAGGGGGGGAGGGGGGGAGAGAGCTGCCGTTTCATTCACACTGTTTAAAAAACGGTAACAACGGACTATTTTTCTTAGCGGATGCATGTCAATTTAAATCAATACATACAACTATTTTTTAAATCAATAAAAACATTTTCTAACTCCATAAAAGCATTTAAATTAATATTGGGAGTCATGTCGTTACTTTGTTGAGAATGTGGCCATGTAATAAGCGGGATCATTTGCAGCGACTTGTTCCTTATGGGGAAAAACACCCGTCATGCAGACCAAGATCCCTCCGCTGCGCGTTGGGGTCCTGATCTGCAGACGAGGCTCCATTAAAATATAAATATTTTTAGTGAATTACTGAGTTTAGGCACGTTAATAACGTTTTAATGAAGTTGAATACAGTATATTCATATGTGTCAGTGATTTCATGTCAATTCGGCGAACATAAACATAAATGATCGTGGTGAAGATGATGATTAAATTAGGATTAAAAATCGAGAGCTGGGCTGCATTTCCTCCCGTTCGTTTTTTTCGACTAAACAACATTATTTTGTTAAATAACAACATGGTGATGTTTTGTAAATGATTACATGTCTCTTATTTAGCACAGAGTATGATATCCGTGACATATGGATCTTAAAAAAGTTCCGCTGTACATCCAGCGTACTGTATCTCACTTTATTTCACATGAGCTCCAGTGTGGAACCCCATTGCACCCCCTGGTGGATCAATGATCCATTGCAGCTGGCTTCATTATAATTACATTTATCTATCACGGGGGTGGTCTCAAGTCAAGCTGGAGGTTTTCCCTTGAGCGAGGGCAGATCACGTACCAATCACGGCCCTCGCGTTTCAAACTGTCTGAAATGAATTGCTACATCTGTACAGGCGGAATGTCTTGGGTACTCTCTGGAGTACATTTTTATACGTGGAATGGCGCCTCATCTAGACGGGGTAGAGAGGCTGCGTTGAAGGAGGCACGTCAGGAGGTTGCTCGCAAGCCCTGGCTCTGGAGCTTGTTGCCCGAGTGGCTTAAGGATTTTACAAGTAGCCCTGAGAGCCAGCCTCAAACCCCTTCTTGGGATCCCGCCTTGCCTTAGGAGGTCCACGGAGCCTCCAAAAGGTCTCTAGGAGACGCAAGGCCAGGACCCCAGTAGTGGCCCCAGCAGCCATGGTTCCAGCCCCAGTTCTGGCCCCAGCAGCCATGGTTCCGGCTCCAGAACCGGCCCACAAGGCCATGGATCCGTGCACCAGTGCCGCCCCACACAGCCATGGATCCGTGCACCAGTGCCGCCCCACACAGCCATGCTTCCGTGCTCCATTAACTGGCTTACACAGCCAGGGTCCAGGCTTCTGCTCCGCGCCCAGCAGCCATGGTTCCGGCTCCAGTGCCGGCCCCAGCAGCCATGGTCCCTGCTCCAGAACCGGACCTTACAGCCATGTTTCCGGCTCCAAAAACGGCCCACACAGCCATGATCCAGGCTTCAGTTCCGGTTCCCACAGCCATGGTTCCGGCTCCAGAACCGGCCCATGCAGCCATGGTCCCTGCTCAAGAACCGGCCCATACAGCCGTGGTTCAGGCTCCACTTCCAGCCATGGTTCCGGCTCAAGTACCGGGCCCAGCAGCCATGGTCCCGACCCCGGCTCCTCGTCGTCTGTTGGCTCTCCGGCCGACGCCAGCTCCCCGTGTCCTGTCGGCGTACCGGTCGACTCCATCGCCTCGTCTCCTGTTGGTTCTCCAGCCGACGCCAGCTCCCCGTGTCCTGTCGGCTTACCGACCCTCTCAAGTCCCCTCTCGAGTCTCCTCTCCAGTTCCCTCTCAAGTCTCCTCTCCAGTTCCCTCTGGAGTCCCCTCTGGAGTCCCCTCTGGAGTCCCCTCTGGAGTCCCCTCTCAAGTCCCCTCTCAATTCATCTCTCAAGTCTCCTCTCGAGTTCCCTCTCAAGTAAACCTCTCAAGCCCTCTCTCAAGTCTAGAGAGAGGGCATTTAAAAGCGTGGAAGTTGTATTACTTAAGCTAAACGGTCTGAATAACAAAAGTGTGGGAGCAATACTCATGCCAAGACATAAGTGATAAGGAAATAATGTATATTTTGGTCAAGGGAATTTGTATGACTTTACACAGGTCAGATGGCTGAACAAAACATTTAAATAGCTACTGACAACATAAATGGGGTGCTTAATCCAATCAAGAGGAGCAAGAAATGTAATACATTGAAAAAAGATAAGGTAGATATAGGATTATTACAAGAGACACATCTCACAGAATTGGAACATGGTAAGCTAAAAAGATTGGGGTTTAAACATGTATTTTCATCTTCATATAGGTCAGGGCACAGGAGGGGGGTAGTGACACTGATCTCAGGTAGGATGAATTACGAACACATATTAGAAATGAAGGATAAAGAGGGAAGGTACAGCCTGATTTGAGGAAAACTAGATGGGATGCTTATCACAATATTTAATATCTATGCCCCTCCAGACTCACAGTGGCAGTTCTATAAACACGTTTGATCTGATGGCTACAGAAACACAGGGCATTCTGATAGGTGGGGGGGATTTAAACGTGAGACTAAACCCAAAATTGGACACCTGTTCTGGGAATGTCCACAATTATATGGTAAAAATGCTTAACCAGTTTAGCCCTGAGCCTGTTTTTCAGGTCTCAGGCTCAAAAATGAGCAAATGACCATATCTTCTCTTCTAAAAGGGTTAAATTAATAATCTTTTTTCTCAAAGTAATGATAAACCTGTAAGTTGGATGTAGAAAAGTCAGAATCAATATAGATATTTTTTATTTTAAAGAAAATTGAGATTGAACATACTAAAAAACTGTAAATTATAGTGTCAGTCCCTTTGAAATGATTTCTGATAATCCATAATAAATAAACCTGCTTTTCCATTTCTAGATGTCAGAGCTAGAGATAGCTTCACTCTGATGCAAAACTGTTTTCGCGAAGCCCCCACCTACAGCAGTTTAGGATAATGAAGGTTCTAATAAAATCAATTACATAGCCGTTACATGTCTAACTCCTGATAATGACAGGAAGGCAGAAAGCGCATTATACAAATAATAATACTTTAACGTTCACGGAGGGAGTCGGGAACCGGCTGCAAGTTATTAGGCTTTAATTACTCTTAGCATAGAGGAATACAGGTACAGGTACCCAGTTTTGGGCACCGGCCTTTCGTGCGTTGCGGGCTGTAGACCCACACCAGCTCCCCAGGCCGGAAATGCTGCCCTCTTTTCCGGGTGTCATAGTTCCGCTTCTGTCTCACCCCAGCGCTCTTCTGCTGATCGCGAGGCGTGTTCAGGGAGTCTGGTGGCTGACCAAACGCCAAAACAGCTGGGTTGCGAAGCTTTCTCCCCAACATGAGGAGGGCCGGAGAACAGGCTGAGGACTTCTGTACTGCCGAGCGACATGCCATGAGCACCAGGGGCAGATGCTCGTCCCAGTCGCGCTGATGCTGAGACGTGAGGATGGCCAGCTGTTGTCCCATGGTGCGATGGAATCTCTCGACTAGTCCGTCGCTCTGAGGTCGCAAAGGGGAGGTGCGTGCTTTGTGCATGCCCAGTTGTGTGCACATGGAGGCAAACACCCGGGACTCAACATTTCTCCCCTGGTCACTGTGCAGGGTCTCCGGTACTCCAAACCGGCTGAACATGCCGGCCACCAAGGCATCTGTGATTGTCTCTGCTTCTTGATCAGGGAGGGCATACGCCTCTGGCCATTTTGTGAAATAGTCTATGGCCGTGAGCATGCAGCGGTTACCCCGGTTCGACAAAGGTAGAGGACCCACCACATCCACCGCTACTCTCTCCATCGGGGCCCCAACGGGAAACTGTTGTGGTGGAGCATGGGAACGACCAGGGGGGCCCTTCCAAGCCATACAAGGGTCACAGCGGCGACAGAAGTCCTCGACATCCCTCCTACACTGCCCCCAGTAGCAGCCCTGACGAAGGCGCCGGAGCGTCTTGGTGATGCCAAAGTGCCCAGAACCTGCGGTTCCATGCATGGCCTTGAGTACGGCCTCTTGCAGACCCCTCGGGACCACCACTTGCCACCTCTTCTCCCCCGTTGCTGGCTCCTTCCACGCCCGCTGTAGTACACCCTGACACAAGCGTAGAACCTCAAACTGAGACCACAGTCCCTTGGTCGCTTTAGAGAGCACGGCCACTTCCTCCCACGGTGGCCGCTGCTGCGACTCGACCCACTGCAGTACAAGCGACACCCTCCTCCAACAGTTCCTTTTCCCGAGTCTCTCCTCTCGCAGTAGTGGCATCCGCCGGCGGCACACTGGCGGCGGGAGAAAGCATCCGCATTCGTGTGGTGCACCCCCGCCCGGTGCTCCACCCTGAAGTCGAACGCTTGGAGCTCTTCTATCAACCTGGCGACCTGCCCTTCGGGCTCTTTGAACGTCATGAGCCACATGAGAAAGTGACCTCTCTCTGCATGAAATGACACTTATCTGGATGTAGCTTCAAACCAGCGGCTCTGAACCTTTTCAGCACCACTCACAGAGATCCCAGTGCCGCCTCAAACGAGCTGCCATGCGCCAGGATGTCTTCCAGGTACACCACACACTGCTGGTGGGGAATCTCCGACAGCACCCTGTCCATCAACCGTTCAAACGTGGCTGGGGCATTACAAAGCCCAAAACTGAGGACCTTGAACTGCCAAAGTCCCAGGCCGGTACAGAAAGCCGTTTTTGGCCTAGCCTCTGGGGCCAGAGGAACTTGGTAATACCCACTGCGGAGGTCCAAGGAAGAGAACCACAACGACCCGGCGACCAGGTCCAGGGACTCATCGATGCGGGGCAGGGGGTATGAATCCTTCTTAGTGACCCCATTCACCGGTCTGTAGTCTGGGCACAGCCGCCAGCCACCGGTCTTCTTCGGGACCATGACTACCGGAACGGCCCACGGACTGTCGGAGGGCTCGATGATGTCTGCCTGCAGGATGCTCTGCACTGCCTCGTCGCAAGCCTGCTGACGAGCTAGGGGAAGTCGGCGCGGGCGACACTTGATGGGACGCGCATCCCCAGTATCAATCTCGTGTTCCACCAGATGCGTTCGGCCCACCTCCTCCTCCTTCATGGCGAAACTGCCCTGGAACTCTAGCAGCAGCTGCCACAACTGCTCTTGCTGCTCTGGATTTAGGCCGCCACAGTTCTTCCGCCACACCTCCAATACTGCCGACTGAGCCTCTTCCGCCCCAGTCCGGGGTAACTGAGGGGGGCCCGTGATCGTTTGGCACAGTCCGGGGGTGACCGGTGCAGCATTGTCCTGAGTGGGCGTCACCATGGATACGGGAAAGGAGGAAGTATTTTCTTCCGTTCCTAGAGTACTCACACTGGGTATAAGGGGTCTCCCCGCAGGTTCAGCCGGGACGTGGATACGGGTCATAGTGATCGACGGCCCCCCATGAAAACTCACTGTACCAGCTAGAAAATCCAGATGGCAGCCAGACGACCTCAAAAAGTCCAGACCCAGAATACACGGGTCCTGCACCTCCGCTATCCACACGGGGTGCTGCACTTCCACTCCACTCACCAACACAGTCAGCGTGCCTCTACCTTTCATAGGCGCCAGCTCTCCCATGACTGTGCGGAGACGCACCGCTGTCGGCTCCAACATAGTCCCACTGGGCAACACATCTGGTCTCACCAGTGTTACTGTAGAGCCTGTGTCCACTAGTGCAGCACAGGGCCTGGTACTCGGTCTGCGTGCTGGCTGCAAAGAAACAGCCCATATCATTTCCGTCATCTCGGTAACCCATGCAGGCTTCTCCTCCTCTCTGCAGCTCCTCACAGCCGGCGGTACCGGCCCTCCGTTGCTCCTCGCAGCTACCCTCCACACATCCTCTCTCTCCACAGCCATCTCCAAGGCCACCTGCAAGGACTGTGGATGCTGCAGCTGAACCTCGACCCTCAAGTCCACAGGGAGGAGAGCCCTGATGAACTGATCACGTGCCAGCTCACTCTGCACTCCGGGCGGCATGTGTGCATACGCCCGCAGCGTCAGGCTCTCCACTACATTAGCCAGCGCCCGCAGCGTCTCCCCAGACTGCCTACAGCGGTTGCTCAGTTCATTTCGGAGCAGCTCTGGCGGGAAACACTATCCAAACCGCCTCTTCAGAGCCCCCGCTAACGCCTCGTAGCTGAGTCTGTCCTCGGGGCTAAGCAGCAGCAGACATGAAAGAGCCTCATCTGTGAGGCACAAAGCTAGCTGTAGTGCTTTAGTCTCTACTGACCACCCCCCGCCATGTGCAAGCAGTTCAAATTGGGCATGGAAAGCCTCCCAGTCAGCCTGACCCGAGTACTTGGGTGTCTTCACAGACGCGGCGGCTGCTACCGGTTGATGGGCGCCGCCATTGTTGTTTACATCCTGCCCGGTTTTGGCGCGAAACGCAGCTGAAGATGGCGACATTCCCGCGTCTCTAGCCATCCTCACCGCCGACTGCCTCAGGCGCTCTCTCGCCAAACTCCCCACTCATGTCCTTCGACCACCCGCCTGCTCCTTCTTCCTCTCCATCCCTACTTTCCTGCTTCACTCCCCTCTCGCTGAACTTTTCCATCTCCGCTAGCTTACCTGCTAGCTCCGTGACGCAGTTACAAACACCCGTCCGGATAGACGTCCTCCGTTCGAAAAGTCACTTCTGACACCAATGTAACGTTCACGGAGGGAGTCGGAAACCGGCTGCAAGTTGTTAGGCTTTAATAACTCTTATTAGCATAGAGGAACACAGGTACAGGTACAGGTACAGCTTGGGCTTTCCAACTTACACAACTATAACTCCCACCCACACACCTATATATACCAGTGTCTACGTCACAACCTCCCCGCCCTCCCCCGTCCGCTCCCCCAACCAAAGGCCCGCACCTAGACCAGCATCCTGTGCAGCTCTGTGATTGGCCAAGAGACGGGGGATGCCTGAGTGACACCCTCAGCGTCCTATACAGGGTCGCTACAATACTCATAATAATAGCAGACATTTTTTAACAATGACCACAATATCATTATTTTAATAAACCAAATATGAACAATTGAGGAAAATGAGGAAGAACTGATGATTCAAATGTTGTAGTACAAGTAGTAATGTAGTTAGTGCATACATTACAATTGCTACAAATGCGCAACAACAAGGCATTTTACCCTTAATGCATACCTCTGCGGCAAGTCACTAGCACCCCCCCCGTCCCCCGTCGACAATTTACTAGCGGTATATACTTGCGGTACCGAAGATGCAGTCACCCACATCTGCGAGGCTCCACTAGCACCCGTACCCCCAGCCCCCCCCCCCCCCCCCCCCCCGCAATGCGGCGCATCTACAGTGTAAGCCGCCACAGTTTCGCCACTGCGAGGCTCCACTAGCACCCCTTGCTTTTTATCTGTCCATCAGCTGCTCATATGTGAAGGTCTGCAGCAACATATGGGTGATGGAGAAGCAGGAACACCACCCGCCCCACACACGCAAACACCGCCTCCCCCCCCCCTCCACACACACACACACACACACACACACACACACACACACACACACACACACTTACACATTGCCACAAGGTCACTTCTACACTACGCAACAATGAGATCTATGAATGCATTAGGTCATGGAGCATGTGTGGAGCGGTTGACCTTGGTATGACGTGATTCACAAACAAATACCGACCATTGGTGTGACTCCAATCTCTCTGTGTGTGTGTGTGTGTGTGTGTGTGTGTGTGTGTGTGTGTGTGTGTGTGTGTGTGTGTGTGTGTGTGTGTGTGTGTGTGTGTGTGTGTGTGTGTGTGTGTGTGTGTGTGTGTGTGTGTGTACACACACAAATAAAGTGAGTCTACCAGCTGGACACACAGGCTCTTAAATCGTGCGTGCAAACACACAACAGAGCACATATGTCACAGCTCTTTGAGATGTTCTGAGAGAATTCTCCCATGGCTGTCTGTGGCCTCTGAGTCATTAAGTGCACACACACACACACACACACACACACACACACACACACACACACACACACACACACACACACACACACACACACACACACACACACACACACACACACACACACATTAATGGCTAATATTTGGGGAGCCTGCCGTGTGGCTGCTAAGTGGACGGAGTGTGGCCGCTGTGTGAGACAAAGGCTTCTGCCTGAAATCTCAGTTCATGGTAGATTCATTCCCATTGATGGACCAAAGGGGGATGAACTAAAGCAGAAGTAATGTCTACATTGTTACAGTTAAAGTCAAGAGCCAAAAATAACTTCATATTATTAAAGAAGCTTGCATAAAATATTTAAAATCTAAATAGAATTACACAAATGTATATTTATAAAATAAACATCCAGTTCAATAGTATTTTTGAAAAAATAAATGTAGCATGTGTAAGGTAGTCTGATAGCAGCCAGGTGTAGAAGTATTACATTACATTTTATTACATTGCATTTAACTGACGCTTTTATCCAAAGCGACTTACAATAAGTGCATTCGACCAAGAAGATACAAACTTGAAGAAAACAGAATCATATAGTACATCAGGTTTCATAGAGCCAAACCATTTCATGTGCTACTCAACAAGTATATATTGCACAGCTCGTTACATCTATTACAGTGGTTGATTGGTGAAACTAAGGGACAGCTGCCAGTAATAATAATTATGAAGCGGAATATACTGTATATTGCACATTAATATGTAATATATAGTTTGTTTTGTTGTTTAATGCCGGTAACTTAGTGATTGTAGGGACCCACAGACCTCTGACAAACCGGCTCACTGTCAGGACTGGTGCTGTTTTTTTCTGTTTATAATTCAGCATTATAAAAAATAAGTGAAACAATTAGTGTGTGTGTGTGTGTGTGTGTGTGTGTGTGTGTGTGTGTGTGTGTGTGTGTGTGTGTGTGTGTGTGTGTGTGTGTGTGTGTGTGTGTGTGTGTGTGTGTGTGTGTGTGTGTGTGTGTGTGTGTGTGTGTGTGTGTGTGTGTGGGCTTTTATTGAAAATATTTACTTTAGTAGCTAAATCACAGTACTTATTTTCTTTTCATTCTGTCTCTTTCTCCCTCTTTTCTAATCCCCCGCCATCCTCCTGGTGTCCCATAACCAAAATGAACGACTGAAACATAATACCTCCCTCGCCCACCCCCACCTCGGGAATCTGAAACAATGAGATCCTTTATACTCTCTCTCTCTCTCTCTTTCTGTCTCTCTCCAGACACCAGCTGAATCCCCCCCACAGCACCCCCCCAGTCCATACCTCTGCTCCCCCATCAGCCCACTGTCTTAACTACTGACACCATCCTTTGAACACATGTTCCTTTAATACTATGATTCCAATCAAACACTATTATACGTCAACAATCAAGTCATATATCAGAACCAAGATAGTAAATCAAACACACAAATACACACACACACACACACACACACACACACACACACACACACACACACACACACACACACACACACACACACACACACACACACACAGCTGCCATCAGAGTGAACAGACAGTCCAGGATGTTGCACTGAGAAAATAACTTTTTGGAGAAACCATCAGTCGAATAATAACTTTATATTTATTATTAGTTATGACGCACAAACAACTTCCCCCAAATATCCAGACAGTGTCAATCTGATTAATTATATAAGTGCTTTGCTGTGTAAGCAGTATTGAATGGTCCATTTTAACATTTAAACACGCATTAAGCCTTTTGGTTCTGGTCCAGTACAAAAGAAGCAGGAGCAGTGAACATGCTGGGGTTATCCTCCACCCTCAGCAATACATCAAATCAAATCAAGTTTTATTTATATAGCACATTTTTAAAATGATTTTTGGTCGAGCCAAAGTGCTGTACATATAATAATTACCTTAAAGTAAGGACACTATACAGCAAATACAACAGCAGTTTGTGCAGAATATCAGTATGAGAAAACGACACCCTCTGATCTTAGACCCTCACATTGTACGAGGAAAAACTTCCGGAGAAAAAACCCACAGTTTAAAGGGAAAAATGGGAGAAACCTCACGGAGAGCAACAGAGGAGGGATCCCTCTCCCAGGACGGTCAGACGTGCAATAGATGCCGTGTGTAAATCGAAAAGATAATACATTTTACAGCGTAGGCATACCAAATGTTTGGAAATGCATGTGTCTTATAATAAGAAGGTGAATCCACGAGGATGTCAACAATTCTGTGGGAGCCATCAGGGAAGCAGCATGACGAGACCCAGGCAGGACCGCAGAGACAGGCCCAGCAACGACCCGAAGTCCACGACTTAATCGAGAACTCAGGATAGAGGATCAAGGGCACAGGACCACAGCAAGATGATCAGCGTTGACTCCGGATCCCAGCGTAGATATATAGACACAAAAGAAAAAGCAAATTTGGGGGAGGCTCGGTTAATCGGAACATACAAATACACAGACACACACAGGCACACGCAGGGAGCAACGTCCCCGCTGGGGCCTTAGTTGGAATTGGTGAGAGATAAGGAGGTACGCTGTGACTACGGCATAACACTGCCCGGCCTTGGATAAGGCCCCTCTGCAAACCTGTTTCCCTCCAATAAAACCTTGTGAGGTCATGGAGGGAAAAGGTTTTGGATAAAGACAAAATAGAAAGAGTAGTAATAACCTTAGTTTTAAATATAAGATCCAAGTTTTTAAGATTTAAGTGAAAGAGCAAGAACCAAAATGTAGGTGAAGAGGCACAGCCTATCTGCGTCAAAGCACTCTCATTAGATTATTTTATCAACTATAAGCTTTATCAAAAGGAAGGTCTTAAGCGTACTCTTAAAACGGATAGGCTGTCGGCCGCCCGAACACAAACTGGAAGCTGATTCCACAAAAGTGGAGCTTGATAAGAAAAGGCAAGAAAGCCAGAGAGAAGAAGTGAATTTTAAGTGTTGATTTAAAAAACCCTAATGTCTGGGCCGACCTCACTTGGAGGGGCAGAGTGTTCCAGAGCCTAGGGCCAGCTGCTGCGAATGCTCGGTGCCCTCGTGTTTTAATCCTGGTCTCGGGCACTATCAGCAGCAGCTGGTCAGCCGACCTTAAGGCTCTGGCTGGGGTGTAGCGATGGAGGAGTTCGGCTACATAGGCTGGAGCCAGCCCATTTAGGGCTTTGAAAACAAATAAAAGGAGTTTAAAATCAATTCTGAACAGTGTAGTGAGGCCAGAATTTGGGTGATGTGGTCACGCTTTTTATGGCCAGTGAGAAGACGTGCAGCTGCATTCTGCACTAGCTGCATGCGTCTAATTGAGGCCTGGTACATACACACATACAGAGCGTTGCAGTAATCCAGTCTCGAGGTAACAAAGGCTTTAATAAGCCTTTCTAGGTCTTTGAAAGATAAAAACGACTTGGTCTTAGCCAATAGTCATATTTTGAAAAAGCAGGTCTTGATTACGGTGCTGACCTGCTTATCAAATTTTAAAAGCGCTATTGAAGGTCACTCCAAGGTTCGTGACAGAGGAAAGGATGTTTTTATTGAGGGAGCCCAGAATATAAACTGGGGAGGCTGGAGGTCGGGGTCCAAAAAGCTTTCTGATGTCTTTTATACATAAATACTGTATGTGTCCCCGGTGTGTCGGGGAACTCACGCAGCGTCAGAAAATAAAACCCTTTCTCTTTTCCACCGTACCCAAATCTCTAAAAACGAGGGTACAATGGAGCTGATCCAGATTTGCGTCCAATATGACGTAATATCGGAAATGTAGGCTGGATTTACGCCCACGGCCCTAGCAGAAACGTTGCTATTGTAACAGCCTAGTGAGGCCTGTTAACATCAAATTTATATCAAAAGATTCGGATTCCCGGCCACACCAATACAGCGAGAAGGACAGCACAATATGTGTAAAATTGTTTATTTATACAAAGTTACTTTAAAAACACTACTTTGATAAGTACTTAAAATAGCGTAAGGTTAAAATAATGTTCAACGAATATAAACCAGTTACTTAAGAAATACAGTTCAAGCAGGGGTTTATAAAATCCTGAAAGTCCTGTCCGCTTGGAACCGAACTCCACTCCGGTTTCCCCTTTAGCCAGGCAGAAGTGCAATGTTCAAGTCCCTTCCAGGAAATCCAGTGCCGGGATTTCCAATTTGCCGGCACGCCACACTGTCCGTCAGCCTCTGGTCGCGGAGCCCTCGGTAACATACAAAAGGAGACTCAGGGGACAGCAACGTCATTTTCGTGACATAAAACCACACGCCCAAAACCAGGAGAAATAGCCACTTCCCTTAATTTGGAGTTTGTTTGAGTGTTGAATCCGATGATTAGAGGGGGGTCTGGTCCAGACGACAGGAAGAGGAACTGCAGGGGTCCGTTTTCGGCGAGGAGCAGGAAGGATCCGGTCCGGTCCCATCTGCGGCGAGGTGAGGAGGAGCAGGAGGGATCCGATCCGGTCCGATTTGCGGCGAGGAGCAGGAGGGATCCGATCCGGTCCGATCTGCGGCGAGTTGAGGCAGCAACTGTCAAGAGAAGAAAAGGTCTCGTCTAGCAGGTAGTCGGCGTATTTATGGGGGAGTGGATTTGGCAACTGGCGAATGAGATCGCTGATTTTCATTGGGTGCCGGTGCGTCAATCGGTAGTGTCTGTGTCTTTGTTGTGACAGTTCGTTGAGGAGGTTAAACAAGCATGCAAATAAAAAGAGTTAATCGCTATATAGCGCACAACATTAAAATCAACACTATACACTATATGTAACCTGCAACAATTATATACAGGGTTTAACCATCCGTCCCACTGTCTAACATAATGACTTTATTCACTTTTTGACACTCCTCCCCCCTTTAACAGTTGTCGTCCTAACAATCTTACTGTCCATACCTGTCTGGAGGCCTATTCGTGTTTTGTCTCTGAGACCTTCGTAGGGGTGATGCATTTCTCTGCTCTTGTGGGGCCACAGGGTCCTCTCCTAAGGGACCTGTGGGAGGAGCAATTACTATGGGCACAAGGGTCAAAGGCGACAACAGGGGCCTAGGAAGTAGCGAATTGGGGAATAATGAGTTTGTTTCAATCTCTGGGGTATGATGTGGTACTTCAGGTGGATCGAAAGGGCAAGGCCTAAGATGGTGACGATGGATTGTCTTAATAGGGCCTTCTTTTCCTTCTGGCCTGATCTGGAAAACTGGCAGGCCGGGGCATAGTTGATCATGAACAACATAGAGTTGGGGCTGTCAGTGGGGCCCCAACTTTCCCTCCCCTCTGCGGCGGAAATTTCGCAACAGCACCTGCTCTCCGGGTAACAAGGGGAGGTGCTTTGCTTTCCGATCGTACCTGTCCTTGTCTCACAGTCTGTTTGCTTTGGTCCTTGCTGCCACTTGTTTGTAGACTCTCTGCAAGGTCAGGTTATGCTGATGTACCCAGCCTACCAGGTCATGTCTCTGAGTCAGTGGTGGTGCTCTCACCGCAGTTTCAACAGGCAGGCGGGCATGCCGGCCAAACCTTACAAAATGTGGGGTAATTCCAGTCGTTTCATGAGTAGTATTGTTATACATCTACATACTGTTATACATCTATACATACATGTTATACAGCAGAGAAGGCAAGTGGCCTGGCCACTGTACTTAGTCCTCCAAGCTCAATGATCCTAGAAGAGACAACAGAGTCTTGTTAAATCTTTCACAGCCCATTTCCTTGGGGCCTGTAGGGTGTGGTTCGGACCTTCACACACCAATAAAGGCTGCACAGCTGTGCTACCAGGTTTGACTCAAAGGCTCCCCCTTGGTCAGACAGGATACGTTCCGGGCAACCCCATGGCTGGATGAGGTGTCGCCAAAGAACACGAGCTGTGGTGGCTGCCGTCTGGTCTTTTGTAGGGATAGCCCATCCATACTTTGTGAAAAGGTCAGTCATAACCAATAGATAAGGGTAAGTGTCGCCATGCCGGCCAAGAGACAGGTAGTCGATTGAGACAATTTCCAAAAGGCATGATGTTAGGATAGGAACCAAAGGTGCTCTTACCTCTGGGCCCTTTTTCTGTTCAGTGCAGCTCACACAATTGGACGCCCATGTCTGTAGGTCAGTTCCCATCCCTACCCAATAGAAAGTCAGCAGGGCATCAATCTTGGCTATGCCCATGTGCCCTGAGGCTTGGTGATACTTTTCCCACAGCTCCTGTGTCTTGTCAGTGGGCACCACAACTTAGGAGAGGTTCAGCCCAGTATGACGCTCTTGGGTTCTCCGGTTCAACACACCTTCCTGGATGTATAACCGGCTCCATTCTCGCAAGAGGCGTTTTACTGCAGCCTGACTGGCTTTCCTCTCCTCAGGTAGTGGGAAGTGTCCTCTTGCCACCCACCCCTTTACTTGGACCAGTGCTTGGTCTCCTTCCTGACAATGCTTCCAATGGTCTTCAGTTTCAGGGGTGTCCTCCGATTCCACCACTGCTGTCTCTGCTTGGGTCTGCTGGGTGGGCTCTGCGTCTTGTCAAAAGATCAGCATTCTGGTTTGCAGAGCCAGGGCGATATTTCAAGTCAAAGTCAAAGTTTGCCAGTGAATGCCGTCTTCTCCCGATCTTTTGGGTCCATTTCCACCTGCCAAAATCCACTGGCGAGGTCCAGAGTGGAGTACCAAGCAGCTTGTTTGAGACTTGTGATCGAGACAGAAGCGCCAGGATCCATCTTTCTTCCTTACCAATACGATGGGTGCCGCCCAAAGGCTGGAGCTTTCCTTGCTAACATCTGTGTCCAACATGTTTTGGATGAGGCTCCTCAAGTCAGGGTAGAGGGTTGGTGGGATTGGCCTGTAGCACTCCCAGTTAGGTGGTGCAGAGCCTGTGGGGATGGAGTGGAGGACTGCATCAGTTTGACGAAAATCCTCATCCCCTGCTGCAAAGACATCCCGTCATCGCTGCAACAGGGAGTCCACTTTCTGCTGTTGTTCAGTCGACAATCCCTCCCCTTTTAGAAGGTTAACTGGATGCTGGCCTTCAACGGTGACCCGGTTCACCTGGACTTCCACCTCTACTACACCTGGGTCTTTGGTTTTCAGTACAAGGTCCTTTTCTCCCCGAATCTGGCTTGGTTCAACCTGGAAGACATTAGCAAGCGGGCGCCGTTGGGGTATTATGACTGGGTAAGGATTTGGGTTACATGCTCTTATGGGGAGCCGTCCTTTCACCACCTAGGTGACGGTGCGGGCTACCTGCCACTCGTCATCTCTTTCTGGTTTCCGCCCCATACAGCTGTGTCCAGAGCACCATCTCACTGTTTGGAGGCACAACCACTGATTCCTGGCGGGTCAACCTGGCCACTCCCACCGGTCCATCCGAGGAATCGATTTGTGACACCTTTTGGCAGACAGCAAAGGCACGTTCCCACTCTCCTTTGGCTTGTTGGGACATGGTGGCTCCGAATGTAGTCAGCCCGGGGTGGACACCCTGAAACAGTTCTTTCCAGCAGTGTGAAATCACATTCATCCCTAGTATATTCCGCCTTCAAAAACTCATCTTTGCCAATGATGACTCCTTTACCTGGCACAGTGACTCCTCCCACTGAGAAATCCAGGATGGCGTACCCGGTGTAAGGGATCTTTAGTCCATTGGCTGCCTTGAGCATTAGCCAGTGCAGATATTGTGGGTTTCTTTTCTGTTCTCCACTCAACCATTTCTGAAAGAAAGTTTCACTAAACAGTGTAACTTGTGAGCCTGTATCAAGCAAGGAGGGCAATTTTACTCCTGCTACTAGCATGTCAACCCCTGGGCACTCCCCAGCATTAGAGGGCCTGTATGCTTGGTTTCCCTGATTCCCCTCCCCAACCACATGGCTCTCAGTGGCTGAGGCTGTTAGTTTAACGGCCCCCTTACATGCTGGCAGTTTCTCTGAATATGGCCAGCCTGCCCACAGCCTCTGCAAATAGGTTGGCCATGTTGGTCCCACTCAAACCTTTGTTGTCTGGGGGAGGATGCGTTATGGCCTCTCTGAGCTAGTCTGTTAGGGGGTGGGGTAGAAAACCAAGGCATCATCATTGCATTTACCACCAGTGTTGGGTGTAACGCGTTACAAAAGTAACGGAGTTACAGTAATATATTACGTTTTGCTGTAACAAAGTAATGTAACGCATTACTAATGAAATGTGGGTAATATATTACCCGTTACAATGCTCAGTAACGCAGTTACAACACATTTTAACCCGAAATTAAATGCTGTTTTGTTTTTTAAGAATGTACTAACATAGCGAGACATTCCGACACCGGACAAATTGTGCGGGTAGATTAGTAAACCTGGTGTTTACCCTTCGGGCTTCGCGTCGAGATCTTCGGGGAAGTTGAACGTTATGCAACCATTCAAAAAAGAGAACGTAGCGAAAAATACAAACAACAAATTGTGTCAGGTGTGCGTGACCTGCTCCGCTGCGCGTGCATCATTTCCAAAGTGCTTCCACAGCAGTGACACACATCTGATCTGTGGATAATCATTTATACGAAAATGGTTAAAGCAACCATCACTAAACGCCAGCAACACTGCATCTACTGCAGACAGTAGCAACAGGTCAGATGCGGACATCACGTTACCCTCCGTTGTGGACACTAGCTTACTCCCGCCTGACTCGCCGGCCCCGGAGCAGCAGTCTTCGTCGCCCGAAACTACGCCGCCCCTCTGCGGCCCACAGGTGCCAGGTATGTCTAAACAACTACCCGCCTGTACAGTGGGGTTAGGCGGTCATTTTGCAGCTCGTGGTATACAAATAGACAATGGCTAAAATATTCATTTGAAAATAGTACCATATTCTAACATGCCTGTAGAAATGTTGGGTCAAAAATAATGCATACAATACTAGCACAGATGCCTTCACCACGAATGGCTACAAAAAGATCTCATATCCCAAGCTTATTATCAACGAGCTGATGTTGCAGCTGAAATGTTCTCCAAGTCACAAAGTCAACCTCACATGATGATGTGATACCAGTTTTTAAGCACAGTAAATATTCTCTTCCCAGTGTATATGATGGGACCAAGGTGATGATGTAGTAGGCTACATGGTTTTAATAATACTTTTGCCTTTCAATGTTTGCCATTTCAAACCATGAGCATGGTTTAAATAATATTTGCCTTGATTTACAATATGTTAACCTTCATTATAGTCCTTGACAGCGGTCTGTACTGCTGTATTAACAACGTGTCACATGTTAAGAATTTACAATCAGAATGGAGTATTCAACTAAGCCGTGTAATACAAGTTGTTAGTAGCCTTAATGGCCTACACAGTTGTTATGCTATACCACATTGCCCTTCACTGGATGCATAATGAGCTGCACTAAACAACATTTTAGCATTTAAAATACCTAGCTATTCTTTTGCGGTTATTTTGGTGAAAGTAACTAAAGTAGTGTAACTCATTACATTTCAGAGACAGTAATATTGTAATGTAACTTATTACTTTCAAAAGAGAGTAATAAGTAATATGTAATATATTACATTTTGGAAGTAACTTGCCCAACACTGTTTACCACAGGCTGACTATTTTCTAGCCTGCCCCCATTTTCTGATGACCCACTGGGCCTTGCAGCTTCATATTCTTCATCTGCCATTCTGCACTGTATGATGTGGAAAAGGAATCCTGCCGGCAACGCCACTAATGTAACAGCGTAGTGAGGCCTGTTAACATCAAATTTATATTCAAAGATTCGGATTCACGGCCACACCAATACAGCGAGAAGGACAGCACAATATGTGTAAAATGGTTTATTTATACAAAGTTACTTTAAAAACACTCCTTTGATAAATACTTAAAATAGCGTAAGGTTAAAATAATGTTCAACGAATATAAACCAGTTACTTAAGAAATACAGTTCAAGCAGGGGTTTATAAAATCCTGAAAGTCCTGCCCACTTGGAACCGAATTCCACTCCGGTTTCCCCTTTAGCCAGGCAGAAGTGCAATGTTCAAGTCCCTTCCAGGAAATCTAGTGCCGGGATTTCCACTTTGCCAGCCCGCCACACTGTCCGTCATCCTCTGGTCGCGGAGCCCTCGGTAACAAACAAAAGGAGACTCAGGGGACAGCAACGTAACTTTCGTGACATAAAACCACACGTGCAAAAGCAGGAGAAATAGCCACTTCACTTCATTTGGAGTTTGTTTGAGCGTTGAATCCGATGGTTAGAGGAGGGTCTGGTCCAGCCGACAGGAAGAGGAACTGCAGGGGTCCATTCTTGGCGAGGAGCAGGAAGGATCCGGTCCGGTCTGATCTGTGGCGAGGTGAGGAGGAGCAGGAGGGATCCGATCCGGTCCGATTTGCGGCGAGGTGAGGAGGAGCAGGAGGGATTCGATCCGGTCCGATCTGCGGCGAGGTGAGGCAGCAACTGTCAAGAGAAGAAAAGCTCTCGTCTAGCAGGTAGTCGGCGTATTTATGGGGGAGTGGATTTGGCAACTGGCGAATGAGATCGCTGATTTTCATTGGGTGCCGGTGCATCAATCAGTAGTGTCTGTGTTTTTGTTGTGACACTTCGTTGAGGAGGTTAAACGAGCATGCAAATAAAAAGAGTTCATCGCTATATAGCGCACAACATTAAAATCACAACACGATATGTAACATGCAACAATTATATACAGGGTTTAACCATCCGTCCCAATGTCTAACATAATGACTTTATTCACTTTGTGACACTATGAGAAACAATGCCCGACTGTTTTGGACGCAATATGATCGGTGCATGTCTACATTAGCATCGCTAACACTCAGAGCTAACCTGTACTGGAGAGCATGTGTGGGAAGAAGCAGGAAATAAAAAGGAACTCACCTTGTGGTATAACCAAGCGGCAAACTCTGGGGAAGAGCCGGGACGCCAACACGGAAGTGCCACCAACTGCAGTTCATATATTGGCCGATAGGCAATGACTGCAGAAAGGAGCAATTTCCATAGATCCCCATGTTAAAATGCCCAATTTTAAAGCAGAAAAAAACCTGTTTCTACCCATGGATGCAATAAATATTATTATGGATATAGTTGGATTCCACCTTCATGATTATGAATCTGTGAGTGAATTGTTTTCTAACGCGACGCTTTTATTTATATTCGGTCTTAAAATGTTTCATAAATTAGGGCGTGGTCACATTGAGTGACAGCTCTGTCAAGTGACTGCTGCTGCTAGCTTCTTGTCTCTCTGCTAGCTGCTCCGTGAAGCTACAGGGACTCTGCCTGCTCAGTTCATCCAGAGAACACAACTTGACCCCGGCCGTGTTTGTTTGTTCTTCATGCTTATATATCGGACTATTGTGACTCGCTCTGCGGTTAAGACAGACGGTGCATGAATGCGGTTTTGCGGTAAATGAAATTTGAGTACTTTATTTATGTGTTAATGATTTTAATCAGCTACGTAATTAATGTTAAGGCTTGGGTTAGCGTGTAAGCGAGTGGTAGCTACATCGGTGCTAACGATGCTAATCGTAGCCTCCAAGTTAAAATCATAGACTGTATATATAAAGGTTAAAACTAAATAGACAAGTGTTAAGCGTTAAGTGGGATGATACTGTTGAACAAACGGCTTCTGTTTGAGGTTGATAAAATAAGGTTACATCCTTGTAACTTAGAGATATTTTATTATGTAGGTAGGAACTGTACGCATCGTAAAGGTTAATTTAAATTGGCTATGCTCAAGTATGTAGACAAGCTAATGTCGAAGTAGTGTACGTGAAATCAACCTCACAATAAGATGTGTGTATATTACAATTATTAATTTCATATTTCAAGATGATTACTTAGATATTACAATATGGTTGGTTGAGCTGGAGTTCATTATTGAGCTTACACGTTAACGTCACAGTCATCTGAAGAACGAACCCAAACCTTGTTGTTTTTATTAATTGCATTACCAAATGGGTATCAAATAAACAGTAAGCATTGGTAACACAACTTCCAAAGTTACAGTAGAATAAAAAGGACCCTGACTCGGACAATACACAATCCAACATGTTCAACAGAAGAGAATCCGTTATATTGTTTGTACACATGGTACTTTACATATATATCTGTTTGTTTAAGGTGTCCAGGTGATGCAGACAGGCTGGACCAGAGAGTGAGAGACAGAACTGGACTCCTCACAGCAGTGAACTTCAGCTCAGGTACAAAGACTCTTTCTTTCATACTGTATAAAGAATCAAGAAAGATATTGGTTTAAATAAATGAAGTATTGACTTTAATACACTGATATACATTCCATTAAACAATACTAAATACTAGATCACCTACACCTCAGTTAAGTTGAGGGTTTTTTCCATGCAAAAAGTTACATTTAGATGTTAACAAGCAAAATGATTTTGTCAGCTTTCTAATTTAATGTATTGAAGGCAAAGATATTTAACACATAGTGAGAACTGCTACTATTTATCTCTGAATATTGTCTGTAAAAAAACGTGGTAAAAGTTATTCTTTCAGTGAGACAACAGAGCAAGCTTCTACAGTTGCACTACGTTTTGATAACAGTTCATTATTATTTTGAAAATAAAAGATATTTCAATGTTGATGAACTTCATACTGTTCATTCCTAATCTGATTGTCTTTGTAGCTCACTGTTGAAATAAAAATAAACATTACAATTACAAAATAATTATATCTACAGCCCCTAAACACACAAACACACCGCTTTCATAAATAACGCACTTGTTCTGCAATAATATGTTTTATGTTTCCTGTCATTTTTGTTAGGAAAGGACCTGCCTGAAAGACACAACATTTTCTCCTTCTCTGAGGGTCAAGAAGAACATCCAAGAGGAAAATTCAAAGCTGATGCTATGATATTTTAAGACCAGTACAGGACAATCACTAAGAAACTACTTTTATTGTAAAAACAGTCAGCTGATCGAATGCACCTATTTCCACATCTACACTCCATCAGCTGAATATTTCTATTTGCCTCACTTTATGAGCTTCACATCACTTGTGCCTTGTACCGCAGAGTTTGCAATGTCACAAATAAATGGGGCCAATCTTCAGTCAGATGTGAATGTGTAATCTAACATTTTCAGTAAGAATAATGGACGAAAAGAGTGCAAATACAAATACAATTTATTGAAAGGGGAACCAAAAGTTAATCAAGCATGTTTTAAATTAAAAGCACATATGGACAGAAGGTGTAAACCTATAACATTTACAAGTAAACACATTTAGTCAAATAAAGTGACAGACTAGGTCTGTGCAGTTGGTATCAGCTTTGCCCAGCAAGGGCTCCTCCATCAGGCCTGGTCCTCCTCGCTGAGGAAAGACTCAGTCGTCTCCAAACCAACAGACTGGACGTCCATCACACGGAGGTTTCTCCCTGAAGTCTCTGCAGCTCTCTGGACACCACGCTGTCTCAATCCGTCCACACTGAATATGAGAGGGGGAAAATGAAAATAATAAATGCTTTAGACAATAAGAAATATAAAGTTGACTGTTGAGCTGCTCAGTTTTTTTAGATTGTCAATACTATTACTGTATAACTAATATCTCAGGTTAAGAGGCACATTCAAATAAAGATTGTTCTTTAAATATATTTTGTCTTTTGAATTGTTTGTCAAGGATCTAGAACTGGTACTTAGTTTTAATGATACAGTCTGGTTATTATGCTGTTTGGAGGAGGCCTCACAGGTAAGAGCACTAACTAGCTACCATTACATGTACCTTAGGTTCACTTAAATGTATTAAACGTATAATTAAGTGATATCAAAATATAAATAACTAATGTCATGCAAACATATTAATATTTGCTTGATTGCAGTGTTGAATTTAGCACAATTGCATACAAACGTTAAGGGATTTTAAGATTCTGAAGTATTATGCTAAAAACTCAATAACTTAGATTATTATTTATAGTTTCATGTCCGCTTCCCTTAGAAACGTAAAATGCCACGGCAGTGTGCAGATCCATCAGCTGAATATTTGTATTTGCCTCGCTTTATGAGCATGTTAGCTTAGCTTGGTAGCTTCAGCTAGCTCTGGAACTTCCAGCTCGGTGGCAGGAGGTCCCGCCTCTATGCCTTTATTTGGAGCAGGCGGGAGTTGAAATCTGACGTCAATGTTGAGCCGTTAGTGGCCGACTCGGCCTACTAAGGGCTTCTCCGCAACTCTGCAGAATCCTATGGGTGACGTCACAGACCCTAGGTCCATTTATATATACAGTCTATGGGTATAACCGGCAAGAGAGAAAGCCTTTGAGCTCCATACTGTTTCAGAAATAATCCTTGACAATCCATGATATGGCGTTTCATCTCCGCAGTATCTGCCGATAGCATCTCCCGCATGAGCTCAGCCCCCTCCTTTTAATTTTTCTAAAGCTTTTTACCCAAAATCAGCACATTTGAAACATTAAGTGAAATGGAGGGATATGAGGCATGACTAGAATGGGTGATCTGTTTGGTATTTTGAGCAAAACACTTCATAGACATGTTTTTTATATTTTTTTATATATCTGAGACCTATGCTATTGCCTAAAAATAGCATGATAGGTGACCTTTAATACTGAAGCATCATTGTGTAAGCAGCATTTTACTGTAATAACTACTCGAGGGGAATAAAACTAAAAAGGAATTCTGAATCTGATTCATATATTTGACTGAATAGTTCCTGTGGTACTGAATAGTTCCTGTGGCTGATGATGACCTGAAGTTTAAGGGTGCTAATGGTGGCTAATGGCAGATTAATGTTTGTGCAAAAACTCTTCTCTACTTGCTGGACTTGTTCTGTAAAAGTGTTATGTATGAAGCTATTTCAGTGTCATAAGTTTTGATCATTCAAAAAAATGCAATTTATTTGAAAGTTCAAGTTTTTATCCTGAACTTTGAAAAATACTATGATGTATTCAAAATAAAAATAAGTATTATAAATCATTTTTCGGGTTGAATATTATTTTTGATTCAGTTCAGCAATTTTTTTGGAATAAAATATTTATTTTCAGATTTCAATTTTATACATATTTTGATATTTGAATCCTTATTTTTTTCAGTTGCAGATTTTTCGTTTTCAGATTCAAAACAATTATTTTTTCAGTTTCAAATCCTGTTTTTTCAGGTTTCACATTGCTTTTCACCTTCAGATCGTTTTTCACTTTTAGACCTTTTTTTTCGCTTTCAGATCTTTTTTTTCGCTTTCACACTTTTGGCCCTGATGTTGCGTGGGGGGGCGGGGCTTAGCAAAGAGTAGTTTGGCATCCTGAGTGGCAGGCCTCCCTCTGTTATGTTGCCTTCAAGGATGTTAGGTAGCGCGAGACATATAACTCAATACTTTCTATACAAAAATACTCCCGTGATTGGTGGTAAACTGATACCAGCGTCAAAGTTCCTTTAAGCAAGCTGTTGAGCATCGTAATTGGCAACAATCAAGGTATAAGAGCAATAAACTGTGCTAGAATGTGAAATTACGTATCTGCAATCAAGCATTGTCCTTCCCAGCTTCCACGTAGCTCCATGAACTCAGCATAGTATTGGCTTGGTTTTTGCGATCAGAATCAGATTACCTTTATTAGTCCCACAGGGGATACATTTACATTGTTACAGTAGAGAAGAGCCAAAAACAGCTTAATGTTACCTAAAGCATGCATGAAAAAAGCATTAAAGATTAAAAAAAGAAATTATATATTTTAAAGTTACACATTTTACATAATACACACCCTGTAACAGTTCTGCGGATTTAGCAGCACAGTTTTTAAGGGCATATATATATTGCACATATTGCAAATATTGCACATAGTTGGTATTTATCAACAAGAGGTGTTATAGTCTGAGTTGTTTTGTGCGGGGTCGAGAGGCTGTGCTGGTTGTATAGTCTGACCGCTGCAGGAAGGAATGACCTGCGGTATTTCTCCGTGAGACAGCGGGGGATGGCGTCAGGTCCACCAGAACAACCTGCCTCGCTCGTTGCGGATACGTAATTTCACATTCTAGCACAGTTTATTGCGCTTATACCTTGATTGTTGCCAACTACGATGCTCAGCAGCTCGCTTAACGGAACTTTGATGCTGGTATCAGTTTTATTTCCTACCTATCAAGGGAGTATCGTGTATAGAAAGTATTGAGTTATATTTCTCGCGCTACCTAACATCCATGAAGGCAACATGACAGACGGAGGCCTGTCACTCAGGATGCCAAACTACTCTTTGCCCCCCCAAGCAACATCAGGGTCAAAAGTAAAAAAAAATAAGGATTCAAATATCAAAATACGTATAAAAGTGAAATCTGAAAATAAATATTTTATTTAAAAAAATTGCTGAACTGAATCAAAATAATATTCAACCTGAAAAATTATTTCAAATACTTATTTTTATTTTGAATACATCATTGTATTTTTCAAAGTTCAGGATAAAAACTTGAACTTTCAAATAAATTGTATTTTTTTGAATGATCAAAACTTATGACCCTGAAATAGCTCCATAGTTATGAAGCAAACAGACAATCTTGACTTTAATTAGATACATTACAAACAGAAAGATGTGCACTGTATGCAAGGCAGCCTTTGCACACACATTAAACTGCAGACAGAAAACACAGATCAGAGTTGACAGGGCATGTGTTCGCAATCTTAGTGGGAGAGCGGCCATGCTTTGATTAGTCTCACATTTCTCTCTCTTTCATTCTGACTCTTTCTCTGGTCTCTCCATCATTTCTTTTTTTCATCCTGTAGAGAGCGTTTCCAGCCACAGGCTTGGATTCAGACCACACACACACCCACACCCACACACACACCCACACACACCCACACACACACACACACACACACACACACACACACACACACACACACACACACACACACACACACACACACACACACACACACACACACACACAACAACGAAAGAAAGAGGAGAGAGCTTGATAAAGTTTATGGTTTTTATGCCATATTCAGCAGAAACCCACTCTAAACCCAGGGGACCCGCGTGCACCATGAACTCTTGCTAATAAATAAAAGAAGAAAAAGCAGTAAGGAGGAAGAAAAGTGGAAGAGAAGGGGGGGGGGGGGGGGTCTGCAGTGGGAACAGCTCAAATTGCAGCCCCTCTTTCTGTTTCACAAACCGCCGACGTGCCACAGAGTTTGGGGACTACAGCTAGTCAAATATTGGTTTAGAGTGATGTAAGGAACAAGGCATTCTGGGTCTCCACAGCCAGCGCGGGCTCTGGAGACCCCGTCTGAGACCCACTCTGGCACTGCGTCTTCAGGCTCGGAAACATAGCACTGTCTCCTGCTGGCTCTCGTCGATATGGAGAGCTAGGGGAAATAAAACCCTGAGCCTCCCTTCAGACAGCTCATCTTACCCTGCTCATCCCCCCTTACTGAGGGAAACACGTTATTTAAAATGGGAAATTGGTCATATGTAAACTTAATGCATCTGCAGGGGGTTGATTTGGTTCCTGAAGAGTGCCAGAGACTTGACGTTACTTGGCCAGTTGCTGAGATTTATGAATTTGAGTATTTACTTTCCTATCTAAAGTGATGCTCCCCCACTCCCATTCCCAGTGATGTGTTGATTCAAACACATATCATCTGCTGCCAAAACTGAAAAACACTTTTCTATTGTTCCTCTTTGCCAAGGGCAATTTCTATATCACTTCATTAATGTGCGCAGCGTTGCAAACCGCCTGGTTTTTGGGAAAGTGCAGAAAAGTGACAATTTTGCTGCCTGTTTCTTATGTTCTTTGGTTCATTTAATAAATATATAATGAATTTGTGTTGCATGGTCGACCCCCCTCCCCCTCCCCCGCGCTGAAGGGTTTCCTTTAGCTCCTTCTTTAACCGCCTGATAATATAACTGTCATTGCCATTGATTGCCATTCATCTTCATTTATACCCTGTGTCCTTTCAGTGTGTGTCAGTTAGCATGTGGGTTTTGGATGGTAGCTGCTTGAGTCACACACACACACACACACACACACACACACACACACACACACACACACACACACACACACACACACACACACACACACACACACACACACACACACACACACACACACACACACACACACACACACACACATAATGGTATGACATAATTTGGAATGAAACATAAACAGGTATTGTCTCATGGAGTTTTAGCAAAACAGAGCTAACAGAATCCTCCTGATGAGGTTTAGTGGTTAGAGCTGAAGAATGAGCTTACTAACATAGAGGCTGTGCAAAGCACATTAAAAACGCTGCAGTCATCAGTTTTCTTCCCAAAAAAAGGGGGAGGATGTAAACAAATCCGTAAGTTATAAAACAGTTCCCTTCCTGCACAGCTGAGGCTTTCAGTCGATAAATAGATATTGCATGCTCCGAACTACAAACTGTTGTGTTTCTTTAACTTGAGTAGAACCATGCAGCAGTGTTTGCATGAGGGACTTGAACACTGAAAAAACTAAAACCTTGACTTGAATTAGATGTCTGTATTATGTTAGTTGAAAGCAATTATATAAAGTTTAAATAAAAAGTATTAGGTTCAACTTCTTCTTATTGCTTTCCACTAACCTAATACAGTTATGTGAAATTTGTTGACATAATACATTTAATTAAAGTCCACGTTTCAATTTTTTCATAGAAGCTTATAAAATACATATACGATAAACACAGTAAATATATCGCATCATTATTTGGCGTACCCATCCATACTGGTGAAATTCCCCCCCCCCACCCCGATATTGGTGGTCGTCCCGACTACCCCTTAGACCTGGTCCATTTGTGGGGGCACCCCAACATTTCTACGTTGCGACCTTCTCACAGGGCCTTGTCCTTCCCCTGGCACAAGCCCACCCTCCAATTGAGGCTCAGGGTCCAACTGGGCTGGGACCTGCTCTAGTTCAACAAACTGCTCTGGCTCAGGCACTAGGCCTGGTATGACTGGAGTAGAGGGGCAAAAGGCAACAAGAATACAGGCTGTTTAGGTTGGGAATCAATTTCTTGAGGACACACCTGAGACTCAGTCCATAATCCTGCTGGGCAGAGGCACGGGAAGGTATTTTGAGTGGGGATGCTGAGGTGCTGGACTCCAGTGAACACTATTACGGGCACTATAGAGCATGCACAAAAGCGCGAGCACCAGGGGCGCTACAGTGGAATGTTCTACTGCAACACTCCCCACACGCAAACACACAGTACACCCGCGACTGTTACAATGAAGGCTCGATAATCAGCTCACGGCATATAGGCAGGGGTAGTGCTATTTTTTTAGAGTGGGGAGCGGACCTCGCCTCCTCTAGGGGGGTTCGGGGGGTTGCTCACCCGGGAAGATTTTTTTTAAATATTGAAGTTAAAAGCATCAATCTGGTGCACTTTGAGAGCAACATTAAGAGATCTATGGATACATCTCTCAACATCCATGTGAAACACAACTGTAATCAGATGTTCTTTTTCTTTATGGATATTTTACAAATCACTCCCCTTTCAAACTGTATTCTTGTTTTACTGCCATATAGTATTTCATAACTGTTTTCCCTTTATTCTCCTGTTTTCTTTATAACGATAATGATCATATGAAGGTGTGCCGCAGAAATAATCTTTTGAATAACTGTGACCAAACCGTTTGAGACCCACTGAGATAACTTAGACTAAAGTTAACTATCTAAACACTCAGAGAGTCCTTTAGCTCACCTGAGCCTCTCAGTCTGAGAGGACTCTCCTCCAGATTGTTGTGGAACAAACAGCTCCTTATGTCCGTTAGTGCAGCTAGCTAACCAGATGCTAACAACACGGCCCCTGCTGGCACCGGTCCCTCTCTCACCCTCTCTCTCTCTTCCTCTCTCTCTCTTCCTCTCTCTCTCTCTCTCTCTCTCGCTCTCACACACTAAATGCGCTATTTCCACACACACACACAGAGCCGAGCTTGAATGACATAAGCACCCTGTTATTTCCATGCAACTCTCTGATTGGTCTGGTGTCTTGCCTCTGTTGCATTCACTGAACAGGGGAAATGACAGTCCTTCCGTCCTCTCTAGTGTCTTGATGAGGTTCACGTAAAGCACGGTTAATGTATTATATTATTGAGGTAGAATTGTCCGGGGCTTCAGAAAAAACATTCGGGGCAGGCCAAAATATTATTTGACCAACAGTGTGGAATTGATTGGCTACATATTACACAGATTATGCACAGCGGGAGCAGCAATAACCGTCAAATAATAATTTAGACAGGAGAGCTCCGCACCACCCTCAGCACCCCCCTTGCTGCTAGGCAGGGACGCAGGTTGTTGCGGTGCATCGTCCGTATCGGTCCTTCCTTCCCCTCGGGCCGGATACTATACACTGGATGGCCAGGCCGTACCTGTGAGACAACAAAATAGGGAGAAGGCACCCAATGTGGCTCCAACTTGCCTCGGGCTCTCCGTCTAAAGTTCCTGATCAGCACCCTCCCTCCGGGCAACAAGGGGATAGCATGGGCCTTTTTATCATACCGTGCCTGGTCCCAGTTCTGCCTTTGCTTGGTATGATACACTTCAAGCAGTGTCTGATGGTGTGTTCTCACCCGGCCATTAATTGTTCCCTTTTTCTGTGGGGGGACAACAGTACAAAGTAGGGAGTGAGTTTAGTGCTACAATGTACATGTTGTTGTAAGCTTGAACTAAAGCTGGCAGCTTTTCCCTCCATGGGTGCAGCGAGCTGTTTGGCTGATGCAGAGCGGAGTGCACATGCTTGGTTGTACGGTTTAACCATGTCCTGGATGTAGGAAGGGCCAGATCCATTCGCAGCATGGTACGCAAGTACCATTGTCTTGAAGTGGATTCTAGCAGTTACCGGAAGCCAGTGAAGGGAGCGGAGGAGCGGCGTGGTGTGGGAGAATTTAGGAAGGTTGAAGACCAAACGAGCCGCTGCATTCTGGATGAGCTGCAGAGGTCGGATGGCACATGCAGGTGGACCAGCCAGGAGGGAGTTGCAGTAGTCTAGGCGTGAGATGACGAAAGCCTGGACCAGAACCTGCGTCGCTTTCTGGGTCAGGAGTGGATGTATCCTCCTGATGTTGTAAAGAGTGTATCTGCAGCAGCGGGTTGTAGCAGCTATATTTGCAGTGAAGGACAGTTTGTTATCTAGGGTCACACCTAGATTCCTTGCAGTCTGAGTCGGGGAAACAATCGAGGTGCCGATGTTGATTGTTAGGTCAAGATTGGGACAATCTTTTCCCGGAAGGAAAAGCAGTTCAGTCTTGTCAAGGTTGAGCTTGAGGTGGTGAGCAGACATCCACTGAGAGATGCAACTAGACAAGCAGAGATTCGTGCGACGACCTGGGTCTCTGAGCGGGGAAAGGACAGAATTAGTTGGGTGTCGTCAGCGTAGTAGTGGTATGAAAAACCATGCGGGCTAATGACTGATCCGAGCGAGTTTGTGTACAAGGAGAAGAGGAGGGGACCAAGAACAGAGCCCTGAGGGACCCCTGTAGTTAATTGACAAGGGTCGGACTCGGACCCTCTCCAAGTTATCCTGTAAGTGCGGTCTTTGAGGTATGAGGTGAGGAGGGAAAGTGCAGAGCCTGAAACTCCAAGTTCTTGGAGAGTGCGAAGGAGGATCTGATGATTCACCGTGTCGAATGCAGCAGACAGGTCCAGAAGGATGATGACAGAGGAGAGGGATGCTGCTTTAGCCGTGTGCAGTTCCTCAGTGACAGCAAGGAGGGCAGTTTCTGTTGAGTGACCTGCCTTGAAACCAGACTGGTCCGGATCCAGAAGGTTGTTCTGATGGAGATAACAGGAGAGTTGTTTAAAGACAGTGCGTTCAAGTGTTTTAGACAGGAACGGGAGGAGAGAGACAGGCCTGTAGTTTATAACATCAGACGGGGTGAGAGTGGGTTTCTTTAGGAGAGGGTTTACTCTTGCCTCCTTGAGACTGTTTGGAAAGTGACCAGAAGTTAGAGAAGTGTTGATGAAATGGGTGAGAAACGGTATAATATCAGGAGCGATAGTCTGAAGGAGGTTTGAAGGGATAGGGTCCAGAGGACAGCTGGTAGGACGGGCAGAGGTAACGAGGGTAAGAACCTCACTTGGAGAGAGAGGGGAGAAGGAGGTCAGTGTGTGGGTGAAAGGTGTGTCTGGTGACCCAGCGGTGAGTAAAGGTGAGTCAGAAAAAGAAGAGCGATTATCATCAACCTTTTTTTCAAAGTGGTTGGAGGGGGAGGGGCTTTGGGGGGGTCCAAGAGGGTGGAGAAGATGGAAAATAGTTTTTTGGGATTGGAATAGGAAGATTTGATCTTATCTTGAAAGAAAGTGCTTTTTGCCTGAGAGATGGAAGCAGAGAAAGAGTAGAGGAGAGCCTGATAGGTTAGGAGGTCGTCATGGTGTTTGGATTTCCACCATTTCCGCTCTGCTGCCCGAAGGATGGTTCTTTTAGCACGCAGTGCGTCATTTAGCCAGGGAGCCGGAGGGGACTGACGAACCTGCCCAGATATGAGAGGACAGAGAGAGTCCAGAGAGGATGAGAGAGTAGAGAGGATGGTTTCTGCAGCAGAGTTTGGAGGCAGGAGTTGGAACAAGTCAGAGGAAGGGAGGGCTGAGAGCACCGTTGAGGCAAAGGTAGAGGGGGAGAGGGAACGGAGGTTACGGCGAACAGGTGCAGAGTTAGAAGAGATTAGGTTGTTATGTTTGGAAAGGGGTAGAGAGAATGAAATGAAGAAGTGATCGGATGTGTGAAGCGGGTTTACCGAGAGGTTAGAAGTAGTGCAGTTCCTTGAGGATATGAGATCAAGGACATTGCCAGCGTTATGAGTTGGTGGGGATGGAGACAGTGAGAAAGCAAAGGCGGTTAAAAGAGATGTTAGTTCAGCTATCTTGCCTGTCTGGAGGTTGAAGTCTCCGAGAGGTACAGCGGGAGGGCCAGTTTCAGGGATGTGTGAGAGGAGATTATCTAATTCCTCCAAGAAGTCCCCCAAGGCGCCTGGTGGACGGTAGAGAACAGCAATGGTTAATTGTATAGGATGGGTTACTGTGACGGCATGGAATTCAAAGGTGGAAGGAGTGAAGTTAGGTAGCTTGAAGAGGGAAAAGCTCCATTTGGGAGAGAGCAGGAGACCAGTGCCACCTCCTCTGCCAGTGGGTCTGGGTGTGTGGGAGAAGGAATATGCTGTGGAGAGAGCTGCTGGGGTGGATGTGTTGGATGGAGTGATCCAGGTCTCCGTGAGAGCAAGGAAATCCAGAGACTGCAGGGAAGCGTAGCCAGAAATGAAGTCAGCCTTAGGAATAGCTGACTGGCAGTTCCACAGGCCCCCTGAAACAAGATGTTGGATCTCAGTGGAGCATGTGGGATAGACGAGAGCAGGCTGGTTATATCGATTAGGAGATACACAGGGCCAGTGATAATTGCGGGAAGACACATAAACAGGAATGGAGAAAATACACAAGATTATAGCATGAGGGGCTAGAAAAATAAATAAAATAAAATAATAGAGATACTTAGCTCAATCAAAGTAGGATTTCCCTCCTCTTTGACTCCCGCGTGACTCCAACAGGACTCTAATGTCTTTGTCAGTCTTAGACTCCAACAGGACTCTAATGTCTTTGTCAGTCTTCGTCTGTCTGACGCTCCAGGAAAGTGCTGCCTAAAATGGACACCTGGTTGCTGAGTTCTCACAGCTGTGGGGCCACGCCCCTTTAATTAGTTAACTCTCTGCAGCTGGTGGCCCTCAAAAGGAAATCGAGACTGGCTCCCTCCTGAGTTGTTATTGTATTTTCAGTGTCACAATGGTTTTCCAATTACATTCAACCCTAAGTTATAAAGTTATGAGTTTAACCCTTAATACAGTTAAACCTACTCAATAAAGCTCTTAGTATTGTTTAAATCAAAGTTTAACCCTAGCAGTCAGTTAGTTCAGTTTGAAGGTTTCAGTCAAATTACTTGTCCCAAGTTTCTGCCTGACAGATACTGTAGCGGTTTTGAGATTTAAAATCACAATTTCAGTCAGATCAACTACAGAGCATTTATACAGAGTACACACACTGAAACAGAGAAGTCTAAAAACAGAATGTTACTCACACAATTCTAGAAGTCACCAGTTGTTATTAGTCTGTCAAAATCGAGTTGCACACTGGCAGGTCAGTGACCAGGATGAGACTTAAATACAGTTTCTGGGGGGGAAGTGGCTGCAGATCAGCTGATTGGCCTCAAATGTCCCGCAGTCGTCTGGGCTGTCTGGTCCTTGGTGGCCACTGCCACAGCATACCTGGAAAACAGTTATGTCATAACCAGGATATACTGGTGGGTGTCGGTTGGCCGTGCTAATGATAAATAGTCCAGGGCTACAAACTCCCATGGATAACTGGATACAATAGGTTGAAGAGGGGCCCTCACCTTGGGACCTGCTGCTCCATTACAACCGGCGCATCGGCCGCTGGTGCGGCAAACCGCCTCGGCACAGCCACGGGCGGTCTCGGTGCAACGGACGATCCTGGCGCACCCGGTGGTCCTGGCGCACCTGGTGGTCCTGGCACACCCGCGGGTGGTCCAGGGGCAGAAGCCGCTCAGCGGCGGACTGCCCCACCGCTAACGTGTTGGACGGCCTTGCCTGCGCGTCATCTGGACCAGGCGGAGCCGGATCCCCGCGCCTCGGACGGGCATTCACGGTGTGCCCCTCCTCCCCGCAACCAAAACACTTCATAACTGATGATGTTGTAAAAATCACAGTCATAATCATCTACTTCAACTTAAAAACTGAGGTTAAGCTCCGCATTCCGATTTATCAGTATCATATAAACTTGCCTGCGGGGAGACACTACGTGTTTCAGTAAGTGAGACTTACATCCAGACAGCATCTTTTTCACTGGAGAATCAAGTTTCCCGCGCCAGGGACTGCTGTGTCCAACTCTCTCTCCCACAACCAGCCCAATATCCTCCACAGTGCATGGGAAGCCGGCTGAGATTTTAATGCCGTGCTTCCGCATGAGTTTGGCAAACTCCCCATTTATCATGTCAACATATTTGAAAGAAAATGTGTTCTATAGATACCCACGAGTCTCCCTTTTTCCCTAAACATGCTATCCCCATACAGTTTGGGCCAAAAGCCATGTAGTATTTTGTATTTGGTATAAATGTGTCATTTCTCAATATTCTACAAATAGTGTGTATTTCAACATTCTAGGTTGTTTAGTAATTTTATAATTTCAATAAAACTAAGCTTGATTGAGCTCAATTGCATACATCTGTGACGATATTGGTTCATATAGAAACCATTGCAGTTTGGAGAATGTTGTCATTCCAGATGTCCAACGTTTTTTTAATACCAAATTACAGCATGGGTTTTTTATGGTGTTCCCCAGGTTTGGTGTCTTCTTGTATTTTGGATGGATCTTTAACAATTTGTATCTGTTCTTGAATGGGCAACATTTTTCCAAAACAGAGCATAGGATTCACCATCTTATAGTTTGATCATACTCTTCTAACCCCTTGTAAATTCTAAACATTTTAAATGGTGCCTAACTAAAGTACAGTGTTTAATAAAAAATGACCAGAAGCACCTGAGAGGGCTGAGCTGCGTGTCACAGCTTCAGCTTCAGATGATGTACAAAGCTTCCATGTGGCAGATAGTGTTGACTTTGTTTTACATCCCCATAAAGATCCCATGACCCCCCTAAAGTGGCAACGTGTATCTCTGTTGCTCTGGGGGTTCATGTTGGTGGTGTTTCTTTACGATTCTTGTTATATTTTGGTCCTCACCTTAAAGGTCTCCTATTATCCTCTTTTTCAACAATATATTACAGGTCACAGATATATACAGAACATGTCTCTGAAGTGTTTGTCTGAAACACCAAACAGATCATTGCAGCATCCCATAATCTCCTCTGTTTCAGCCCTGTTCCAAAAGTGCTGATTCTGGGTCTGTAGCTTTAAAGGCTAATGAGCTGCTGCTGGCCACGCCCCTCTGAGAGATGGTTGGTTTAAAATAACACAATGGTGCTCTAGGAGGAGATTCAGGTGATAAGGGGGGGAGGTGATAAGGGGGGGGGGGGGTTACCTTGGTTGGTTAATGATACAGTACACAACCAGATAAATATTATGACATCACAAAGTGACCAAAATCTGATCAGCTCATTTTCAGACAGGTTTTTATATAAATGGATCAGGGCAAAAAGTGAGCAAATCTTTTTTCCTGAAACTTTCTGAATCTCTTAACACAGAGGAGACACGTATGTATGTATAAAATACATGAAAATGTGGATTTTGCATAATGGTGAACTTTAAGTTATATATCTTACTGTTAATTTGATCTGGTTTGGAAGACAGACTTTCACTCATCTGTTCTTCACTTTGTAACTGAAGGAAACATGGAAGCGTGAGTGAGGCATTAAAGGAATCCTTATGGGTGACCTTTAAGATTTTTGCTGTATTTTAAAACTTTGACCTTAGTTTTCAACAACAATGTATAATTTGTGTTACTGTTGTGAGTTCTGTTCCTGAAGTGCTTTTGATCAAGTCATTGCACCGCTGAACCTAAAATACAGTACACTGAGTCTGCATACGCAGAACTATACTGATGTGAATAAGCACATAAGCTGAGCTCATTTTCCCTGGAACATTTTGTGTGTGTTTGTGTGTGTGTGTGCATGTGTATGTGTTGTGGGAGGAGCTCTGAGATTGGTGGCTTGACTCCCCATTCTGCAGTCTATTCCTGCCCTGGATGTGGGGGGGAACCAGCAGCAGGAATGTGTCCCTCCAGAGCTCACGTCCTTCAGGGATATATTTCTGAATATGCTACTAGTAATTTTAGCAGCTTTACTTTTTTTGTTCCAAAAATGCTCCTTTGCTGTTTCTATTCTGCAGCAACTGTGGACACATGGTGTCAGTAATGGCTGCACATATAAGTTTCCCTGACATCTATTGTTCCATTGCCTGAGAGCAAAGGATAAATAAAGGAGCATCTAAACCTCTCAAGTCTTTTTTTATGCTGAACTGTTTTGTTTTGCAGTGGTCAGGAGCAGACATCAGACACTGTGAGAGGCTGGCTGCTGTACAGAGGAGTGTGTCCCTGCAGCTGCTGGACACTAAGCTACACTAAGATGGAATATTGGGCTATCATTAATCAACACAACTTATGTATGCTAATGTTGCCCTTTCAGAAGAATTACAACCTTAAACTTAGAGATTCTTTACCTAAATATAACATTGTGTAATTTAAACAGAGTATACTGTATGTATGGTACAGCGGTGGAAAAAGTATTCAGATTATTCTCTTTAGTAAAAGTACCAATACCACACTGTACAAATTATCCATTTCAAGTGAAAGTACTGCATCGAGTATGGTACTTAAAACATATTTAGGTAAGACATGTACTTAAAGCTTTAAGAGTAAAATAATTCATTAAACTCAACAAATATTAAAATATTTTAAAGCAAAAGCAGAAAATATTCACATTTAAGAAGCTATAACAGTGAAAAGTATTTTCTGTTAACCCACTCATTGTATTAGCTACTTAAATATTAGGTTGGATGGTTTAATCTTTACCAAATAATCATATTAAAAAAGTTTCCTAAGTATTGTGTGTCTGATTCAGAATAAATAAAATAACTAATAACTGTTAAATAAATATAGTGGAGTAATAAGTACAACATGTGCTTCCAGAATGTAGTAGAATTTAAGTTTAAAGTAGTATACAATTAAAATACTCAAGTAAAGTACAAGTACCTCAAATGTGTACGTAAGTACAGTCATTGAATAAAATCACTTTCCAGCACTGATGCTATAGTACTGAGAGGGATATTTACACTTTCTTCAGATTGGATGCACCCCTCAAAGCTTTTGCAAGATGTTGAGTCAGTCAGATTTGAAGAGGAATATGATGATTGTGGATGGAGCTATTTCAGGGTCATACGTTTTGATCATTCAAAAAAATAAGATTTATTTGAAAGTTCAAGTTTTTATCCTGAACTTACAAATACAATGATGTATTCAAAATAAAAATAAGTATTTGAAATCATTTTTCAGGTTGAATATTATTTTTGAATCAGTTCAGCAATTTTTTTGAATAAAATATTTATTTTCAGATTTCACTTTTATACATATTTTGATATTTTTCAGTTGCAGATTTTTCGTTTTCTGATTCAAAACAATTATTTTTTCAATTTCAAATCTTGTTTTTTCAGGTTTCACATTGATTTTCACCTTCAGATCGTTTTTTTTTGCTTTCAGATTTTTTTTTTCGCTTTCAAACTTTTGGCCCTGATGTTGCTTGGGGGGGCGGGGCTTACCAAAGAGTAGTTTGGAATCTTGAGTGACAGGCCTCCCTCTTTCATGTTGCCTTCATGGATGTTACAAAACTGAGACCAGTGTCAAAGTTCCGTTAAGCGAGCTGTTGAGCATCGTAGTTGGCAACAATCAAGTACAAATAAACTGTGCTAGAATGTGAAATTATGTATCCGCAACAAGCAGCAAACTCTGTGGAAGAGCCGGGAATACGCAAGTGGCACACACTGCAGTTCATATATTGGCCGATAGGGACTGACTGCAGAAAGGAGCAATTTCCATAGACCCCCATGTTAAAATGCCCAACTTTACAGCAGAAAAAAACATGTTTCTACCCATGGATGAAATACATATTATTATGAATATAGTTAGATTCCCCCTTCATGATTATGGATCTGTGAGTGAATTGTTTTCTAACACGACCCTTTTATTTATATTAGGTCTTAAAGTTTTTGCATAAATTAGGGCGTGGTCACATTGAGTGACGGCTCTGTGAAGTGACTGCTGCTGTTAGCTTATAGAGAACCGCAGTGAAGCGTTGTAAAACCCGGAAGTAAACTTCTTCCGATTCCTTCGCGAAAAACCAATGCAAATTGTCCATAGGATTTTGGAAAATAGCTCGAAATAAGGTCTGTGGTTGACACACATTTAAGAGAGGGATCACGTTTTGTTCAGCGTGATAATCTCCACATGTCAACCCTACTTTTATAATTTTTGAATCATAAATCTAGTCGCCAGAAGCAAAATGCTAACGTTATGCTATAAACGAACTACAAGCCAGTACAGCAGCAGGGTCGCACGACTTCAACGTCACGCCAATTTAAGATCGTTTCAACTGACTTGCACTGAAACTGCACTTTGAAAACTTTAAATATATTAACCTTTTAAACTGTATACCCCGGTTATCTAGGCCCGTTTTGTTTAATGTATACCACGTTTATCTAGGCCCTTTTTGTTTTATGTATACTTGTCACACTGTGGGAAACGATATTTTGATATTTCTGGATGTATAACACATGTAGAATTTTTGACAATAAAGCTGAATTTGACTTTCGCGTGCTTGCATATTTTAACAAAGCTTTTCATTTTAGCCACACTGAATTTAACTAGAAGTCATGGCTGTGTCAATTACCAGTCTGATATCGTTTTACAAAGATGACAAGAAGAGTGTAGATAGGAGAGAGCCACGACAAGTCAGGACACGTAACAGTGCAGCCTAGATGAAGGTGTGCTTACCAGTGTTGTCAGGGCTAGCATGAGGGACAAGGTTTATAGTGTCGGTGAGTAGTGATAGCAAGAGTACCGTTAACCTAGAGTTCATTTATTCACATTAATTCCCATCAACAATTCAATTGTATGTGTCACATGAAATCTTTATTAGGCAAGGCAAGTTTATTTATATAGCACTTTTCAACACAAGGCAATTCAAAGTGCTTTACAAAAAATGAAAGACATTGAGAAAATGGCATTTAAAATCAGTCATTAAAAAGAAAAGCTAATAAAATAAACATTAAAAGAAAAAATACATGGATAAAAGTTACAGTGCAGTCTAAGATATGAATAGTTCAATTAAAAGCAGCGACAAAAAGAAAAGTCCTCAGCCTGGATTTAAAAGTAGTAAGAGTTTTAGCGGACCTGCAGGTTTCTGGGAGTTTGTTCCAGATATTTGGAGCATAATAACTAAACGCTGTTTCTCCATGTTTAGTTCTGACTCTGGGGACAGAAAGCTGACCCGTCCCTGAAGACCTGAGAGATCTGGATGGTTCATCATTTAGTAGGAGGTCAGAAATGCATTTTGGTCATAAACCATTCAGTGCTTTATAAACAGCAGCAGTATTTTGAAATCTATTCTTTGACACACAGGAAGCCAGTGTAAAGACTTCAGAGCAGGAGTGATGTGATCCACTTTCTTAGTGTTGGTAAGGACTCGAGCAGCGGTGTTCTGAATCAGCTGCAGCTTTCTAATAGATTTTTTAGTGAGACCTGTGAAGACACCATTACAGTAGTCCAGTCTACTGAAGATAAAAGCATGGACACGTTTTTCCAAATCCTGCTGTGACATTAGTCTTTTAATCCTAGATATGTTCTTTAGGTGATAGTAAGCTGATTTAGTAACTGTTTTAATGTGACTGTTGAAACTAATAAATAATTTAACCCGCTGACAAGAGAGCCCACCTCCGAAGATCGTGACTGGCTGAGGGACAGACTCGGGGGCAGGTTCTCAGGAATTTCTTGGCTTCTCTCCCCCGAGCCAGAAGAGGAACACTGCAGCTTGGAAACACTTACTGTTCCTGAAATTATCAAATCTGTTGGGCATCAGGGACCTGAGGCAATTGTGGCAAGCATGGCATTGTCTGAAGAGCAACAGAGGGCAATTCAGGTGGCTACCACTGGTTAGCGAACCAACCCAAACTGGCATTTGTTCAACTTTGGAGCTGTCCTGAGGTCAAAGCGTGTGACTGCTTCCTTTATTCCCAGGGTGCTAGGGCAACAACAGGCCCTTGATGGTGTTTTGTCTGTACAGTGGGGGACTATGAATGAATGTGAGGGCGTCAGGGCATTCACCACTGCAACCCAGATGCAGGTCCATGAGTCAGATTTGTGGCTCTCCCTATCAGGATTGTTGGGGGCATCTCCAGATGGTCTGGTAGGGTCTTCCGCTGTGCTGGAGGTAAAGTGTCCCTACGGAGCCAGGGAAATGACAATTAGTGAAGCATTGCAAATCAAGGGCTTCTGTGTCAGTAAGGAAGGAGAAACATTCAGCCTGCGTGAGGAACATCCTTACTGGCACCAAGTGCAAGGTCAGCTTCACCTCACTGCAAGGAAGAAAAAAAAAAAAATGGTGAATTGTTTTTAATTTACATTTACTCGCCTTTGCAATGTTGTGGTTGTTAGAGTGTTAGGTTTCCTGTCAGCTCGTTTGTTGGGAAGATATAAAATATTAGTTTCATGGAAGTCACACCGTCACATATAGGCTACTGTAAGAGCATTAAGACATACAGTACATAGGCTAAAACAAAACATCTAAAGATATAGGCTAACCTTGCACTTTGATAAGTCTCGTGAACATTTTCACTATTTTGACATTTTTATAGATGACAATTGAACTAAAGAAATAAATGGTAGATTAATCCATATTGAAAATAGGTGTCAGCTGCTACAATAATTATAATAGTTATATTTCTTAATTAATTAAGATAAGGTATTACTGTATTGATCCCAATTTGGGAAATGTTTGTGTTGCAGCAGCATAACAAGAAAAACAAAATATAAGTTATTATATATACAAAAGTATGTGAGGGATGGAATATTAAATTGAATATAAATGTAAAATGTACATGTGATTTTACGTCCAAGAGAAGCTATGGAGTAGAGAGTTCTCTGCCAGCCAGAGGTGATTTGTTATTAGTTCAATATGTCAAACTGATTTCCCTGACTTCAATCTTTAGTTACATGGTGAAACGTTATGCTGCTTGTACTAATTAGACTTATCATATAAGCCACACAGGTTTTAATAGGATTTATTCATTATCTTTACTTATGTTGCGGTCTTTTCAGAAGTGCCATCTCTAAAATGGTGATACAGTCACTACCCATCATTTACATTTCACCGTGACATGGAAAAAAATGTAACGTCAGCTTACCTCATGGCACGAATCCAGACTCTCCTTTGGAAAACATTGGCTGGGAAACGATATAATAAGCACGTTTCATGCGAAGAGCTGTGGCTGCAACCCGGAGCAAAGCAACAAACCATTGCGTAGCTAACTAGTAGCGCTAGCTTTAGCTAACGTTAGCTAACGAAACGAACTGGAAATAAATTGGAAAACACTGGTAATTAATTATTCTATAATTTGTAAAACTACGGTGTTAAAAACGACAATTTCAAAAATACAGATTCTAATGGTCAGATATAGATATACAGATACTAAAGATAGGCAGGTACTTGCTTTCAAGCAGAACACAGGGGAAAACAAACTTAGCGGGAGTGTTTACGTGTTCGGCGTAATGACGTACAACGGCCTCGACAATTTCTGTAGTCCTATTCAGCCACTCGGTAACAACCATCGTTTTTCAGACACGTAAACTCTTCAAAAATCCCCAGTGGGGTCACTGCTGATGTATTTAATGTCGTAGAACAAAACGTGATTTATCTCTTACATTTTTGTCAACCACAGAACTTATTTCGAGCTATTTTCCAAAACCCTATGGAAAAAATGCATTGCTTTTTGAGGAAGGAACCGGAAGTGCTAAAAATGCTAACTTACTTCCGGGTTTTACGACGCGTCATTGCGGTTCTCTATTGTACGGTGGCTGGGAAGTGCAATGGACAATTACAAAGTGTGAAACACTTTAACAAAGCTTGAGACAAATTTACATTTTATAAAACAAAATTACATTAGCAAAAACACTTTTACCAAGGATAAAACAATTTAACATTAACAAAAACAAATTAACAAAATGCAAAACACTTTAACATTTCCCGAAACACTTTAACATTTCCCGAAACACATTAACATTTCCCGAAACACATTTACAAACCAGAATTAAACCGGAAGTGACGTGACGTGACGTGACGTAACCATAGGACGTGACGTGATTGGCTCAAATTTAAATTTGTTTTGGCGGAAAGACCGAAGGTACGAGTGTGTTTCATATACAGTCTATGGTGTGTTTACGTTCGGTAAACATGTTTTGTCCGTTTTGTGGAAACAACCTGGAACAAGTGACACGGTTTTGCCTTTCGTGTGGAGGATCTCTGGAGTGTTTAAAGGACACGGATCAGACAGAAGGACCAGATATCTTGCATCATTGCGTGCAATATTTTAATGAAGGTCACTCGTATGCTGTAATCGTGGACATTTTGTCTACCTTTCACGGTGTAAAAATCAGTTTGAGGACTCTTAAAAGCAAACTGAATCAAGCCGGGTTTTACCACAGAAAGGGTTATTCCTCTCAAATCGCTGTAATTAACGCCATCAGGTTGGAACTTCGTGGACCTGGACAATTGTTTGGATACCGAACAATGTGGCAGGCACTAAAACAAAAGTACAGTCTTCGAGTGAAGAGAGATGATGTTATGAATTTGCTCCGGGAGCTTAACCCTCGAGGCTGCGAGAGGAGATCTCGCAGAAGGTTTATAAGGAGAACCTACCACTCAATGGGACCGAACTATATGTGGCATGCTGACGGTTATGACAAACTTAAGCCATTCGGTGTGGCCCTTTCAGGATGCATAGATGGATTTTCACGTCAAGTACTATGGCTTGAATGTGGTCCAACAAACAATAACCCAAGAGTTATCGCTCAATATTTCCTCAAATGTGTGCGAACCCTCGGTGTCATCCCCATGAGGCTGCGGACTGATTGTGGCACGGAGAACGGAATTAAGGCTGCAATTCAGTGTACCCTACGTCACCATCACCATGACTACTACTCTGGAGCGTCCAGCCACATGTATGGCACATCCATGACTAATCAGCGCATTGAGTCCTGGTGGTCCATATTAAGAAAGGGAAGGTAAGTGTTTATCATTATTTTCTATTACTTGCCAACCCTGTCAGACAAACAACATTTGCTTAGCTAAAGTGTATCAGTTTTTATTATAATAGATATAATATATAGCCTGTAGTCTATGACACAGACTATACAAGGCCTTTCTTTAGAACTTCTTTTTGGCAGAAATAAAGTTAGAAACTGTGAACATCTAAGCGTGGGTTTTGGATTGAACAGCGGCCCCTGAGGGGACGTAGGCCCTATAGGTTGTGAAGCAAATAAATTATGAAATAGACACTCAATGATTTGTTGTTGATTTTACTGGTAACCTTTTAATGTAATTTGTAGAATTGTTGTATATTGCTTAATAATTCACTTGAAAATATATCAATTTCTATAGGTCTCAGTTCTGGATGGAGCTATTTGCAGACCTCCGAGATGCTGGATACTTCAACGGGAGTCACGAGCATCAGTGCCTTCTGAGATTCTGCTTCGTTGATGTTATTCAGAAGGACTTGGATGAGTGTGTGAGACTGTGGAACAGTCACAGGATTCGCCCTTCCAGAACAGCATCATGTCCAGGAGGAGTGCCCAATGAACTGTACTACTTGCCCCACAGGTAATACATTGGTGATGGATTGATACTTCTTTGTGTTTTTATCTTAAATGTAAATAAATACTATATCTTCTATTTAACATAGATTTGGCTCCAGGGACTGTGGATTTGAGATTGAACAGGCAGAATTGGATGCTGTTCCTGAGACAAGCCTGTCAATAGCTCCATGTGGGGACCAAAACATGCAAGAGTACTTGGACTTTGCTATGGAGCGCAATGACCTACAGAAGCCAGAGAACTGGGAGACTGCATCAGAACTGTACGAAGCTGAAAGAATATGCTCAGTTATAAAGTAATCGAAAAGGTATCCAGAAGTACAGTAGCACTGTTTCACCACTCCAAATCAGATTTCAGGGCTCAACAATGCTTGGTTTCATGGTTTGTCAGACTGCATTTACTCTTTCCCCTGTGACGTATCCAAATGATTATGGTACCTGTTCATCCGAAGACTGGTCCTATTTAGAAAAAAGATATTCCCATACATTTTTAAATAAAAACAGCATTTTGAAATGAACATTGTTTCCAGCCAATCACCATATTTGTTTCAATGTCATTTATACAGCACCAAATCACAGCATAAATATCTTAATCATTATAAAATATAACCGGAATAACAACAAACAACGCTCCAATTAGCAAGCACAAACAAGGTTATGTTGTGTGTGTAATTGTGTGCAGAAAGAACATTTCTGTATAAGTCTTATTTCAACCATGTGGACTCACTGGAAACCTGAGAATGAATGACTGATTTACAACAAAGAAGCTATGGGTGGCAATGTGAAATATGTATAGCAAAGTATTTATAAAAATTGTATAGGTATAGAACAATACTTTGATTTTGTCCCAAACTAAATGGACAACATGAGCTGTAAGAAGAAAAAAAAAACACGTTCACATCCAACAACAACTATGAACAACCTTTATAGAGTGTTTACTCTATGAAAAACCTTCATAGAGTCTGTACTCTATGGGTCATCCAGTCACATGACTTAAAAACAGCCAAATCCTGGAGAATTTTGCATTCCAAAGTCCATTTGGGACTTAAACACATTGTATGCGTCAAGGAGAGGTAGTTTTAATGTGTTGGAACATGTGTTTGCCATTGGGAATGGAGAGTCATCAAGGAACTCTATTCCTGGCGATGGTTCAAATCCAGATGGGGGAAGTGAAGTCAGCCCAGTCGCAAACATCAAAACATCTTCCAAAGACACAGCAGTCTGGCTTTCTGCAAAGAAAACATGTTCAGATACATTTTGGCAATGTGTTTCCTGAAATAGTTATAAAAACAGCGATTTACAAACCTTCACAATCGAGGAGATAGTCTGCCCAGTAGCCCAAAGTTTGACTTTCCCTAAGCCTCCTGTTACTCCCTGGTGGACTGAGGTCAGGCTTGAAGAGTCGCTCAAGTTCCAGAGCAGTAAGTCGCTTTTCAGAGTGGCACAGGACCGGGGCCAGCAGAGTAGGGTGCTGCTGTAGTGCGTTTAAAAACTGAAGGGCTGAAAGACCCTCCTTGAATCTGAAGAGTGAACAAAAAAAATATTTCATCACAAAGTCACATTTAAATAACCTAATACCTAAAACAAGGGGGGGGTGGCATGAGCACTTAAAGATTGGCACAAGACAGGCAGGGAAAGGAGAGACGGACGTCCCATATCAGTTATACTACACAGGCACACATTTTGACACTGACTAATTGCTAACAGATAAACATAGAATAAACCAAAGAGGGGGACCATGAGGAATTTTAAACAAAAAATTCTTACATACATTAAAAAAAAATCACATGAATACAAATATGATCTTACCTCTCAATTACAGAGGAGTTTCGGCCAATAATGTACCACTGGAGGTAGTCTGACACAATATCATTCTTTCCTTCAACAGAAGCCACATGTCTCAGACAACCTGCTGTCTGTAGCATTGTGCTGTGTCTCATGGTCATTTCTCGCAAGGCATCCACTGAGGCAGCATTCTCAATCTGAAGATTATAAAATGGATATAAACAATCCAGTCAATAACTTCATGTACTGTATATTCTTGCCATTTTTTTTCCATTGCAAGATTTATATATTACTATTACTACTATCCTTGTACAATATATACCTGGCTGCTAAATCCTCTATTACAGGATGTGTTTTTTGTAAATTGTGTTTTTGTATCTTTACTAGTTTTTTATCATTCTTCTTAGGTAACATTAAGCTGTCTTTGGCTCTATTCTGCTCCAACAATGTAAATGTCCCCTCTGTGGGACTAATAAGGGTATTCTGATTCTGATCACAAAACAAAAAATGAAGCCAATTCGGTGTATGTGATAAAGGTAAAGTAAAGATGTCTCAAAATACTGCAGGAACTACATAATAATCCACCCTACCACACTGTTGCTGTATGCAATTCTCACCTCTTGTAAAGCTTTCCCTACTTCTTCATCAGTTATTAAATCAACTGTTGCTTTGAATGAAGGCTGGCCTGCAAGATAATGTACAAGATCTTTTGACAGAAAATGTGGCCCTGGACCTCCATGCACAACTGACACTGCAATCATCTTTCCTGCCAAGTAGTATTCATCCTCCCTAACAGCTGTGAATAAAGGTATTCATATTGCAAAATTAAAACATTATTTAGTATATACTTTAATGTACTGTAATGAAACTCAACGTTTTGGAAAAAATTGTTCAAGCAACAAATCATATGTCATGTGATATATATGGTTAATGATCATTAACAATTGTATTAGTACACTTCTAACCGTATGCATACCATTTGCATTGTAGACCAAGAAGCGGCGTCCGTCTGGCCCATCAAAAATGGGCCGGTCTTTCAGATTCTTCATCAGTAGAGATAACAACTCTCTCCTGGGACCACCTGAGTCAATTCCTTCTTCGAAAACACCAGCATCATCAGTGAATTTTACCAGCATGTCACAGTTTTCTGAATACGATGTACGCTTGAAACCTCTGACTGCTCCATCCCAAACATTAGCCCTTGAAATGTTGAACCGGCTGACTCTTCCATGATCAATAGGCTGTGAGAGGTTAGCAATAATGGCAGGTAATGTAATGTTCATCTCCTCCCTGTAAAGGAAAAAAAGTGACCTTATTAGTGGATATTCCAGAGAGTGCACAAACAGTTTTTAAAAAAAAATGTTGTACCAGAAATATTGTACAGAGAAAAAAAATGTAATGTCACTGTAATAGCTGTCCGTTTACATTTCAGTGTCCAATAAACTCGTCATGTTGACTGCAACCAGCTCTTCGTCCTCTTCTTCAACACATGATGCATACAGGTCTGTGTATGTACTGTTAGGAAGTGATCATTCCCATGTTAAAACATCTTACAAACAAAAATGTCTTTCTCGTGTAAGTGAGTTACTAACATTTGTACTTACCTGTAGCAAGTAGTCTTGTCTGTATTTGTTTTGGGTGGACCCATATCCTCAGTATCAGATATTACTATCTGAAATACAAATACACATTTCTGTAACAAAACAACACTGAACATTAGAAACATCAGGCTTCCACAATCTGCCTCAATACCTGTCCAGGCTGAGTTGTGGATGAATGTCCAAGTGCCTTCCTGAAACATGATAAAATTGATAAAATGATTAACTTCATGATACAGGGTATAGTTGAGTTTTAAGTAACATTTAGAGGTAGGAGGAACCATAAGATTTATAAATAACAGATTATTTTTGTTTGAAATTAGATTAAACATGACATGTATGGTATTTTTGTATCCATGTTCACAAGAGAAAATGCTGTGGCCTATTCTTATCATCCACTTAAAGATAAATTACTTATTTTGTAAAAATAAGTACAAACTTACCCTTCATTTTCCGGTTTGTGTTTTGGAGTACTTTTGTTTCGTGGTTCAAATTCAAATACCTGAGAGTAAAAGTGTACAATTATCAACAGCTTCCATTATTGTTCCCTTACCACATAATGTCTATCAACAGTGAAACGTTGTGAGTGTTTCTGATAGTAATTGTAACTGCCAAGTTGGTTCTTCTAAAATATTTACCAGAATATAGATTTCCTGCTTAAAATCAAATGTATATGAAAAATAAATAAATGAACATTAAAATAAAATCATTTACGCACCACAGTGTCAGCCTGATTGAATTCAGCTGTGCTCCTAGATGTGATGACAATATCCGAATCAGAGTCTGAGGTATCATCCCCTGTAGTAAAAGCAGAACGTTCAACACATTATTATGTATGCTGCAGTAGAGGATGTTAACATGTAAACAATTAAAAATATTGAATAGTAACATCCACAAACCTCCTCTAAAATGTTTCTCAAGGCAAATGAAAAGGGTGATCCTGGCATATGCCTTTCCTAAGTCCTTTTTATATTCTGCCAATGTGAATGGCTTTTCTGAACCAGGCACATTGACAACCTCTGAGCAGTCTGGATACAAAAGGACGTACGGTCCTTCATCCATGTCCTTGTTAAAGGCTTTCATTTTCTGGACAGCTCGTTCCAGTATAGCAGGTGCTGCTACCTCCGGGTCTGTAAACAACTGGAGTGTTTTCCCTCTCCGAGGCTTTAAATCAACTCCTTGTGGCGACATCATTCCTATGTTTATCTAGTAAAATAGCAGAGATATAAGTAATGACACACACAGAGACACTGAGATTTCTATGAAACGGTTAATGCAGCTTACCTGGACTCGTCTCTTTTCTTGTTTAAGTCTTCCTTTGCCACAGTTAAAAGACTGTTTCTCTTTTGACTTTGAGTTTCTGTACTCCATGAAAAGTTTATAGGATCGGCCTGGTTGTTCTGCTATGAATAGTTCCAATAAAAATATAATAATTAGCAGCTCCAACAATCAGCAAAAGCAAGTGTGCATTAAAGTTTACGGAAAACCTAAAAATAAAAACTAGCATATTAGCTCAATGCGTTGCTATTCCGTTAAGACATGGATTGGTATTTGACTGATATGAAACTGTGATTGAACTTTTATTTACTGCATGTCTTACATTAGCATCACAAAGCTAGCGCAATACTACACTTACTTTGTTTCGCATTTTCCGGCTGTTTCGATGTCCCCTGTGCGCTTGGTACACCCGTCTGGTCCGTGTCCTTTAAACACTCCAGAGATCCTCCACACGAAAGGCAAAACCGTGTCACTTGTTCCAGGTTGTTTCCACAAAACGGACAAAACATGTTTACCGAACGTAAACACACCATAGACTGTATATGAAACACACTCGCACCTTCGGTCTTTCCGCCAAAACAAATTTAAATTTGAGCCAATCACGTCACGTCCTATGGTCACGTCACGTCACGTCAAGTCACTTCCGGTTTGATTCTGGTTTGTAAATGTGTTTCGGGAAATGTTAATGTGTTTCGGGAAATGTTAAAGTGTTTCGGGAAATGCTAAAGTGTTTTGCATTTTGTTAATTTGTTTTTGTTAATGTTAAATTGTTTTATCCTTGGTAAAAGTGTTTTTGCTAATGTAATTTTGTTTTATAAAATGTAAATTTGTCTCAAGCTTTGTTAAAGTGTTTCACACTTTGTAATTGTCCATTGCACTTCCCAGCCACCGTACTATTGTCTCTCTGCTAGCTGCTCCGTGAAGCTACAGGCACTCTGCCTGTTCAGCTCATCCAGGGAACACAACTTGCCCCCGGCCGTGTTTGTTTGTTCTTCATGCTTATAGATCGGACTATTGTGACTCGCTCTGCGGTTGAAACAGACGGTGCATGAATGCGGTTTTGCGGTAAGTGAAATTTGATTACTTATTTATTTGTTAATGATTTTAATCAGCTAAGTAATTAATGTTAAGGCTTGGGTTAGCGTGTAAGTGAGTAGTAGCTACATCGGTGCTAACGATGCTAATCGTAGCCTCCAAGTTAAAATCATAGACTGTATATATAAAAGTTAAAACGAAATAGACAAGTGTTAAGCGTTAAGTGGGATAATACTGTAGAACAAGCGGCTTCTGTTTGAGGTTGATAAAATAAGGTCATCCTTGTAGCTTAGAGAGATGATTATTATGTAGGTAGGAACTGTATGCATCGCTAAGGTTAATTTAAATTGGCTATGCTCAAGTATGTAGACAAGCTAATGTCGAAGTAGTGTATGTGAAATCAACCTCAAAATAAGATGTGTGTATATTACAATTATTAATGTCATATTTCAAGATGATTACTTAGATATTACAATATGGTTGTTTGAGCTGGAGTTCATTATTGAGCTTAGACGTTAACATCTGAAGAACAAACCCAAACCTTGTTGTTTTTATGAATTGTATTACCAAATTGGTATCAAATAAACAGTAAGCATTGGTAACACAACGTCCAAAGTTACAGTAGAATAAAAAGGACCCTGACTCGGACAATACACAATCCAACATGTTCAACAGAAGAGAATCAGTTATATTGTTTGTACACATGGTACTTTACATATATATCTGTTTGTTTAAGGGGTCCAGGTGATGCAGACAGGCTGGACCAGAGAGTGAGAGACAGAACTGGACTCCTCACAGCAGTGAACTTCAGCTCAGGTACAAAGACTCTTTTTTTCATACTGTACAAAGAATCAAGAAAGATATTGGTTTAAATAAATGAAGTATTGACTTTAATACACTGATATACATTCCGTTAAACAATACTAGATCACCTACACATCAGTGAGGGTTTTTTCCATGCAAAAAGTTACATTTAGATGTTAACAAGCAATGTGATTTTGTCAGCTTTCTAATTTAATGTATTAAAGGCAAATATATTTAACACATAGTGAGAACTGCTACTATTTATCTCTCAATATTGTCTGTAAAAAACGTGGGAAAAGTTATTCTTTCAGTGAGACAACAGAGCAAGCTTCTACAGTTGCACTACGTTTTGATAACAGTTCAATATTATTTTGATAACATATAATTCAATGTTGATGAACTTCATACTGTTCATTCATAATCTGATTGTCTTTGTAGCTCACTGTTGAAATAAAAAAAAAACATTACAATTGACCTTTCGCAAAGCCACGCCCCCCCTTGGTTACTGTTGCTAGTCCAACAAGCTGAGAGCCAGATGCGTTAAACAAAGCCATAATGGAGGGTCTCCGTAATGTCGGAGTCGCCTTAACAGACTAATTTTGGAGCAATAACGCAGCAATATCCTCCAGGTCCCGACAAAAGGGGCTACAATACGCTATGGAGGGTTATATCCACAGTATAAACATTAGAAAAGAGGGAGGCACAACATCAATAGAGGCACTTGCATACAGGTCGCAGTGCAAGAGTGAAAAACCACATGAGCTGTATGTCAAATTCGACGGAATTATTATTATTATTTTGGAATAAAACAATACAATCACAAGAGGCATTAAATGTTGTAGTTTGTCTAAAGTTAACTACCGTTTCCTTGGTGGCTTTCTGCATCCACCTTGTTGATCCTTTGTGGGGGTCGGGGTGCCCACTTGTGCAGCAGGATTAGGGAAGTCGGCAGTAGGCTTTCCATTAACAAAATGCTACAAAGATTAAAGCAAAATATAAGTGAATGATTGCCTGTTGGCTTTCTTGTTTGTACTTTGACCACAGGTAGACTAATAACGGAGCTCAGCTGTTCAGGCATTATTATGCATCAAGTGATATAAATGGTCAAAACGACCTATAAGCACACAGCTTACAGCTGTAGTCGTGTGACTTTAGCTAACGTTAGTTAGTGAAATTAGTTAATTAAATTAGTTAGTTAATTTGTGAATGTAATCTTTGCTAGCTAGCTAGCTACGTTAGCACGTATTTACCTTGGAGCAAACGTATTTGTGTTTGTTGATATTCGCCATATTCAGCTGGGCATGGGGCCTGCCGCATTTCTTTATCCACTGGCGGCATCTCTCCTCTCGGGTTTTGGGTTTAGGAAACGGGTAAAATATCACCCCCCCCCTCTAAGCTTATGGGATATCTGCTATCCGATTTGCAAAGACCATAAGCACAACGCTTCACCATTTTCGCAATGAATTTGAACGCTAAGCTTGTCGGACTTCCACAGGGAGCCGCGCACGTGATAGAATATGATTGGACAACGGGCATTTAGGGGCGTGGCTTTGCAAAAGGTCAATTACAAAATAATTATATCTACAGCCGCTAAACACACAAACACACCGCTTTCATAAATAACGCACTTGTTCTGCAAGTCTTGTTCCTGTCATTTTTGTTAGGAAAGGACCTGCCTGAAAGACACGACATTTTCTCCTTCTCTGAGGGTCAAGAAGAACATCCAAGAGGAAAATTAAAAGCTGATGCTATGAGATTTTAAGACCAGTACACTAAGAAACTACTTTTATTGTAAAAACAGTCAGCTCCATCCGCTGATTATTTCTATTTGCCTCGCTTTATGAGCTTCACATCACTTGTGCCTTGTACCGCAGAGTTTGCAAAGTCACAAATAAATGGGGCCAATCTTCAGTCAGATGTGAATGTGTAATCTAACATTTTCAGTAAGAATAATGGACAAAAGGAGTGCAAATACAAATACAATTTATTGAAATGTGAACCAAAAGTTAATCAAATATTTTAAATAAAAAGCACATATGGACAGAAGGTGTAAACCTATTAAATGTATTTAAACACATTTACTCAAATAACATGATAGACTAGGCCTGTGCAGTTGGTATCAGCTGTGCCCAGCATGGGCTCCTCCATCAGGCCTGGTCCTCCTCGCTGAGGAAAGACCCACAGTCCTCTCCAAACCAACAGACAGGACGTCCATCACACGGAGGTTTCTCCCTGAAGTCTCTGCAGCTCTATGGACACCACGCTGTCTCAATCCGTCCACACTGAATATGAGAGGTGGAAAATGAAAATAATAAATGCTTTAGACAATAAGAAACATAAAGTTGACTGCTGAGTTGCTCAGTTTTTTTAGCTTGTCAATACTATCACTGTATAACTAATATATCAGGTTAAGAGGCACATTCAAATAAATATTGGTCTTTAAATATATGTTGTCTTTTGAATTGTTTGTCTAAAGTCAAGGATCTAGAACTGGTACTTAGTTTTAATGATACAGTCTGGTTATTATGCTGTTTGGAGGAGGCCTCACAGGTAAGAGCACTAACTAGCTACCATTACATGTACCTTAGCTTGACTTAAATGTATTAAACATATAATTAAGTGATATCAAAATATAAATAACTAATGTCATGCAAACATATTAATATTTGCTTGATTCCAGTGTTGAATTTAGCACAATTGCATACAAACGTTAAGGGATTTTAAGATTCTGAAGTATTATGCTAAAAACTCAATAACTTAGATTATTATTTATAGTTTTGCTGAATAGTTTCATGTCCGCTTACCTTAGAAACGTAAAATGCCACGTCAGTGTGCAGATGGGGAGCATGTTAGCTTAGCTTGGTAGCTTCAGCTAGCTCTGGAACTTTCAGCTCGGTGGCAGCAGGTCCCGCCTCGGCTCCACCTCTTTGCCCTTATTTGGAGCAGGCTGGAGTAGGTGGGAGTTGAACTCTGACGTCACTGTCGAGCCGTTAGTGGCCGACTCCGCCTACTAAGGCCTTCTCGGCAACTCTGCAGAATCCTATGGGGGACGTCACGGACCCTATGTCCATTTATATATACAGTCTATGATCCGCAACAAGCCAGCAGGTTGTTCTGGTGGACCTGACGCACATCCCCTGCTGTCTCACGGAGAGATACCGCAGGTCCTTCCTTCCTGCAGCGGTCAGACTATACAACCAGCCCAGCCACTAGTAAACCCCGCACAAAACAACACAGACTATAACACCTCTTGTTGATAAATACCAACTATGTGCAATGTTTGCAGTATGTGCAATATATATATGCCGTTAAAAACTGTGCAATATATACCTGGCTGCTAAATCCGCAGAACTGTCACAGGGTGTGTATTATGTGAAATGTGTAACTTTAAAAATATATATAATTTCTTTTTTTAATCTTTAATACTTTTTGTACGCATGCTTTAGGTAACATTAAGTGGTCTTTAGCTCTTGTCTGCTGTAACAATGTAAATGTATCCCCTGTGGGACTAATAAAGGTATTCTGATTCTGATGGCAAAAACCAAGCCAATACTACGCTGCGTTCATGGAGCTACGTGGAAGTGGGGAAGGACAACGCTTGATTGCGGATACGTGATTTCAGATTCTCGCACACTTTATTGCTCTTATACCTTGTTGCCAACTACGATGCTCAACAGCTCGCTTAACGGAACTTTGACGCTGGTATCAGTTTTGTTTACCACCAATCACGAGAATATTGTGTATAGAAAGTGTGTAGTTGTATTTCTTGCGCTACTTAACATCCATGAAGGCATCATGACAGAGGGAGGGCTGTCACTCAGGGTGCCAAACTACTCTTTGCCCGCCCCCGAAGCAATATGAGGGTCAAAAGTCTAAAAGCGAAAAAAAAGATCTGAAAGTGAAAAACGATCTGAAGGCGAAAAAAAGATTGAAACCTGAAATTAAAGATTTGAAACTGAAAAAATAATTGTTTTGAATCTGAAAACGTAAAATCTGAAACTGAAAAAAACAAGTATTCAAATATCAAAATACAGTGGGGCAAAAAAGTATTTAGTCAGCCACCAATTGTGCAAGTTCTCCCACTTAAAAAGATGAGAGGCCTGTAATTTTTATCCTAGGTATACCTCAACTATGAGAGACAAAATGAGAAAAAAAAAATCCAGAAAATCTCATTGTCTGATTTTAAAAGAATTTATTTGCAATTATGGTGGAAAATAAGTATTTGGTCAATAACAAAAGTTCATCTCAATACTTTGTTATATACCCTTTGTTAGCAATGACAGAGGTCAAACATTTTCTGTAAGTCTTCACAAGGTTTTCACACACTGTTGCCGGTATTTTGGCCCATTCCTCCATGCAGATCTCCTCTAGAGCAGTGATGTTTTGGGGCTGTCGCTGGGCAACACGGACTTTCAACTCCCTCCAAAGATGTTCTATGGGATTGAGATCTGGAGACTGGCTAGGCCACTCCAGGACCTTGAAATGCTTCTTACGAAGCCATTCCTTCGTTGCCCGGGCGGTGTGTTTGGGATCATTGTCATGCTGAAAGATCCAGCCACGTTTCATCTTCAATGCCCTTGCTGATGGAAGGAGGTTGTCACTCAAAATCTCACGATACATGGCCCCATTCATTCTTTCCTTTACACGGATCAGTCGTCCTGGTCCCTTTGCAGAAAAACAGCCCCAAAGCATGATGTTTCCACCCCCATGTTTCACAGTAGGTATGGTGTTCTTTGGATGCAACTCAGCATTCTTTCTCTTCCAAACACGTCTAGTTGAGTTTTTACCAAAAAGTTCTATTTTGGTTTCATCTGACCATATGACATTCTCCCAATCCTCTTCTGGATCATCTAAATGCTCTCTAGCAAACTTCAGACGGGCCTGGACATGTACTGGCTTAAGCAGGGGGACACGTCTGGCACTGCAGGATTTGAGTCCCTGGCGGCGTAGTGTGTTACTGATGGTAGCCTTTGTTACTTTGGTCCCAGCTCTCTGCAGGTCATTGACTAGGTCCCCCCGTGTGGTTCCGGGATTTTTGCTCACCGTTCTTGTGATCATTTTGACCCCACGGGGTGAGATCTTGCGTGGAGCCCCAGATCGAGGGAGATTATCAGTGGTCTTGTATGTCTTCCATTTTCTAATAATTGCTCCCACAGTTGATTTCTTCAAACCAAGCTGCTTACCTTTTGCAGATTCAGTCTTCCCAGCCTGGTGCAGGTCTACAATTTTTTTTTCTGGTGTCCTTTGACAGCTCTTTGGTCTTGGCCATAGTGGAGTTTGGAGTGTGACTGTTTGAGGTTGTGGACAGGTGTCTTTTATACTGATAACGAGTTCAAACAGGTGCCATTAATACAGTTAACAAGTGGAGGAACAAGAGGAGGCTCTTAAAGAAGAAGTTACAGGTCTGTGAGAGCCAGAAATCTTGTTTGTTTGTAGGTGATCAAATACTTATTTTACACCATCATTTGCAAATAAATTCTTTAAAAATCAGACAATGTGATTTTCTGGATTTTGTCTCTCATAGTTAAGGTATACCTAGGATGAAAAGTACAGGCCTCTCATCTTTTTAAGTGGGAGAACTTGCACAATTGGTGGCTGACTAAATACTTTTTTGCCCCACTGTATGTATAAAAGTGAAATATGAAAATAAATATTTTATTAAAAGAAATTGCTGAGCTGAATCCAAATAATATTCAACCTGAACAATTATTTCAAATACTTTTTTTTGTTTTGAATACAACATTGTATTTTTCAAAATTCAGGATGAAAACTTGGACTTTCGAATAAATTGTATTTTTTTGAATGATCAAAACTTATGACCCTGAAATAGCTCCATAATTGTGTAGCAGTGACTCTTTGTTCTGGCATTAACTAAGCTTAATGTTGGACTAAAGTTGGAGTTAGCATTCATACAACCTTTTAATTGAGAGATATTACATGATTTCACCAATTTGTAATCATAAAACATTATAAAGTCACCACACAGCCGTTTGCTGCACCAACGCAGTCTCACTCCCTGATAGTCCAATAGCGACGCTTGGTCAGGGTCCTTTGGCGTGCAGTTGAGTCTCCTTCAGCTTCATAAACGGACGCAAAGAGCTTTTAACTGATTGCAATGTATTCTAATCAGCGGCGGTATTTGACGCTCAGGGAAACACCGCATTGGTCCATATCGGCAGCAGTTAAAGGCAATGTGAGCGTCCATTCCCATTGGATAACGGAGAATTTTACACCCGGAAGTAAGTATTCTCCATACTGTCGATTGATTTTACAGTGATATCTGCACTACTCATCAACTCAAAAACACCAGATTACATTGCAATCAGTTGAAAGCTCTTTGCGTCCGTTTATGAAGCTGAAGGAGACCCGGTGCGTCACAACTGCACGCCAAAGGACCCTGACCAAGCGATATTGGACTATCAGGGAGTGAGACTGTGTTGGCTGCACAGACACTGAGCTGTGAGGGGGGGGGCACACTAGACTGAGGGGGCTGCTGTGAGAGGGACAGACGGTGGTTGAGCAGAGCATGACAGATGCCCTTTTCACCGCTAAATGCAGGCAGTCCGCCAGAGGTCAAAGCATCAATCACTGTCTCTTCCCCCCCCCCCCGCAGCAGCATGAGCCGGCAAGTGGTTGGTAGAGACGATGGTCAGGGGTCCCAGCAGCCTGTAGGGTGTGAAAACATTAGTGAGGAAGCATTAGTAAGATGTGCCCCAGTGGTCTAAATACACGCTCCAACATAGCTGCTATGTATGCATGGGTTCACACACACACACACACACACACACACACACACACACACACACACACACACACACACACACACACACACACACACACACACACACACACACACACACAGTTATACTGTAAGCAACACTAATGCAATCTCTAATGCCTCTGCATGAAAATGAAAGATTTATTCAGGAAGAGAGCAACATCAACCCAGAGGCCTCTTTCACAGGAAATAGATCCCCTTTTCATCTCTGCATGTGTGTGAGTGTGTGCGTTGTTATTTTGTGCATGAGTGAGTTGTTCAGAGAGGCTGGCAGAGCATGCCTGCGCACACACACACACAAAGACCTGGATGTCGGGAGGGGAAAATAATACGTCCTATATATTGAGGTCGGCTCCAATTTGTCCACTCCTCAGAACCCAAACAGAGCCAGAGCTAATCAGCACCCCCCCCCCCACACACACACACACACACACACCCACCCACCCACCCACCCACCCACCCACACACACACACACACACACACACACACACACACACACACACACACACACACACACACACACACACACACACACACACACACACACACACACACACACACACACACACACACACACACACACACACACACACACACACACACACACACACACACACACACACACACACACACACACACACACACAGCCCTGGCCTGGTTGTTCCGTTGTGGAGAGAAAACCACCCTCTCTACACGTCTGAGCAAAATTAAATGCAGTTTGGAGCTGTTTTTACTTTCAAACCTCCCTAAAAATGTTGTGCACACTGTTCCGTTGTCTCTCCCAAGTATCATTAT
>NC_136901.1:60133878-60213878 GCF_949606895.1 Notothenia rossii | reverse complement strand
CTTGGTGGTGTTGCCATAACAGTGATGGAAACACTTTTCCTTCTTATGCAGACTGACAAACTAAAGAAAGAAAACTGAATAATTGTTTGAATGCAGATGCTTCCATACAGAACACCATGGCCGACTAAATGTGCAGTGGAATGCACTCAAATGCTGCCCTTAAAGAGAAACCCTAGCCCTAACTCCATTTACCCCTATCAAAAAACACAGATGGAAGCTGAACATGGCTCATTAGCATCTTACATTTTGCAACCATACAGTTTTTAGCTGAAGCTTTTAACCCTCAACCTAACTCAACAGGAACTGACTAAACTGATCCAAGAAATAAAGAATTGGCTAAACAAGGAATTCTCAATTGTTACCAAAAGGGGCAATTAAGGCAACCTGCACACTGCATCAAAAATAAACAGAACAAGTGTTGATGTTTTAACAAAAAGAAAAAGTACCAAAAAATAAATAAAAATAACCCTGGATATTCTCTAAAGTCTAGTGACCAAACAAAGTCAAAAATACTGAATAAACCAAGACTGTGACACAGCAGCTGACAGGATTAACGGTGAGCTGCTGTATGGCTCTGTCACAGCCTTTATAAACCTTAAACCTGCACTCCTGCACACGCTTCACCAACGACTCACATCATGTTATAACGGGAGAAATAGGGAAGAGTAAGAACAAGTTCACATTTACATAGATCGTCAGTAAGCAATGTGTGTAGTTGTTTAGCACATAATGGCGTTATTATAATTTCCACATTCCCTTTCATTTGATCCAACAATATTTTCTATTTTGAGTGAAGCTGTCCAAACAAACCACATAAGACATACAAGCTCCCCCTGCAGGCCTCAGAAATGACTCAATGTCCCACACTCATGTCCTCATGTAGCGTTCTGAACCCTTGTTCACAAATGTTGCACTAGCATTGCAGCAATGCTCTGCAATAACGAAACTTCACATTTCACTGCTTCCCACCAGCTTCAATACCTGTACGAACAACCCAGATGTAATATCAGTTTTTTAAATGCGGTGCAGGCCTAATTTGTATATTAGCAGGGTTTTCAAGGTCAAAGTTCTTTATTTAGTCATACGAACATAGGTACAGTGTAGTTATGCCGATGAAAATCTTAGGTCACAGGCTTTTACAACAGTGCAACACAAAACACAGATAAACAGAAAGATATAGTGCAAGTAAATAGTAAAAAAAAAGTGAAATAGTGCAATAAGAGTCTATATGCAAGTTATTGGAATATGATATATTAGGTAAATATATAAATAATTTCTCATTTTTCAGATTGTAGACTGTACATATTCCCCACTGGCTATCCCAGTTGTTGCTCCTGTTAGGGAGATAGCTAGTGGACATGCGCAGATGAGAGAAATAAACCGCAGGAAGTGCTACCATAGCGCTATGCGAGTAAAGGGGTTTTTTGATCTGCGTTTTACTGTCAGGGAACATACTCTGCCTAGAATAAAAACTCTGATTAATACAGTTTACCGTGTTGGTAAGAGCTGCATTATGGTGGAGCGCTCGTTCACACAAGAGCGCGCGACGGTGCGTTCAGGGACCTCAATAAATAATTGGCCCTTTCTGTGTCGACGCTCCATGGGCAAATCTTCCCCTCACTGGATTTTTTTGCGGCGGAACTGGTCGCCAGAGAGTATCACAGCTTCATAGCTGCGACCCCACAGCTGAGGGCTTGTCCATTAACAGAATATTATGGGGAATGGAGCCTCAGCTGTGTGTTAAAGAGCAACTTGCAGGTTTTTTTTTTTACTACATTTATGCTTAACCTTGCCTGAAAACTAAAATTAAAAAAGTTAATGCAGGATTTGATATGTTTTACAAGACATAAGGGCAGGAATTCAGAGGGAAAGGAGCCATTTTGAGCTCTGCTACTAAAAACGTTTTTTTTTAACGTCATACGTCAAACGCGTCATATTACGTCACATGGGGGAGCAACTTTCTCGGACTCCTTCTCTGCCCAATCCGCGGTAGTAGTTTGTAGTTGGTTTGAGCGGTTGTGATTTAGTGAGCTGGTATTTTTTAGATAATTTTACACTGCATTTCACAATTTTTAATCATTGTGAGCTCGAGTTTGTGCAGGTTGCACAAACTCAAGCCTGCATCGAGTCCACAGTTTCCCTAACAGGAAAAGGACCGGAGCTAGCTTTTGTTTCTGGGTGCGTTGTGCAAGGTGCATCCACCTCCCTGCAGCACATACAGTACTCTCCACAGCTGAAGCCTATCAAACAAAACGTTTATCAGGAAACCGTATTACATCTCTCTCCCCCTCTTCGCTCCTCTCTCTCTCTCCCCTCCGGTACACAGCACCGTAACGGCCCGTCTACACTACAGGCATCGAAAAATGCTTTCAACGCTTCGCCCATTCACTTGAATGGGGTGACGTAGAAGATTTTTAATCTTCGCCGAACTGCATTGTGGGGAGCATGGCATGGCTTTGCAAGCATCACGAGCATCTATCGGCATCAAAGTTGAACAATGTTCAACTTTTGAGGCTCGATGCTTGGCATCAGCCAATCAAATCCTGTTTATGCAAATCCCGCCAGTGCAAGCGCAGCCAATCAAACCGCGTGCAAGCTGGGAGAGCCAGACCGCAGTTCATATCCTCATATTCCAAACGTGATATTACGGTAGCAAATCACCCGGTTCTTTACGACCAGAACTATTTACCGGGATACAAACCGGAGGAACCAGGCATGGAGGGAGGTGGCAGAGACAGTGGGTGAAACTGGTAGGTTTTTCGCCTGTTTGGAGAGTTTATATCCAGTTTACTTCGTTTTAACATTGCTATTGCTTTGCATGTCGGGGGTGGGAGATTCATGTGATTGGTTGTTGGTCGCGTTGCTCGCAAAAAATTGCCAAGCTTCAGACACGCCCAGCTTCAAGATTTTTTGATGCCTGTAGTGTAGACGGGCCGTAAGATGTAGTGTGGAGTTGCATTAGGTAACACGAGATACGGCTGATACTTACGCATTAGTTTCTGTTATGGATCAGTATCAACAGCCCTGCCAGTAACGTTACTATATTATCAATACTACTTTAGTTATAGCCTGATATATGATAGCTAACTTTACAATTTTGCGATGTGACTGACGTTAGCTAACATTAACTGTAGCTAACGCCGGCCACTCACCAAGACAGCTGCCCAGTTCTCCACTGTTTCTCCTCACACCACAGCTCAATTTCTCGCCGATGGCCGTTATTTCTTATAATCCTTGGCTGCTACTGGTCTCTTGGACGCCTAGCAGGCTCATAATTATAATTATATGCATTCGAAAATATATTTTCAACCTCTTCTGTGTCAAAACTAGCATTGTGATCCATGTTTATTAATACGGGAGGTCACGTGGGGAGGCTTTTTTAATGTGAAGTAAAAATGTCTTACAAAAACAACGCCAGATGTCACTGTAGTGTATATTTCTGTATATCTTTTTGAAAATCTAGTGTATACATCATTTGCCTACACATTTATTCACTGGTGTGTCTAACCTGCAAGTTGCTCTTCAACGAAATGGATGGACAGGACAGGACGCTGAAACGGGGTTATTCACTCCAGTTTTGCAGCATCCCACCTCCATTCAGAGGCATGCGAGAGGTAAATCTGTCATCTCAGGAGGAGATGGGTTTCCTCTCAGCAGAGATTCAGGCTCTGGTGCAGAAACAGGCTGTGTCTGTTGTGCATCCTCATCACAGAGAAAAGGGTCTTTATTCCATGTACTTCCTGGTTCTCAAAAAGATTTGCGCAGCCTGAATCAACACATTTGCCGCAGGAAATTTCGCATGTTAACCATGAAACAGTTAATGGGGCTGGTGCAACAGGGTGATTGGTTCACCACCATCGACCTGGAAGACGCATACTTTCATGTGGAAATTGTGCCAGAGCACAGGAAATATCTGCGTTTTGCCTTTCAGGCGATAGCCTATGAGTACAACAGACTCCCATTCGGCTACTCCCTCTCCCCACGCACACAAATGTGTGGCCACTGCGCTTCAACCGCTGCGCGCCCACAGCACGAGTTTTCTTTTACCTAGATGACCTCATTGTCATGGCCGGGTCCAGGAAACAGGCAATGCTTTGCACAGCACAATTTATCACACACCTAACCAAGTTAGGCTTTGCAATCAATTGGAAAAAGAGCACCCCCATACCTCATCAAAAGGCGTTGTATTTGGGAGTGGTGCTCGATGCAGGCGCGCTGCGCGCCACCCTGTCAGAAAGCAGAAGTGTGTCCAGTTAGAAATTAAAATCAATGTTTTATGGCATGACTTGGTTTGGATGTACCGTCAGCTTAAAAGCTATTTTATTCTGAAAAAAAACGGGAGTTCTCGCACAATCTTAATGCCAAGCTTTTATTCTGAAAATCCTTCATGACAACATCCGGGGCGACCGCCCAGTATTATTAAAGTGGCTATTGAAGTCGTTATAAAATATTAAATAAAAAGTTATGAAAGAGATAAGGAGGAGAAAAGGCGTGTGGATGTAAGCAATGAATGTAAAATGTCGAAATCCTCTGTTTGACGCGATGTTGGACATTGAGGACTAAGGCGGAGCCCCCTCCCCCTTTCATCACAGCACGAGAGCATATAAGGAGGCACCAGCAGCAGCTCGGCCCTCTTCTTACTCCGCAGCTGCCACACCAAGACAACACCGGCTATTGTCTCTTCTTTACCTTTTGCTTGTTCTATTACCGTGCCATTTCATTAAAGTACCCATTTGAACCTTCTCAGAGACTCCATTGGTCTCCTTATTTTAAGTTTCTCTCCTGGACGCGAGAATAACGAACAAAGCTAATAGTTTCTTCTCCGGGCAGTTCACAGGCTGCGACAGGGGTCGACGGTGACAGCTTTAACTGTCATGCAGACTTTGGGTCTCATGGCGGCTGCTCACGTAGTGGTCCCGTTGGGGTTCCTGCATATGCGCCGCCTGCAGAGGTGGTTCTCCAGCCTGCGTCTGGATCCCAAGAGGCACAAACGGCAGCTGGTGACCATCCTCCCTCAGTGGAGGGCAGCCTCCGGTTCTGGGGGTCTCCCGGGCGCCTCCGAAGGGGGTCTCCACTGGGACGGGTAACCTCCTACATCCCAGTGTTCACGGACGCATCCAGAACAGGGAGGGGTCTACCTGAAGAGGGCTATAGGTGGGCGCTGGTCTCTAACAGAAACACGACACAGCAACCTCCTAGAGCTACGGGCGGTAGTGTTGGTCCTCCAGCATTTCATGCCCCTAATTCAAGGGAGACATGTAATGGTCAGGAGCAACAACACCACCACAGTGGCTTATATCAACAGGCAGGGTGGAGTCCGCTCTGCCGCCTTGTTGGCCACAGCGGAGAGGCTGTGGTTATGGGCTCCAGAGGTGGTGTTATCTCTAAGAGCCCTCCATATCCCGGGACTGGAGAACAGGGGGGCCGACCTCATGTTGAGGGGCGGCCCCCTGCCAGGCGAATGGACGCTTCACCCAGAGGTGGTGAAGCAGATCTGGGCCCAGTTCGGGAGAGCGGAAGTGGAACTGTTCGCCAGCCGGCGCAACAGCCACTGTGCCCTGTGGTTCTCCATGGCCCTGAGCGACGACCCGCCTTTAGGGGTGGACGCGTTTGCACATGAGCCATGGCCAAGGAAGCTGCTATACGCCTTTCCACCGCTGCGTCTCATTCTCCCTCTCCTGGGGAGAGTGAGGCGGAAACGTCTGGCAGTCATTCTGGTAGCACCGGATAACTTCGGGGCTCCGTGGTACTCAGAAATGACACAGATGAAGGTTGGCCAGCCCTGGGCGATCCCCCATTTCTGGGGGGCGATGTCTCAAGAGGCAGGTGCAATCGGGCCTTACCCACTCTGGGCCAACCTCTCCACGCTTGGCTCCTGAGAGGGACAGGCTGAGGCAGGGTGGATTGTCTGACAGCGTTATTCAGTCTATCCAGGCAGCTAGAGCAGGATCCACCACAGCCTGTTAGAGGCCGAAATGGCTGGGATTCCAGCGATGGTGTGAGGAGCGGAGAATAGAGCCCCTGTCTTGTGAGTTTTGCTCTATTTGATCCTTCTTACAGTTATTCGTGGACAGAGGGCTTGCTCATTCTACGGTAAAGGTATATGCAGCAGCCATCTCGTCCTATCATTAGGGATTTAACGGCAGGTCAGCCTTTTCTCATCCACTGATGTTGCGGTTTTTACAGGGGGTCAGGAGGCTGTGCCCAGTAGTGTGCGCTTCCGCCCAGCAGTGGGACCTGCCGCTGGTGCTCGAGGCTCTGGTCACAGATCCTTTTGAGCCTCTGGAGCTCTCCTCTTTGAAAGCACTGTCGTGGAAGACAGAGCTGCTACTTGCGTCTTAACGTCAGCCAAAAGAGTGTCTGAGTTAACCGCTCTGTCGGTGCATCAGAGCTGTTTACTGATTCGGGGTGACCGGAGCGGGGCAACACTCAGCCCGAACCCCTCCTTTGTGCCCAAGAGCCAAAGGAGTGCATTCAGGTCAAGGGTTATTCAGTTGGGGGGATTTAGCCTTCCACCCCATAGTGGGGCCAGGGAAGCTAAACAGTGTTTCCCCTATATACAAATAGTGGTGGTGCAGCGCCGCTGCTGAAATATGTGCGCCGCTGCTAAGGGGCGCCAGCCAGGTACCGAAAAAATTATTTCTTAAAATAATAAGTGGCGACCCTTTTTCATTTTTGATTGTTTGTTATGTGGATTTGTAGTATTTGTGTTACTGGCATAGGCGACACAGGCGGTCGCCTAGGGCGCCAGATCTGGGGGGGGCGCTGCGCTGGTAGCTCTGGGAGGGAAAAAACATTTTTTACCGTTGGCGCTCATCCAAATGTTCGGTCTTGATGTAACAACATTCATAATTAAGTAAATGTAACACCCTTTTCACCCCGGTTACACGTTTAATTTGCCCTGTACGGTGGGCGCTGTAAGTGATGAAAGTGGGGGATGTTGGCTTATCAGGCGCCCGCAGCTCACAGCCAAAGTGCGAGCGTGGTAGCGAGAGAGCGAGCAAGGGAGAGGGCGCACCGGTACCGGCGCTGTTGTTATTAGAATCTGGTGCTAGCTCCACTGACGGATAAAAGAAGTAGATGTTTCTACAACCAGGGTGGAGGAGAGCTCTCCTGTCAGACTGAGAGGCTCAGTGAGGTTAAGGACTCTCTGAGTATTTAGAAAGTCAATTTTAGTCTTAGTTATCTCAGTGGGTCTCAAACGTTTTGACCACAAATTATGTAAACACATATTTCCAAGGCACTCCTTTATAATTATTAGGATAAATAAAAACAGGTTTGAAATCATTCCAATGTATACTATAGGACAGTAATCCAAAAATATCGTTTAAAGTTGGAGAGATACAAAAATATGGATAAATAGATAAATGTTAACTATGTAAAATAAGAATAAGCTACATTTATTTGTTATTGGCTATGGTAGGTTATTGGTTATGTTCCCATACTTATTTGATTATTAAAATGTAAACCAATCTTTTTCATATGGGCGTTTTAGAGTTGTGCCCCCTAGATTAGGTGTCTAGTAATTGTGTGCTCAAAGTGCACCAGATTGAAGCATTTTACTGTAAAATGTTCAAAAAGAAATCTTCCCGTGGGAGCATAGGGGGGTCCGGGGGGGACCCCCCTAGAGGATGTGACGTCCACCCCCCAATTAAAAAAATAATGTTCATAAAATACTGAATACATTTGAAGCCATTTTGACGCCTATTACCTATGTCAATAAGTTTCTGTTTTTGCAGTGTATTTGTCTTTTGTAGAGATTTTTCATTTATTCTTCACACATAAAATGTCGCCTAAAATCTCACCTAGGGCAGCAAATTGTCTAGAACCAGCCCTGGTACTAGGCCTCAAGAGCCTTTCTTGTGCTGACACATAGAAACAAATTGGCGGGGCGCACTTCGCATGCGCACACACGAAAAAATTGTGAAGAATAAACATATTTATAACTAGTTTAGCTTGTTCCAGAGGTAGATAAAATAGCAAAATGTGTTAGGTCTAACTAGATATGTGTGTTTGCTCCGCTCACCGGTCCGTCACAGCGGCAGGATTTCTGCTTCACACACATTGCATACCACTATTTTATTGTCTTTTTCAGACACCTTAAGGCAAGACACCCCAGGTGAATAGGGTAATTTTTTTAACTTAAAGGTATCAGCTAGAAATGTCTCAAGTTAATTACTTACAATAAGGCAATTGTTCTTTGTATTACAAGTTTTCTGAAATAGCATGTTTATATATGGAAATTATCCATTATCTCATTAAATATGCACATATTTTAACACATTTCAGGAATCGAAATCTGAACTTTGGATAAAGCTAGGTTCAAAATTATTGTTTCATGTTGTAGTCATATTAGTATCTAAGGCTTTTACAGAAGGGATATTGGATATCTCTTTGTATCACTCCATAAATCAGAAAATACTGTCAACAGCCCTAAAATATAAATTTTCGCCATGTTTTTAGGTATACAATGTTGTATAATTCAGGCTATGAATGATATATGAACAAACCCTTCAGTAAAAGCCTTCATAATATTGATAGGAATATAACTGGAAGGTTTGGTGTATCTACGTGCTAATGAAGTTGACATTTCGAACTCAGAGTAGGAGAAAAAACTCATTTTGAGAAAACGCCCTTTAAAGATTGCTGTGAGGCGCAAGCTAAACCCTCCTGTTAATTGGATGACAGCTTGCGCATCGACGCACTCCGTGAAGGTATTTCATGTTCAGGGTCATTTGTTTTTTGTATAATCTTGCTTCGTGCAAGTGACAATTGTTATCGTCTTCTCTATGAACGTTTTTTTCACCGTTCTTTTGCAATTTTGAGATTTAAATTTCTAGCGGAAAGCTAACCAGGAAGTGTTTTAGCACACCACGTGACGCATCTGAACGAATCACGTTGTCAGAAATTGACACCAGCCAATGAGATTTCGTTTCTTGGTTTAATACCCCTTTGTACTTTCACGATTGGTTGCTGATACAAAGGAAATGACCATATTTGGATCCAATGAGATTTTGCAGGAGAGACACAGCTTTCCAACGATATCTCTGTTGACATGGTGCACACAGCGGTCACGGTACTTTATGTTACGTTAGAATGCTAACTTTTGGTGAATTTTGGAGAAATCTACTGATGCAAATAGACAAACTATAGTAAAATAAACACCTAAATGTGTATTTTGTACGTTTTCCTTCCAAAAGCCTGAAAGAAAACATGTTATAGAATCAAAATTGACCAGTACTTGAAAAACGATGTTTTTTCCTGCCGTGTATCGCCTTAAAATACTGCCAGACCGGTGAAGCCATTTTGGCGATGTTGTTTTGCACAGAGAAAAGTGTCATGTATTTTACGTCATGTGATCGGCTCCCCTGATCGGCCTTTATAGAGACCACCGATCGATCGGAACATCCCTAAAATTAATGTATATTTTCTTGTGTCTGACGCGTTGTGAGAATGAATGTGCATATACATTTACTTGTGTGCGCGAGCGTGACACGCATTGCAGACCGCAAGTTAACCGCAAGTTTAACTTGACTTTTTAATGCTCCCATAAAACATTGGTAGTATTCGGGAGGGGGAGGGGCGAGGGAGTTTTCCCCCAATCAGAAGCGCAACGTCATTGTTATGATATTTTCCTGCACACGTTATTGTGAATGCTGGTAGCATGTAGTGATGGGCATTCCGAATCCCTTCGGGGACACAAATCTTTTGATTCAGTTCACTTTAAAGATTCGTTCACTGATTCGTTCACCGGTTCGCGAACGACTTCTGGTGATTTGCACGTTCGCGAACGATTCGTCTTTGTGCTTAATTCGTTTAGTCTTCACTACTGCCGAAGTCCTTACAATACGTTTTCTGGCGTAAAATGTATGATATTAAAACACATTTTACACCTCACCTTGTTGCCCCATGAATTATGCTCTGGGAATAGGCTACATATTATTTAAGAAATATAATTTGCCATTGTTAAATCTCATAAATGTGTGCCTGACTATACGATGTATTACAGCAGGCTAGCACATTATACTTTCAAACCCATGAACGTACTATGTGGCCTAACTTAAACCCCAAAGCATTAAACTCCATTTGGCCGATTTCAAAGTGAATAAAAAAATATATCCTCTACATCGGTGACGATTTATTCATATTCTATGTACCCATCCATGTTTGTTTACCTTTAGCTAGCGGCTAAGCTAGTGGGACGCTACGGAGCCCAGCTATCCGCCCTCTGAAGCTTTTAGGGCCGACAGGGGGAGGAGAATACAACGCTGTGTGTATTTATCGCAAAGCTAGCTAGCGGCTAAGCTAGCTGGACGCTACGGTTCAGGTATCCGTCCTCTGAGGCATTTATGGCGGACAGGTTGAGGAGGATGTCCCGCTCCTGTGCGTGTGTGTGTGTGTAACGGAGCTCAGCTGAGAGGGCTCTGATTACAGTTTTAATCCTCTGTCAAACTGCATGTTTTCTGCCATATTTTATGAGAGATAAAATGATTTTCTGCCACAGGAGTTTGACAGAGAATAAATGAAAAAGTACACAGTAAAATAACTTCATAGTAGCCTACTAGTGGTAGAAGTCCAACTAGTACTGAGTCCAACAGTAAAGTAATTCATTGTATTTGTGGTAGTTGTCTAACTGAGTCCAACTCTGTGTAGATGGATCATCCAGTATTTTGGAGGGGCCCTAACGGGACCCTCCTCTTGAAAGAAAGGGATAAGATAAAATAACTGCAGGAAACAGTTCTGAACTGTTTCCGCCTGTTCTTTAAGTTCGTCGTTCGCGAACTGCTTCTCTTTAGCTTTTGGCGGAAGGCGGCGACTCAAACAAACGAATCGTTTTGTGGGAGGAATCAGTTCATCTCGTTCACTTCAAAGATTCTTTCAAAAAGAACGAATCGTTCGCGAACGACCCATTACTAGTAGCATGTCATTCTCAAAGTTCGCAAAGCAAAGGAAAGTTGATCAAGAGAACCGAGAATTCAAAGAAGAATGGACAGAGAAATATGCATTTATTCTCCCACAGTCCAGCAACAAACCAATGTGCTTGATTTGCACAGAAACCGTGGCCATCATAAAGAGTGGTAATGTGAAACGCCATTATGAATCGAAGCACAGCTATTTTGAGCGGCAGTATCCCCAGAACACAGAGGTGAGGGCAGCAAAACTTACTAAGTTAAAATCTTCGTTTCAAGCTACAAACAGTCTGTTTGTCAGATCTATGTCAATGCAAGAGAGAGTAAATGAAGCCTCACGGCCCTTCCACACAGCAGCTTAAAAAAAATCTTGAAAATCTTGGAGCTGGGCGTGTCTGAAAGCTTGGGGATTTTTTGCGAGCAATGCGACCAACAACCAATCACATGAATCTCCCGCCCCCCACATACAAAGCAAAAAACCCCGGTTCTTCTCCACTCAGAATATGTGCAGAAAAGAGTATGACATTGTGTGCATTAATGTGATGCATATAGTCTATGATGTGGCGGAGGTAAAGTGTCAGCGTCTATGTCTATGGTGCTATTTTATGCTACATTCCATGCTGGCTAAAGATACTGTCTATGCTTGCTAGCAATGTTTAAACGAAGTAAACTGGATATAAAATCCCCAAACAGGCGAAAACCTACCAGTTTCACCCACTGTCTCTGCCACCTCCCTCCATGCCTGGTTCCTCCGGTTTGTATCCCGGTAAGTAAATAGGGACTGGTCATAAAGAACCGGGTGATTTGCTACCGCAATAACTAATTTGTCCTCCATTTTCAGGAATATAGAAAATGAACTGCGGTCTGGCTCTCCCAGCTTGCACGCGGTTTGATTGGCTAGCGCTGTCAGATTTGCATAAACGGGATTTAATTGGCTGACGCTTCCACCTCGGCTTCAAAAGTTGAACATTGCTCAACTTTTGAATCCTGAAAATCCTGGAAATCTTCGCTTTGCTTCCCCATAATGCAGTTTGGCGAAAAGCGAGGCAAAGTGACGTCACCCCATTCAAAGTCAATGGGAAGAGAAGCGTTGGAAGCGTTGGAAGATTTTTTTTAACGTTGCTTTGTAGACGGGCTGTCACTCAGAGTGGCCTGGGTTTTGGGCAAGCACAAAAAGCCCTTTTCTGATTCAGAAGTAGTGAAGGAGTGCATGATTGAAGTAACTGAGGCTTTGTTGGAGGGCAAGGAGAAACAGGAGATGTCTGAGAAAATTAAGCAGATACCCTTATCAAACTCCACTGCAACCAGGAGAACTGAATTACTTGCTAAAGACCTGGTGACACAGCTGACGGATGACATAAAAAATGCAGATTGCATTTCATCGGCTGTTGATGAATCAACTGACAGCACAGACAACGCCCAGCTAAGCATCTTTGCTAGGTATTACAGTGAGGCAAAGGGAACATTTTGTGAGGACATATTAGGCCTCAAAACCCTCCATTGCCACACCAGGCGAGAGGACATTTATGAAGCCATCATGCAGATGCTGAATGAAATGGGAATTGACCTCAAGACTGTGGTGTCCATTGCAACTGATGGAGCTCCAGCCATGATTGGGAGAAAGAAGTGAGCTGTTCAGCGGCTGAAAGAGCACCATCCAGACCTGCTGTCATACCACTGCATCATTCAACAGTCAGTGCTGTGTGCCAATCTTGGAAAATAATACTCAGATGTCATGGAGACAATTATGAAGCTTGTGAACTGCCTGGGAGCCTCCTCAGCCCTTCAGCACCGCCTTTTTCATGCATTTCTGACAGAGGTAAGTGTATTACTCTTGGTTGCATTGTATGATGGCCAGTCATCTGTATTAAACAGTTTACTTTGTTAAAATAATTACTCTTATTTTGCTGTGTGTGAGTTAGGGATGCCAGCGATTATTCGATTATTCGAATATTCGTTACAGTCTCCATAATCAATTTTTTTTTTTTTGAATTCGATTTTATTTATATATTTTTTTATTATTATTTATGTTTTTCATTTTTTTCCTGGCTTAGTTTCAACCAAAATATAGACTAATGCTAATAATAGTAATAGTATTAATAATTGTAAATGGCCATTGGTCACACCACCAGTTTGTTTTACTGTAAACTTGGAGGAAGCCAGCAGCGGAGGCTGCGCAGAGTGCAGCAGTCTGCCTGCGGCGGTGAATAATCGATTATTATTCGCCATGGCTGTCCGATTTTCAAATTTGCTCATGGTCAGTTTCTGGCCTCCCTAGTGTGAGTATACTTGACATTTGGCCAAATCAAAAATATTATTTTGAGTTCATAGTAAAGAAAATTGTTTGTGTGTCTGTCACTGTGTGTCATTCTCTCTCTCATTCTCTCTCTCTCCCTCTCTTTCGCCAGGTCAATGCAGCTTATGATGACATTCTCCTTCATAACAACGTGAGGTGGCTGAGTAAGGGAAGGGTTCTGGAGCGTTTTTGGGCCATCATTAAAGACCTGCAGATGTTTTTGTCTGAGCAAAAAAATGCCAAAGCCAAACAGTACCTTGATTTTCTGCAGGATGATGAAAAGGTGGAATGTGTGGCCTTTTTGGTGGATGTGACATCTCATCTAAATGAGCTCAACCTCAAACTCCAAGGCCAAGGCAACACAGTGTGTGACCTTATGTCAGCAGTACGTTCTTTCCAAAGAAAGTTGGAGATCTTCAGGAGTTACATAACAGAGGCACATCTCCACTTTCCAACTCTATTGGAGCAAAATAATTGTAATCACCATCACACTCATGTTGCATTCCTGGAGAGGCTGGCTGAGAATTTTCAAAAACGTTTTGATGATTTCAGTCTTGGTAAGCAAGTCCTGCTCTGTATTGGATATCCATTTCTGGTGAAGAATGTTCTAGAATTCTCAAGAGAGGCACAGAGCATCTTCCCGTGGGCAAATGTTTCATCTCTGCAAACTGAGCTCATAGATCTCCAGGAGAATGTTGCTCTGAAGGAAGAGGACTGTTACCCTGTGACATTATGGACAAAGATGGCTACTGCAGCAAATGTCCCCCACCTTCAGAAGGTGGCCATTCATTTGCTCACCATGTTCAGTTAACATATTGCTGTGAGTCTGGATTTTCCACAATGAACATTGTGAAAAACTCATACCGCAGCAGTTTGACAAATGAACACTTGGGTCAGTGCCTCCGCCTGGCTATCACACCTTTTGTGCCAAGGTTCAAGGCATTGGCTACAGGCAAACAGTGCCATTTCTCCCACTAGCTCAATACAATGTATTGAATGTGTGTGTGTATATGTTATGGATGTTGATTTATGTCACGCACTTTACTGGCATTGTTCCGGACCCGTGACCTTGTTTAAAATGCACAAGTGGACCTTTAATAAAAAGGTTTGAGTACCCCTGATCTATGGTCTATGGTAGAACGTCAGGATCCTCTCTATGGTGCACCTGTAGAAGGTCAGGATGCTCTCTATGGTGCACCTGTAGAAGGTCAGGATCCTCTCTATGGAGCACCTGTAGAAGGTCAGGATGCTCTCTATGGTGCACCTTTAGAAGGTCAGGATACTCTCTATGGAGCACCTGTAGAAGGTCAGGATCCTCTCTATGGAGCATCTGTAGAAGGTCAGGATCCTCTCTATGGAGCACCTGTAGAAGGTCAAGATCCTCTCTCTCTGGTGCACCTGGAGAAGGTCAGGATCCTCTCTATCGTGCAGCTGTAGAAGTTGCAGAGTATCCTAGAGTCCATGCTGTCAAGCGTTTTTGGTGATGGTGTTAGTGTGAAGAGTCCATGTCAGGTCCTCAGCTGCTGACTTTCTCCACCGTAGTCCCATTGATGGTGATGGGGGCGTGTCCCTCTCTTTGCTGCTTCCCGTAATCCACAATCAGCTCCTTGGTTTTACTGACGTTGAGATGGAGGTTGTTATCCTGGAAAAATTGAGCCTGAGGTCTCTGAGCTTGATGACCAGCTTGGAGGGCACAATGGTGTTGAAAGCTGAACTGTAATCAATGAACAGCATTCTCACATATGTGTTCTTCTGGTCCAGGTGTGAGAGGGCAGTGTGGATGGTGAGGGCTATGGCGTCGTCTGTGGACCTGTCTGCTCTGTAGGCAAATTGCAAGAGATCCAGAGAGTGAGGGAGGGAGGAGGTAATGAATGTTTTGACTAACCGCTCAAAGCACTTCATGATGATGGAGGTGAGTGCTACTGGGCGGTAGTCGTTGAGGCTGGTGATTTTTGTCTTTTTGGGGACAGGAACGATGGTGGAGTGTTTCAAACATGTGGGGACTACAGACTGCAGCAGGGACCTGTTGAAGATGTCTGTGAAAACGTCTGCCAGCTGAACTGCACACACCCTGAGAACACGGCCAGGGATGCCATCATGTCCAGGAGCCTTGTGTGGGTTAACCCTTTTAAATGATTTGCATACATCTGCCCTGTTTAAAACAAAAGGGCAGGGCTCCTTATCCTTCTCTACTGTTCAGCTCGTCTGGGAGAGATGCGCACGCAGACACTCCCACAGCACCCCCCGCTGCTCTTTTGTAGTCTGTCATTGTTCTTAGTCCCGCCCACACGTTCCAACCTTTGAAGTCAGATTCCACCTTCTCTTTGTATTGTCTCTTTGCACTACTGATAGCTCTCCAGAGTTCATACCTAGATTTCCTGTACTCCTCCAAATCTCCAGCTCTGTGTGCGATAATGCACGCTTTCAGTTTGCCACGCACCTCACCGTTTATCCAGGGCTTTTGATTGAGGAATGTTCGTACAGAAACCTTCGGTACCACGTCATCGATACATTTCCCAATGTAACAGATGACTGTGTCCGTGTTGATGTTGTTGTCCTCAAACACACTCCACTCCCTAGAAGCAAAGCAATCCTGCAGAGCTGAATCTGACTCATCACTCTATCGTTGTAGTGTCTTTGTTACCGGTCTGTCCCGTTTAAGTTTCTGCCTGTAAGCAGGCAGCAGCAGCAGCAGTGAAATGTGGTCTGATTACCAAAGGGAGGCGAGCCTTATATCCATGTCGAAAAGGGGAATAAACATGGTCCAGTATGTTCCCCCCGCGATGTGTTGGTAGTACTTCGGCAGGACCGTCTTCGTGTTAGCGGTGTTAAAATCCCCGGCCACAACGAACGCCGCACCTGACCGTGAATTCTCGGTCTTGTCGATAATCCCAAACAGCTGATCAAGTGCCGTGTTGTTGTCGGCGAGCGGTGGAATATACACTGCTGTAATCACAACAGATTTAAAATCTCTCTGCAGGTGAAAAGCCTGGCATGTTCAAATGCCCGCTCTGAATGAGCGGAACAGTCCGAATAAATAATTCTCACATCTGTACAGAGGTCGCGTTACCTGAATATTTTCCGTCTATGATGGCATTTTTTTTAACAATGACGGAAAAATCTGAAAGCAGTCCATAACTTTGAATTTCAATTATAATACATCCTTAGTGGCCAGGTTCCTCTGTGTAAAAGTGTAGACTGAGGGCGATCTACTTTACTCTACTGTAATTGTATTATTTAGGAATTCACACCCCTGTCCCGTTGGTGGTGAGTGTGTGCATATTAAGTAGCTATTGTCTAGTCTTGTATTTGACCTTGTTGATTACCTCGTTGTTTAACCGGCTTTAGCAATCGCATTGGTAGGCTATATCGCTACAATAGCAAAATGTCACAGCTGGCGGTGTGTCCGAAGCTTCTTTAATAAGCCCAGTAATTGTGACGATAAACAAGTTGATAAACGAGGTGAAAAAAGATGCGGTGGAGGATGAAGGACAAGCCAGTAAACCTAAAACTGACAACGTTCAGCCAGCGGCAGAGGGGAAAGCAAGTGGCAGCAAGGAGTGCAAGCGGGAGTACCGGCTTTAGTGGGAGCATAGGTTAATGGGCATATGTGCCAACTGGGTTGCTCTGTTGTTGGAGTTGCAGGAGGAATAAGCTGCCAGAGACTGTCCGGTAGCTAAGGGGATTTGAAAGCGCCTCCGAACGCTCATGTTACCTGCGTTGACTCACCTGCTGACTGACGTCTTGGCTGTGGTGAACCGCATGAACCTCACCTTCCAAAAATAATATGTTAACATATCCTCCATCAAGCCCGTCGTGAACATGACCCTTGCCAGCCTTGATGACTTGATGAATGGGCCAGGTGAGGCGGAGACGAAATGTAATGAGGCTTTGCAAGACGGCAAGTTCTGTGGGATCACACTCACGTAGGCAGACACGCAGACCTTTTCACGTGTGCGCACAGAGTACATCAGATGACTAAATCCATCAAAAAAAGATTCCCTTCTTATGTAGGCATCATCACTGACCTCGAAACCGTGATCAATGCATCTCACTATCCGGCTGCTGACAGCGCGTTAAAGAGCTATACGGACTGGAGGCCTTGGAGCACATCTGTGACCACTACGGGTCCCAAAGGGATACAGCTGCGCCACTGGTGCAGAAGGAGCGCATGCTGCGGGATTTCCTCCCAGTGAAGCGTGTGCTTGCAGGATCGGGAAATCCCACCTTCAGAGAGCCTTGCCGACTTCTGATCACTTCCCTGGGAGAAATGTTTCCCGACTACAAAACTCTTGCTGAAGTGGTGCTGGTAATTCTAGTCTCCAGCGTAGCAGCAGAGTGCGGGTTCAGCCTTCAGAACAACATCAAAACGGGAAGTCATCTGTCCGAGGCAAAGACGCAACACTTAATGACCATCGCCTCTGCAGCAATCTCCCTTGATGCGTTTGATTACGCACAAGCGAGCACCCAGTTTAAATCCATGCGGACCAGGAGGAAGGTCTGAGTTCAGGCTAGGCTACAGCAGGTCAATTGAGTTGTTCTTGTAAATGTTCAATTCATATTTTGATTGGAATTGTCTCATTTAAAACAATGGCATTGTTCATATTTGCCTGTTTAGGCACAATGATCGCTGTGTTTTTAGTGGCCTCTGCATCGCTCTTCTGCGCTGTCAGTGCCGGAAAAAACTAATAATTAATATTCGTGTTGACATGGAAAGTGAACGCACGGTCGGTGTCTCTGTTCATTTTTTTTTTCTCCATGCCCTTAAAAGTTCTGCATGAATCATTAAACAAATGAAATAATGCACATTTGATGTTTAGTACCCAAACATAAATATTAAATATGTCTCATCATTAAAGCATGAAAAATTAAATTACGGGTAATAATGGATTAGGACGGAAATGTTACGATCCTGTATGTCAAAATGACGGACAACGAAAAAGTCTAGCGCAACCTCTGCATCTGTACATCAGTTATTATTAATCATGAAGCACACACCACCTCCTTTACTTTTCCCTGAGTTAACTGTCCGGTCCTGGCGAAAAATAGTGAATCCGGGATAGCGGGGTTTAGCCAAGTCTCGGTGAGAATGAACACATTACAGTTCTTAATGTCCCGTTGAAAAGCAATCCGACTTCTGAGTTAATTTAGCTTATTTTCAATCGATTGAACATTAGCCAGAAGAATACTCGGTCAGACTTTTCTCAGTCTGACCAGCAGCCCGGCGTGGGACCCCGCTTGGTCTTATTCTTGCGTCTCTCAGGTAGGACAACAGGTTGCCACGGCGAATCTCCATTGTCTGTCGGTGGGCTATTGTCCACAAAGTTTCTGATGTGAAGAAGTTCCTCTTTGCTATATTGTATAGCAGAGTTGGTGCGGTCGGCTTGCATGTTAAAAGCAAATGGCAAAAAGTAAATAAACACAAAAAAAATACGAAAAAGGGCAAAGTTGGAGAGCCAAAAGACAATGCGGCCATCTTCACCGGCGCATCACAGCTTGATGGAACGAAACGAAGGTAAAGCTCAAATAGTTTAACCTGTTAAGCCCCAAGCCTGTTTTTCAGGTCTCATGCTTGAAAATGACATTTCCAGAACAAATGACCATAACGACACTTCTAAAAGGGGAAAATGAATAATCTTTTTTCTCAAAGTAATGATAAACCTGTGAGTAGTAAAAGTGAGTAGTAAAAAACTGTAAATTATAGTTTCCGTCCAAAAGTTCTTTTTTACTTATTGTGAAAACCACCCTTGAATGACCACCCAATAAGGAATATGCAAACCACTCCAGCTCTTATGAATGCAAGATTGATTGTTTTATCAGGAGAATCCAAAAATAACTTCAGAGCATTTTCAAAATGAGAAACCATTGTCTGAAAGCTCTGTTGTTTTTTCTGCCTTCAGAAAGTCATAAACGCTGAGCCCTGTTGCCTCCTCACATGCAACTGCTCACATTAGTACCAGTGATTTATCACTGCTGACACATGTGCTCATGTATTTACAACACAGATGTATTCCCCTGTACTCCCATGCACCTGTGGAGCAGATTTATTACATGCAAACTCTAATATATTACCCCATGTGTCTTCCACATTAACAGGATGAGGAATTGTCTGTCTGTTGGACAATGGTTAACTTTGGTTTTCTGTCTACATTTGATTTGGGAAGCAGAAAGAACTAAATAATATATTTTCCCCCTCTCTCATTGTTTATGCAAAGTCAGCTGCTCCTTAACGCCGATAACAGAGATAAAATCACTGCTGTGGATCTGCAGTTTTCTGCCTACATCTGCACTATCTCAGGCTGGTGCACACACACTCGCCCAGAGGCACACACACACACACACACACACACACACACACACACACACACACACACACACACACACACACACACACACACAAACACATTCTCTCTAATCTGATTGTTCCGGAAAAATGAATGTAAAATTGCAATCAGTGTAGTGCAATTATTAGCCATCCCGCAATTCAATCTGCACTATTCTCCAGCTCCTCCACTGCTGAAAATCAGCACATCACAACAGGCAAAACAAGAGAAACAAGTGGGTGGAAGGTGAAGGTGAGTAAAGATGGAGAGAGAGGGAGGGAAATAGCTGAAAGAAAGACAAATCAACTGCTGTCACATTCATCACAGAATACAGCTGCACAAAAACATTAATAAGAAAAAAATGATCATGAAAAAGGCACAGAGATGGAGGCAAAGCAGGAGGGAAGTTCCAGGATGGAGAACTAGTTGAAGGGACAAAACCAAAATAAAGAAATCAATTAGTGTCACATCTGTCGGGGGAACTGGAGCGGTGCAAAGAAAAAAATGAAAAAGGTTGAGGAGGGGAATCTCTTCTGAAAACCTGCATCTAAAATTCAGAAAGCTTCTTTCATGAACCTACTGAAATATTCAAATGGCAGTAGCCCAGGGACGGCAAATCCATTGGCCTAATATGTTTGATATTTCCATGTAGAAATAAAAGCCAGGGAGTTAAATATTGATATCTGCTTCCTAATGACCTGTGGAGGATGTGAAGGAACATTACAGCAGAAAGAACCAAGAGGAAATGGAATTAAGAGGCGCGTTCACACCGGAGTACTTTTCCCCCGTACTTTTCCTGTTTAGTTCCGTTAGTACCCCTTATGTCGCGTTCACACCAAAAAGGGTACTTAGTGCCGGGAACTTTTGCCCCTATTTTTAGTGGCTGCTTGAGAGGTGGTACCAAAAAAGTACCAATTTCTATTGGCTGGGCGAATTGCAAACCACGGCCCATAAAACTCAGAAAGGTTTTTTGAAGCCGCCATTGTATTTGCTGGCATTAGCATTAGCATTAACCCTGCGCACCAACGGAGAGAGACTAACTTATGGCAACACAAAAAAAAACATTGGAGCGGTGGAGATGAGGAGGTGTCGGCGTTCTGACGATTTACTCGGAAGGCTTCAGTAGAAGCTGCTGGGATTCCCAGCAGCTTCTTCTGAAGCCAGTCGACAACTCCCGGGACTTCCGGCCGGGGACTTCAGAAAAGTACTCCAGTGTGAACGTGATTGGTAATTTATGCCCTGGGGTTATAAGTGCCGGAGCACTAAGTACAAAGTACTTGGTGTGAAAGCGGCTATTGATAATAAGTAAGACTTGTTTAGCCAAGGGCAGGTGAAGGGACTCAGGACAGACATGTCAAACCCTCCATAGATTCATGGCCTACGAACAGTAGATAATGATGGTATCTTTTTTATTCTGTATGGATAGATATAAAAGTCTAGTTGCCAGCTCAGTGAACCTGGAAATGTTGAGTACCCCAAAGCTTTATGTTAGAAATGTATAGTACGGTCCCCAGCACAGAAAAACAGCCGGATGATAACTTGCATGTTGGGCAATTTGCACAATTACAATAAGTTTTGTTATTTACGATTAATTAGCTTTGTGGTTTGTGCAGACAATACTTAAAAAAATGCTTTGCCTATTTGAAGTAGTTTGGGGGGTTATTGAGGAGTACATTTCTGACTTTTTCAGTATCAGAAATGGTGGTTTTAACAAGAAAGTGGTAATATCTGTACTCTCAGTAGGCTGATTTTGACTACCATTAGTAATGTTGAAACAATTTGGTATAAAGAACACAAGATGGGCATTATTTTCTCCTAAATCTTCCAAAAGACCCAAAACGTATCAAAATTAGCCCGAAGAGAGTACAAATATTAGCATTTTCTGGTTAAGACTGCCATGTTTTATCATGAAAATGTAAAAAATGTACTCAGCATCCGTAATAATCCCCAGAATCACTCCAAAATTGCCCAAATTGGATAAGTAATCTATTAACTAATGTCCATAGGCTATAATGGTAATAAATGCAACTTCTGCATATTTTGAAATTGTCCAACATATGCAGGTTAGCATCCGGCAGTTTCTATGTGCTGGGGACCCTAATATACATTTCTATTCTTAAACTTTGGGGAACTCAACATTTCCGGGTTCACAATGGGACTCCATGAGCTGGAAAATACACTATAAGAAGGGGTTTAAGTAACTTTTTTAGTGAGTTACGTTTGGTACCACACAAAGCGTGGTGTTAATGAGTGCAATCTTCCTCACTTACCTCATTCACACCAACGGTGGATTCAGGGCCGGTTCGGAGCTGGAGCTTTTACACCACTACATGTATTTAATACCTTTAGTTACTTTACAGATGTGGATTAATGATGTGAAATATAATCAACTCTTAAATCAGACTTTAGTTCCATCTGGAGTAAACTCACAAGCTACCCTGCAGTATACAAAGTCATTAAAACTAGCTCCACCTTTACCAGCTTTGATAACACTTTAATGATCAATCATTATAAAACATCTATATATTATTATGGAATGAACCAATCTGCACAATGACTACTTTTACTTGTGTTACTTTAACGATATTTTGATGATAATACTTTTCTACTTTTACTTGAGTAACATTTTGAATGCAGGACTTTTACTGTAACAGAGTATTCTTACACAAGATCTGAGTACTTCTTCCATCTCTGTCTTATTTCAAACTCTTCCACCCTGAGTAAGTTTGCACCTGTGTGTTTGGTTTTGCTCCACCTTGTTGTAAATAAAACTGCAGCAGCTTGACCACTGCGCATGAATGTTGTGATCAGCTGATTTTGCGCAGTTCTCCAGTGTACTTGAGGCCCCAAGCGACATTGTGTGATGAGGCCTCCCTGGTCTGTACACAATAGCACCCCCCAAATACACACCCATCTCTATCAGTATTTCTCTGTGTTGTGGTTGACATTATGATAACATTATCAACTGAAAAATGCATACATTTCCAGGTCAGAAATCTGGACATTGGATAAAGCAGGGTTCAATAATTCTTGCTTCATTTTGTAGACTGTAGACACAATAGCTTTTTACAAAGGGGAGGTTGGATGTCTCTTTGTATCACTCCATCAATAAATGAAATAAAAGGGGAAAACATGCTCCATGTTTTTTAGGCTGTAACTTTAACAGTTATGGAAGGCAAGACAGTTTATAACTCTTCCTCCTGTACATTAGATGTGAATCCAGAGGGCAGATAAAAGGCATAAAATACTTGTAATGAATTGTAAATAAATAATGCTGGAAATAACTGCATCTCCATTAGCCTATCTCAGGCATCCTCAAAGTCCGGACTCCGGTCCGGATCCGGAAAGAACCACAACTGTCTCTGGACTCTGAGCAAATTATACTTTCATATGTATTATCTGTATTATCTGTGTGATCTGCGAGACATCGCCACAATGAGTAAAAATCATCCGCTATGTCCACTGCAAACAGCGCTCTGCATGTACGACTGTTCCACTGTCTGTGTGTGTCTGTCAACACATTGTTCCAATCACATTCAGCATCCCGTAAGCGTTTTTTCCCCCCACCAACAGTCTGCGAATCAGAGGCACAGTAGGGATGCGGGTGGGAAAAATGCGGGTGTTTTTTAAAAAAAGAGTGAGAATTAACAGCTCATCTAGTTAAATCTGTACTGTAGTAGCCTAGTTTCACCTACCGGGGTGGCATGGGGTGGCAACTGCCACCCTAAAAATAGGCCTTGCCACCCCAGCTGCCACCCCAGTTGGCAGCTTTGTTTTGAAAGAAAAGTTGTGGCTCATCAGACATTTATGAGAGAAAATCTCTAATGTCCGAGTGCAAGTGAATGCAGCACAAGGCGCACCTCTTGTAACCCCTCCCCCGGACCTGGCGCGAGCGTGGAAATATAATTGGCGGCAATTTCATTTGAACGGGGGACGGCGCAAAACGAGAAGCATTCGGACCATAGACTGTATATATAAATGGACGTAGTGTCCGTGACGTCACCCATAGGATTCTGCAGAGTTGCCGAGAAGCCCTTAGTAGGCGGAGTCGGCCACTAGCGGCTTGACAGCGACGTCAGTCTAATCCCGCCTGCTCCAAATAAGGGCAAAGAGGCGGAGAGGCTGCCTCCGAACTGGAAGTAAACAGAGCTAGCTCAGGCTAAGAAGCTAAGCTAACATGAAATACATGCATACCAAGTTACTGCTAACAGTGTAGTTCCCATATATAAACGTTACATTCATTCATAATCAAATGAGACAATCTGCAAGAGTATTAGCTATGTTTTGTTATTCTTAATGCTTGTCATTCACACGGTAAGAAAATAAGTACCGATACATAGCAGAACAATTACGGCGATGTTCAGCTTAATAAGCCTTGTTCAAAATAATTTATTTAGCTAATACTATAGCAGGCGAACTAAGTCTGCGTTTCGCTGCATTCCTTGATCTCCAGTTATAACGACGGACTCCATCGCCCGGACCTAACGGAGCCGCAGTGGGCTAGCTCCGGGACGCCGGCTGGAGCTAGCCCCCTGCGGCTCCGTTAGCTCCGGCGGCCACCACTGGGATAATTGGGTCCCCAATTAACATTTGCTCTCGTTTAGCATTATGGGAGTCATAGCCATAGACTATAAAAGTCTTAGCCAAGGCTGAATCATAAACTAAAATGTATATGTATGTATACAGGGTTACGTCCTTAGCTGGCTAATAAGTAACAAGCTAAGGTACCAAGCACACAAACACCTGCGAACGGGATTAACATGTATAATATTATCATTTTAGACTTGGAAGTTCTATTAGTACATTCAAGCGCACAGCACAACATTTTAATTGCCTGGTATTTGTAACAATATTCCCTAAAAGCCACAATCACCACGAACACGGCTAAAGCTAAAGGGTCAAGTACAGTACTATGACTAACTAACGTTGTAGCCTATATGGTTGTAGCCTAGCAGAGTCGACAAGTTGCTGTTAGCTGACAGTGAGGCATGTACATGTCCATCAAAGTGACCACGCCCTAATTTATGCAAAAACGTTAAGACCTAATATAAATAAAAGGGTCGTGTTAGAAAACAATTCACTCACAGATTCATAATCATGAAGGTGGAATCTAACTATATCTATAATAATATTTATTGCATCCATGGGTAGAAACATGTTTTTTTCTGCTGTAAAGTTGGGCATTTTAACATGGTGGTCTATGGAAATTGCTCCTTTCTGCAGTCAGTCCCTAGCGGCCCATGTATGAACTGCAGTGTGTTGCACTTCCGTATTGGCGTCCCGGCTGTTCCCCAGAGTTTGCGGCTTGATGCAGAGTCAGTGTTTGTGGGGGGGTGTTCTGATTGCTTCTTTCCAGACTTTGGTGACAACTTGATGTTTTTGACTTTCACAAGCGTCAGCCTCACGAGCTAAGGAGCTTATGTGCAGTACATAATCAGAGTTCTATCTTTATGCTTGTATCACTCTGACCCAGATGTCACAGCTCCACAGGGGGGAACTCAGGACATGCAAATCAGCTGCAAGAGCTATGATCTTTAACCCCCCAAAATTCCACACATGTCCACAGTAGAGAAATCAACAACTTACAACTTATTGTCAATGAGCGGGATGACAACTCTAAGTCATGGAGGAGATTAAGAGATAAACCAGCAGTGCATTTTAAAAAGTGTTTCAGCACAATAAATGTTGTAGTAAGAACAAGCAACAGACCGTTAATAAAGTGGCAAAAGAGAACGCTTTTTCTTTAACTTATTATGTTGATTATAATGGCTATAGAATAATGAGTTTTCAAAGGGCCAACTCAACCAAATAGCTACAGTAGCAAACTCGGGGAAACGTCCTTTTGACGGAGTCAGAGAATAAGTTGAAAAGGTATACAAAAAGAATTATACTAAGCCAAGTCATAAGAAACACAATGAGTCACAAAGGTGCCTACTTAACAATACTGCTGGGTGTTTTACTCTCCTTATCACAGCACTGGGTTGCTAAATCCGATTTAGGAATTCTATGTTTGGTTCCAGGCTGCTGTGTAGGAACTCATGCTGCTGACGATATATTAGAAGTATAACAATTTTCTTACAGAAAATATGTTTTCACTGTCTCTGTTGCACAGTTAATTTGGAAACAAATGCAGCGTCCTGTTGGTGATTCGGAGGAAAACAGCAGGAGGTCTGGTTTTCTTTGTGACACCAACTTGCTGTTCAAAAAAAGGAAATCCTGAAAGTCTTGGGTGATATCAGAACAGTTACAGAGCTCTTAAACAGACCCATCTTCATGACAAAATTTGAAAAATGTTATGGTCAAGCAAGCTGCTGAGATATGGGAGTACTGGAGAGTGTTTACCAGGGACATGATGTCAGAAGATAATCCCCCAATACACAGGAAAACTGAGTCCGCCCAACTACAGAAAGTATGGCATGGTCAATTTTGAACTGATACTTTGTCCTGTGAGCTCTCAGAGATAGGAATAGAGGATTTTTGAGTTATACTGTTGTTTTCGTTTTGCCATGTAAATATGTCTGATGATAGCTTTGTTACCAAATGTTTTGATCTCAGTCATCTTGGTGATTTGAATCTTTTTACTACTATGGTCAGAATAAAGTATGGCAGAAATAGCACCTGTTTTTTGTACGTTTCTTTCAATTTCCTGTATATGGTTTCCATATGATTATTTGACCTCACAATGATTTAACATGTTAATCTGTACTACTCATTTTCTCCATTTACCTCACTTGTCCTATCATCTAAAGATCAAAGTTTCTGCCCTGTGAGGGTCAGCTGACAACCCTGATAGTCCTGTACAGTTCACAGCAGGGACTTCATTAGATAACTGAATTCTGTACAAGGAGCCTCATTCATTCAGCTTTTACATCTATCAGATATAATTTAGCAGGCATGTCAAGATATACACGCCACCATTCCTGAGTATGTTTATTAAGCTTCTGATTACTCACATGTAATGTTGAGCTCAGAAGCTTCATGTTGGCCATGAGGGGGGTGCAGTAGTTCTCCATGAGGGGGGTGAATGAGGGGGGTGCAGTAGTTCTTCATGAGGGGAGTGCAGTAGTTCTCCATGAGGGTGGTGCAGTAGTTCTCCATGAGGGGGTGCAGTAGTTCTCCATGAGGGTGGTGCAGTAGTTCTCCATGAGGGGGGTGCATGAGGGGGGTGCAGTAGTTCTTCATGAGGGGAGTGCAGTAGTTCTCCATGAGGGTGGTGCAGTAGTTCTCCATGAGGGGGGTGCATGAAGGGGGTGCTGTAGTTCTTCATGAGGGGAGTGCAGTAGTTCTCCATGAGGGTGGTGCAGTAGTTCTCCATGAGGGGGGTGCAGTAGTTCTCCATGAGGGGGGTGCAGTAGTTCGCCATGAGGGTGGTGCAGTAGTTCTCCATAGGTGTGGAACAGAACACTGAGTGACGGTTCCTCAAGTTGTTTCAGCTCTGTGTGATATCTCCCAGAGGGAAACCGATTCCTGTCTTCTTGTTGTGTTTGTGGATCAGTCATTTAGCTGTCCTGTTGGTGTCCTTTGCATGTCTGAGGTCTTCACTCCACGCACCATCAAGTCAGTCAACTTTATTAGCAATTTCTCTGTGTGATACAAACCGTTTATCACCGTCCCCAAGAATAAGAATATATATAAAAATATATATACATACATACATACACATCTGAACACCCACATACAAAGTCATCCAGATAGATAATACATAAAGCGTTTTTGAGTTTCTATAAAAGCGCTATATAAGTGTCATTACACATTAAGAGGTTGAATAAAATATACAATTAAAATAACAGACAATAAACATATATATATTGTTGTATACATATAAATTGCCTTTATCTCCACACAGATTTGGACAGGACACAGAATCAAAATACCCTAGTAATAAATGTCCCCCAATTTACATATTGCACATAAGTGTTATTGCACAACAGTGGTGTCATAGTCTTTGTTTTTTTACATTATTGCCAATGGTATAATTACACAACATTGATGTCTTAGTCTGTGTTCTTGTGTGAGTGTGGGAAGTCTAGTCTCTGGTGTAAATCTAGTCTGTGGTGTAAGTCTAGTAGACTAGACTTCTAACAGATGAATATATAACATCAGTACAAATATATGCAAGTTGTCCAAATAACTGTCCGTAGCTGTCCACAGCAGTTGGTAGAAAGAACAGATGGGTCTCACATGGTGAACATCACATGTCAGGTGCTGCTGCATGGCCAAAGCTGAAAACTGGAGATAAATATTCATAACACATCCCAGCGAGGATTAACACCGCCAGTGTCTGCTTTCTGAGTCCTGGTTTATTGTCTGTGACCACCTGTAAAACGAGAGGGGCCTAAAGGCGTGATGAGTGTGAGGTGAGCAGGTCCTGCTATAACTCAGCTGTTCACTGCGTCAAAGTCTGAGGTGGAGCCAGAGGGATTCAAACAGCAAGAGAATGCTTCCTGTCAGGAAGTAAAGCTCATCAGTGTTTTTCTCATCCACGATAGGCAGAAATGAGGTATGTCATGTCTTCTGCTGTGGAGCAGTGGGCTGGTGCAGATTCCCCCTGGACCCCCACTGCTGTCAGCATGCCGATGTGTCCTTGGGCAAGACACTTCACCCTAAATTGCTCCTGTGGGTATTGTCCACAGTATTAATGTATTACATGTCTGATATGTAATATGTAACATAAAGCACTTTAAGCGCTAAAATAAATGTAATGAATTATTATGATGAATGAAAGTACAGAGACATCTGTAGCTTCCTGTTTTCTCCTCGTCTTTCCTTCCCTTCTCATCTTTCCTCTCCCCCATCCCTTTCATTTGTATTACTCCATTACACTGTAGCCCAGATGTCCTCTCTGTATGAGCAGACACAGACATCTTCTTCTCTCTGCTCTCCCTCCTCTGTACCTCCTCACCCTTCATCTCACCCGCCTGTTTCTCTCCTCTCCTTTCATTCTGCTGCTCGTCTTACTCTGCACCTCCTCGTCTCCTCTCTTCTCTCCCTATATTTATTTCCCTTTTTCTGTCTCTCACTTGTCTCCTCCTCTTCTTCTTCCCTTTTATCCCCTAATCTTCTCTCTTTGTTCCTCTGTTTTCCTTTCCGCCTTTCCTTTGAATTATGTGTTGTTTTCTCATTTCCTTTCGGTCCTCTTCTTGATGAACCATTTTGATCTGTTCAGTTTTGTCATCTGGGTCGTCTGTGTGTTTCTTCTCCTTTTGTCTTTCTTTGTATGTCTCTTTTCTCTCCCTCTTTCTCTCTAGAGACAATTGACAGGCCCTTTCTTGCCATGTTTCAGACAGACAGCCTCTGATTCATGTGCCCATCATCCCGCCGCCCGAGGGCCGTCGGGCAAGGCACAAAAGACGCAAGCAGTCAAGCATCCTTTCTCCTCTCTGTAGTCGTTTTGGTTTCTCTCTTCTCCTATCACTCGCCTGTCATCCTGCAGTGGTTCTACTGTAGCTCCTGCTTTGTCAGGTCTCCTCCTTCTACACCCACCATTCATCACTCACTTTTCTCATTCCTATTCTTTATCTGTTCACTTTGCTTTTCTTCTCATGGCCTTCATCTCTCTGCACTCTTCACAGATATTGTTTGCAGAACCGAGTGTATTTTTATTTACAGGTCTACCTTAAAAGAATGATTGTATCCAAGTGAGATTCATTTAATTGTTTAACCCTCCTGTCATGTTCCGGTCAATTCGGACTGATTTTCTTCTTTCATCAATCATAACTGTGTTTTACATTTGATCGCTTCAAGGCCTTACGATATTCTCCACAGTAGGCATTGGAACATATACAACTGCTGATCAGCCGTTTGATTGAATTATGAGTGCTCTAGTCAACTTTGTTACAACAATGGTTTTCCATGTTACAAATGACTGCCGTTGGCAATGAATGGGTAACCCTAGATCATGTTCACCCACCAGATAGTACACAGATCGAGAACCTTGTTAATTTGGAATACATTTTCAGTGTGTGTTGTCTATGTATATTCCCTTCAGTTATACATGTAGCCTGAAACATTGTTGACAGCTTAAGAGGGTGAAAAACATTTGGTGATGATTAATGTTTTTTGTGTTGAAGTAAGAGCAGTTAAAACAGACTGGTCAAATCTGACCGGGAACACCAGGAGAGAAACGAACACAACAGGAGGGTTAAACGTCGAGAGACCCCTTGTGTCGTGCAGTGACTCCATCTGCAGCATGCACCTGTATTACCCTGTACAAAACACCCACCACAAACTCTCATGAGGATAAAGTCTCTGAGAGCTCTATTACTCCAAACTTACATATTACTAACGTTTAGCCCACTCTGAATATGATTGGGTTATGATGACTGACGGGACAGTTGGAACATGAAATCGTAACGTCAGTGATATGACCGGTGAAAATTAAGGCGAGACACGGCAGGCAAAAACATTGTTTTTCATGCACTGGTCAATTTTGAGATGTTGTGCTATTTTGATTCCATAACATGTTTTCTTTCAGGCTTTTGGAAGGAAAACATACAAAATACACATTGAAGTGTTTATTTTACTATAGTTTGTCTATTTGCGTCTGTAAATATCTCCTAAATTCACCAAAAGTTAGCATTCTAACGTAACATAAAGTACCGCGACCGCTGTTTGCACCATGTCATCAGATATCGTTGGAAAGCTCCGTTTCTCCTGCAAAATCTCATCGGATCCAAATATGGTAATTTCCTTTGTATCAGCAACCAATCGTTAAAGTACAAAGGGGTCTTAAAACAAGAAACGAAAAAAACGTGATTCGTTCAGATGCGTCACGTGGTGTGCTAAAACACTTCCTGGTTAGTTTTCCGCTAGAAATTTAAATCTCAAAATGGCAAAAGAACGGTGAAAAAAACGTTCATAGAGAAGACGATAACAATTGTCACTTGCACAAAGCAAGGTTATACAAAAAACAAATGACCCCGAACATGAAATACCTTCACGGAGTGCGTCGATGCGCAAACTGTCATCCAGAAAGATTTAGCTAGCGCCTCACAGCAATCTTTAAAGGTCATTTTCTCAAAATGAGTTTTTTCTCCTACTCTGAGTTTGAAATTTCCACTTCAGTAGCACGTAGATACACCAAACCTTCCAGTTATATTCCTATCAATATTATGAAGGCTTTTACAGAAGGGGTTGTTCATATATCATTCATAGCCTGATTTATATAACATTTTATAACTAAAAACATGGCGAAAATTGATATTTTAGGGCTGTTGACAGTATTTTCTGATTTATGGAGTGATACAAAGAGATATCCAAAATATCCTCTGTAAAAGCCTTAGATACTAATATGACTACAAAATGAAACAAGAATTTTGAACCTGGCTTTATCCAAAGTTCAGATTTTGGTTCCTGAAATGTGTTAAAATAGGCGCCTATTTAATGAGATAATGGCTCATTTGCATATACAATTGCCGTATTGTAAGTAATTAACTGGAGAAATTTCTAGCTGATATCTTTAAGTTAAAAAGATCACTCTAATCACCTGGGGTGTCTCGCCTTAAGTCTCTTGTTTCCCGGCTAAGGAGGGACATATCGGCAAACTAAAGCTAAAAAGTGTGTGATGTGAGGGAGTGCTCACCATTGCAGCCCTTTCTCTTAATTCTCTATCAAATTGCCCATGTTCAGTGGCGACTCGTCATTAGGGGCACAATCAGCAGAAATTAATTAAAATAATAATTCCAAAAATATGTATGAAATATGTTAAAATATATTTTAAGATCATGTTTAGTCATCTGATTCATCTCTACATTGCTGTTTTAGTCTGCGTTCTTGTAAATCGTGTCTACAGTGTGCCTATTGAGCCGTGTTGAGCGATGTGGGGCAAGCCCCGATCTAGCCCCTCTCTTTGCTGTCAAAATGAATGGGTGCTGTAAAAACTACACTGCACATGCTCAGTCTTTTTGTATTCAATGTGTGCGGCAAAACAATAATCACAAGTGGGGCAAAGTGCTGGCAACCCCATTGATGTATAATAAGAACTGGATACAGCGTGGGAAGCGGGGCCTCATTCATTCCTATGAGAGTTGCTCATTGGCGCATGATGATAAAATGGCCCAACTTTTGAGAGAGCGAAACGTCACAGATTACCCGGCATGCCTGAGAAGTACCCGTATGTGCGCTCATAGCGCATGCGCAACTTTAACCAAAGTGCTCGTTCACATCAAGCACGTCAATTTGCGTACACGTAACAGCACCGAGCGTTCATGACGGATTGTTATTATGATGGATTTGGAGATCCAGGGTGATGCACATCGCTTTTTAATCCAGGAATAGTGTTTGAAAAGTGCTGATGGCGAGACACAAACCCCCTGTTGGTCAAAGTGTGTAAAACAGGCAGATTGGACATCTCAACAGTTTGCTCTATCTCATACCGAGTTCCCAATGAGTAAAGCCTTATAATAACTCTAAACAACTAACATAAAATCATATGTTCATGTTAACAATATTTTTTTTATTCCAGTTGATTATGATTGAAAAGCCTAAGGAGGCTGGTAAACATTGCAAAGAGGGATTTGTATTCCTTAGTAATATTCATTAACTTAACCATGTTGTAGCCTGAGAAAGGCTAAACCATATCAAAGAATACATTTATTAACGACATTATCTCATTTAGCTGTAGCTTTTATAAACAACAAAAAAAGACGTATTGACGAGTCGTTGAACCAGGGACCCTACGGTCGTGAGTCAACTGCTTTCCAGCTGAGCCACAGCACACACGCTGAATCTCCCTGAAAACACTGCAAGATATTTATTCCTGTATTTATTCATGTTTTTATTCCTACATTTATTTCAGCTTGTATCTATTTATACTTATGACATGTTCCGACCTCTATATAAGTGAGGTTCTGAGCTCTTTTAATTCCATCGTGTCACCAGCGGGCCCGGGTACAGGAGGGGTGATATGGTTCTTATTATACATCCATGGGCATTATGAGCGTTGTTGTTCAACGGTTCAACCGATCTGAATAGAGAGGCGAAGTCCCTCCCCTTCCGGGAGCCTCCATGGGACCCCGGAAGCGGAAAATTATACATTGAATTCAATGGAGAGAGAAAACGTATCTTTTGATCCCGTTTGAATTGTGCCACGAATGACACATATGATGTTTGTCAATTTAAAAGAACATTTTGCAAGTCAAAAAAATTAAAATGTGTCATAAAACTGTGAAGTAACACATTTTTGTATGTTAAGCCGCTCAGTGAACTACATGTCTCTGGTCCCGCACAATACGCGTCACCAACACAAAGATGACCGTCACGTTGGAACATTTCACCTCATTCTTTCAGAATGAGAATACAAGTATAAAACGAGGTGAAAATCACTACAAGTCTGGGCCCGTTGAGAGCTGTACATACACGAAAGGGGAGTTACTCGGTTCTGTAAGAGCCAGCATGCGGGACCGGCTTTACAAGGTTTCGGTGAGTAACATGAGTGCAATGTTTAACGTTAATGTCAGTCAATAAGGAGGAGAATGAAAAAGAAGATGATGAACCACAGACCCGGCATATAATGACTGCAGTGTGCAGGGCTGTGTTAATTTATGTTACTGTTATCAATAGCATTAGTTGACTGAGAAAACCGTCAAGAAAAAAAGTTTAGCAATGTTACGAGTCGACTAGCATAATATGAACCACGGCTGTGATTGACAACCTAGACAGCCAGTCAGAAGCTAGAATGCCAACCTAGAGAGCCAATCAGAACCTAGAACGGGAGTACTGTATACGGGTGTGTATGCTGTGGATAACATTAGTGTTCACAAGAACAAGGTATACTCCCGTGTTTTGTTTTAGTTGCTCTTCAGATTGAAGCGGCCAGTTTTATATCGACTATATGTGTGATCACCTTTTTACATCTCGTTGTGTCATTTGAGTTTATTTGCTGTGTGTAGATTCAAGGATTTTGGTTATCTTGTCAATTTGTTGGTTATCTAGGCACAGCTGTGTGTGACTCCCTCTGGTACACTGGTATGTGTTTTCCTAATGTAGAGAGCATTGATTAATTCATAAACTACACACTGAGTCTAGATCCTGACCAAATCCTTTTTTGTTGATCAAATGTTTTTCAAAAATGTAATACACATTAAAAAAAAAATACAATGTACAATCACAACCAATACAACACAAATTACAAAAACTTCAGAAAAAACAAACAATAACAACAATCAGACAAGAGGACAAAACAATGGAAAAATAAACCCTCCCACCCCCAGATCTGGACCATCCTTGTATTGCTCATTCAATCTATTATAGCATGTTAACAAACATGGTACTTACTTTATTTGTACAGATCTACATGGGAGAGGATGGCGCGATGCAGAGCGCTGTCTGTGGTTGTGCACGGGGGATGTACAAATGCAGCCACGCTGCAGCATTGGCAATATTTGCCATGTGGCAGATCAGCTCCACAGAAGTTGAGTGCCAGTGGAGGAAGCCTGGCACTTCAAAAGTAGTCCAGCCGGTGTCTCAACTCTACCAACAGCAAGAGGAGACCTACAACCCACTGGCCAGAGACATCGCCACTGAGGAAGTAGACTGGTTCAGGTCTGCACTGAGGGGCGCAGCGTGGCATGGCATGGCTTTTGTCACCTGAGCCAGAGCTGCAGCCTCAACATCAGGCCATTTTCAACGTGCCGGAGCTGGTGAAGGAGCATGGGGGTCGGGGGCTTGAGGCAATTCTTGCCTCAATGCGACTGAGCAGAGACCATTAAGCTGCCATCCAGACAGCCACCGTAGGACAGCGGACAAATCCTCAGTGGCAGTTACACAGGCAGGGCAGGTTGACAGCCAGCAATTTTGGTGCTGTGCTGAGGTCGGGACTTTCATCCACTCCATGCGCGTCCCTCATGAAGAGGGTGCTTGGGGGGTACAATTTAGACGGAGTCATGGCTGTCAACTGGGGAGTTGGAAACGAGGTGTGTTTGGCCAGTGTGTTTGGCCTTTTAAGTGTGACACATATGTAGTGATAAATGCTTCACCTGACCACTGTTCCTAAATAAAAAAAGTTTTCTGCATTATCAGTCATTTTTTCCAAATAATTACCAATATTTCACAAATTCTTCATGTCAACTAAGAGCACAGCTTTGTGTCAGCTTTGCTTGGTTCATCTTACTGGGGGGCAGCTACATGGATGTCGGTGCAGTCCACAATCATTTTGCAGTTGAAGGCAGAATGAATTTATTATTGACTCAGAATGAAGCACAACTTCATGTCATACAATACATTGACTTTATTTGTAATTGTGTAAAAAAATAAAGCATTTATTAGCAAGCAGGACCTGCAGGAACAGAGAACGGTGATGGATGGAGCTGGGAAGAGAGAAGAATAAAGAAAACAGATCAACTTTATTATCGGATATTAATTCAATTTCAAAACAAGTTGCCGCTCCTACAGTTTTCTAGTATTTAAAGATGATTTCACATGACCTATGCAAAATATCACACTCAATACATGTGTCTCTCTGGGGGGTGCATTGTGCCTTTGATGTATATAAATAATATACCATAACCAAATACTATTACGTACAGTGGAAATCAGGTTGCCAGAGCAGGTCAGTGTGCATGTTCCTCAGGGTCTCAGCAGTTACAGGTGAGGTAAAGACAATAAGAGAAAAAGGTCAGTAACAACACTTTAAAGTAACAACACTGAATAATTATCTATTTTAATAATTTTCTCTCAGTAATCACTCAACTACTGTCTTTCCAACAAACAGCTTGACTCACCCTCACTGTCATCACAATGACACATGTCCAGAAGAATGTCATGCAAAGCTCCCTGCCTGCCTGCCTTCCTTCGACTCTCCCTGAACTGCTTCCTTAGCACCCGGTGGAGGGCGCAGTAGGCTACTCTTCAAATGTTTCACGAAATACTTACCATGATGACTACTCTTACTGTTTAACATTTTGGTGTACTTCATGTAATAAAATAATAACTTCATGGTAAGGCTACTAAAAATGACAAGGCTAAGTAATGTAATGCTAACTAACGTGCTCGCTACTCGTCGCTACTAGCTAGGTATGCACAACATGTATATTACCTATGATATTACCTGATATGTCTGATCCAGCGACTCCTGGTCCTTTCATAAGACGGGAAGCGATAGAACGAGCAAGTGGTATGATCACTTTTGTGATTACAACATGGTACAAAAGCACACAGGCATCTTGTAAAAGTGAATTTATTGGAACAATCTCTTATATTTATTGGAGGGAATAAATCAGTTATGAAATCTTCTTTTTCGCTTTAATTACGAGTCGCAACCACTTGGAGCATTATCGCCTGTGACATCACATGCGCGACCCAGAATGGGATTTGGGATTTGTAGTCTTTGTAGTCGCATATTTTTCATAGTCTTATATTTCAACAGTTTTACGACAAAATGTGACTTTTTTGACATGGAAATGATTGTTTAAGATTGACAAACATCATATGTGGCCTCTCTGAGGCGAAGTCACGCCCATCTACTTCCGGTCCATGGGACCCCGGAAGCGAAAAATTATACATTGAATTCAATGGAGAGAGAAAAGTCATCTTTCGATCCCGTTTGAATTGTGCCACGAATGACACATATGATGTTTGTCAAATTAAAATAACATTTTGCAAATCAAAAAAATAAAAATGTGTCGTAAAACTGTGAAGTTACAACATTTTTTATGTGAAACCGCTCAGTGAACTACAGGTCTCTGGTCTCGCACAATACGCGTCACCATCACAAAGATGGCCGTCACGTTAGCAAATTTCACCTGTTTCTTTCAGAATGAGGCAAAAAAGTATAAAACAAGGTGAAAATCACTACAAGTCTGGGCATGTTGAGAGCTGTACATACACGAAAGGGGAGTTAGTCAGTTATGTAAGAGCCAGCATGCGGGACCGGCTTTACAAGGTTTCAGTGAGTAATAACGTGTTTTGTTTTAGCAACTAGTTTTCTCCTTAAGAACTTCGTGGTCTCTGTGTATGCTGTGGATAACATTAGTGTTCACAAGAACAAGATACACTCCCGTGTTTTGTTTTAGTTGCTCTTCAAAATTTAAGCGGACAGTTTTATATCGACTATATGTGTGATCTCCTTTTTACATCTCGTTGTGTCATTTGAGTTTATTTGCTGTGTGTAGATTCAAGGATTTTGGTTATCTTGTCCAGGGATGCAAACTTGTCACCTTTTGGCGAAATTCGGCGTTTTGAATCCAAAATAGGTTGTTTGTGTGATTCATGTAGATCTGCAATAAAAATATTTTGGTGTATGGGAGGGGGTCTGGGACCCGGATTAATGTGCGGCCGCAAGCTTTTTTTATACAGTATATTATAATGAAGCACGAGCTGTGTTCTCGAGTCTTCCTGCCTGTCGGCTCTGCTCATGGATGTATAATAAGGCTCTGCTGCTCGGCGATGATGGTCTAGCTTCAGCAGCTAAATTACCTACGGTGCGTTCGTTAATATTAACTGTGCGTCCGGAGTCACTGTGGCACGGACTGGACCGCTGGTGAACAGCTGTTAAAATGGGCCGTTCAGGTGTCCAGAGCAGAGCTCCCTGTCTGAGCAGCAGAGCGTGATGTGCACTGAAACGTTTTTTTTTCCCGTCGCAATATTATCGTTGAGCTAGCTAACTAGCATACATTGTCACTATCTGCTAACGTTAGCTTTAGCCTTCGTTTTCTAATCGTTTTTTTCATAGGCTATAAACAGAGGTGGTATAAGTATATATCTTGTACTTGATTAAAAGTAGAAGTACTCAGTTCTTGTACTTGAGTAAAAGTAGAAGTAATCAGATCTTGTACTTGAGTAAAAGTAGAAGTACCAGAGTGTAGGAATACTCTGTTACAGTAAAAGTCCTGCATTCCAAATGTTCTTCAAGTAAAAGCAGAAAAGTATTATTATCAAAATATAGTGAAAGTAGCGACAGTAAAAGTAGTCATTTTGCAGATTGGTCCATTTCAGAATAATTTGATATGTTTTATAATGATTGATCATGAAAGTGTTCTCAAAGCTGCTAAAGGTGCAGCTAGTTTGAATGACTTTGTATACTGCAGGGTAGCTTGTGGATTTACTCCAGGTGGAACTAAAGTCTGATTTAACACTTGATTATATTTCACATCATTCATCCACATCTGTAAAGTAACTAAAGGTATTAAATACATGTAGTGGAGTAAAAGTACACCATTTACCTCTGAACTGTAGTGGAGTAGAAGAACAAAGTAGCAAAACATTGAAATACTTAAGTAAAGTACAAGTATCTCAAAATTGTGCCCAAGTATAGTACTTGTTGAGTTTATGAACTTAGTTACTTTACACCATGTGGCTATAAAGATAGAAAGACTAAGCCTTGCACAGAGGCATGAAAATGAATTTTCAAAATGCTCAACAGTGCTGCCAAATTATAAACTTGCTGTTACACAATTAAAATAAATGCTTTTATACCGTTGTGACGAAAAGGGAGCTGAGCCAGAAGGCAAAGCTCTCTGTCTACCGGGCCATTTTCGTTCCTACCCTCACCTATGGTCATGAAGGATGGGTCATGACCGAAAGAACGAGATCGCGGGTACAAGCGGCCGAGATGGGTTTTCTCCGCAGGGTGGCTGGTGTCTCCCTTAGGGATAAGTTCGGTCATCCGGGAGGGACTCGGAGTTGAACCGCTCCTCCTTCGCGTCGAAAGGAGCCAGTTGAGGTGGTTCGGGCACCTAGTTAGGATGCCACCTGGGCGCCTCCCTAGGGAGGTGTTCCAGGCACGTCCAGCTGGGAAAAGACCAAGGGGTAGACCTAGAACCAGATGGAGGGATTATATCTCTTCTCTGGCCTGGGAGCGCCTTGGGATCCCCCAGTCAGAGCTGGTTGATGTGGCCAGGGAAAAGAAAGTTTGGGGCTCTCTGCTGGAACTGCTACCTCCGCGACCCGACCACGGATAAGCGGGAGAAGATGGATGGATGGCTTTTATATATTTCTATTAGATGTGACTCTTTGGCGTTTCTGTTAATATTAACGCTGCTGCTTTAGTTGTTCTGACTGCTAAAATCCTCTGTTATTCCTCATTTTAAAGCCGATATTCTGTGGGGTCGGGGGGCTCGGATCCTTGTCACCTTTTTCATACCTGATGAGTTTGCGTCCCTGTTGTCAATTTGTTTGGTTATCTAGGCACAGCTGTGTGTGACTCCATCTGGTACACTGGTATGCCATTTCCTAATGTAGAGAGCATTGATTAATTAATAAACTACACACTGACTCTAGATCCTGACCAAATCCTTTTTTGTTGATCAAATGTTTTTCAAAAATGTATTGTATATTACATAACAGCTGCACATCACAGACCGGAGTCTCTGCTACTGTGGAACACGAAGGAGGCAATCATCATCCCCATCCCCAAAGACCCTGCATGGCATGGAAATCTCCTCCTCCTGGAACATTTCTACACCCAGCATATGCTCCCTGTGTTGGCCAGTAGAGAGGAGGACATTTAAATAAACTTACTCTTAACACCATCGGACTCTGCGTTGTGTTTCGTATGTGTGATGGGGTGTTATGCAGAGGGGAGGAAAACAGGACACAGCAGATTGGGATTGTGGTGGAGATGCTGAGCAGTTATTTAATTGTTGCATGTAATTATTATTATACTGCATGCTTCTTAGTTATTCCATCTTTTGCTGCAACATGGATCTGTATGTAACTCTATATTTACTTATAGAGTTAGTTTCTCGCTTGAGGCCAGGAAAATGCTAGTCACTGTGACCTTTTTACCTGTGCTGGACTATGGTGATCTGATGTATATGAATGCACCTGCCAACTACCTGAGCAAACTAGATGCTGCGTATCATAGTGCTCTGAGATTTGTCACAAATTGTAAAGCACTTACTCATCACTGTACACTGTATACCAAGGCAGGTTTACCATCACTCACTGTACGGAGGCTCAGTCACTGGTACACTTTTATCTATAAAGCTATGTTGGGCAAACTCCCGTATTATATCTGTTCATTGATAAAGCAGAAAGTTGCAAGCAGCTATTGTCTGCGATCGCAGGATATAGTCTTGTTAGATGTGCCAAGAGTAAGGACTGTCTTAGGTAAGACAGCTTTTATGTGCGCAGCTCCACTTGCTTGGAACAGTCTACAGGCAAAATTGAAATTGAGCATTTTTATTTCTCTGAATGTATTTAAGGCACGTCTAAATGAAATGCTTTCTGACACTCTGGGTATTTGTAAATGTTGAATATGTAAATATGATATCCTCTGTTGTTTGTTTGTATGTTGTTTTTATGTTTCATGTGGAACAAAATGATGCAGGTCTCCCTTGTAAATGAGATCGATGATCTCAAGCGACCAATCTGTCTAAATAAAGGTTTGAAATGAAATGAAATGACTTGTTATCTACCACACTTCCTTCTACAATATCATACACCATCATTATACATGGTGTATATAGGATATATATATATATATTTGTATGCATATCTGTAAATTATATAATTTTATTTTTCGTATTCGGGATTTCTCTTTTGTCCACTCAAATACACTTGGCCCTTTCTCTTTCCATGTGGAAAATGGCAGCTGCATATTCTGCTTTTCTCATCTGGCTCCCTGTCTGCTCGTCTACAATGAGACAATTATATCATTAATTACTAATAATCATTTAAACCTGTTATTACCAATATTTCACAAATTCTTCATGTAAACTTAAGAGCACAGCTGTATGTTGAGTGTCAACTTTGCTTGGTTCATCTTACTGGGGGGCAGCTACATGGATGTCGGTGCAGTCCACAATAATTTTGCAGTTGAAGGCAGAATGAATTTGTCACGATCCTCATGTTATGTCACGTTTATAGTTTTGTAGGTTTGGGTGTTTTTGCTGTTTTCCATGTCATGTTTTCCTTTGGGTTATTGTCTGGTCCTTTTCCCTGTGTTTTTCCTCTTGTCATTAGTTTCCCTGGTGTGTCTAATGGTCGGATTATGTTCACCTGGGCCCCTGTGTTTTCTCCTCCCTCCTCACCTGTGTCTTGTTGTGTGATTGAGTCTTGTCTGTATTTAAGTTCTGGGTTGTCTGTCTGTCTTGGTCGGTTCGTCTGGTTCCCTGCCTGACTAGTTCTGCGGTGAGTGTTCTGTTTTGTCATTGTATAAAGATATCATAGCCTTGAAATAAAGGAAGCTTCAGTTTGTATCTGCATTTGGGTCCTGCTTGTTTCACAAACCGTGACAGTACGAACCGACCAAGAAATGGGCCCAGCAGATCCGTTCGAGTCGGAATTATTAAATGTTTCCTTTTTTTTGGCTAACTGCTCGGATAGATGGAAGAGAGCACCCGGAGTTCAGCAGCGGGAGGCTGTGTTGTCGGAGGCGCGCCAGATGGCTAGAGAGAAACCAGGTATGGTGAAGTTCTTACCTGGCTGGATTTCAAAGATCCTCCCTGTGTGTGATTCCCGGCCTCCTAGCCCCAGGCATGCTAGCTCCCGGCCTCCCAATTCCCAACCTGGCACCATACGCCTCGGTGGTTTCCGTCTGCAGTCAGCCCATGCTTCTGCCCCAGTTCCTGCTCCTGTCCAGGAGTCATATTCTGGAACTCGTCTGGCTTATGGAGGTCCACGGAGTATTCAGGCGGCTGCTAAGAGGAGGAGTCGCAAGGCCAAGCAGGCAGCTCAAGCCCCAAGAGCCATGGTTCCGGATCCAGAACCGGACCATACAGCCATGTTTCCGGCTCCAGAACCGGACCTTACAGCCATGTTTCCGGCCCCAGAACCGGACCTTACAGCCATGTTTCCGGGTCCAGTGCCGGCCCACACAGCCATGTTTCCGGCTCCAGAACCGGACCTTACAGCCATGTTTCCGGGTCCAGTGCCAGCCCACACAGCCATGTTTCCGGCTCCAGAACCGGACCTTACAGCCATGTTTCCGTGTCCAGAACCGGACCTTACAGCCATGTTCCCGGCTTCAGTGCCGGCTCCAATAACCATGGTCCCGACTCCGGCTCCTCGTCACCTGCTGACTCATCGGCCAACGCCAGCTCCTCGAGTGCTGTCGGCGTACCGGCCGACTCCAGCACCTCGTCTCCTGTTGGCTGTCTGTCCGACGCCAGCTCCCCATGTCCTGTCAGCATACCGGCCGACTCCAGCACCTCGTCTCCGGTTGGCTGTCCGTCCGACGCCAGCTCCCCGTGTCCTGATGGCTGTCCTTCCGACGCCAGCTCCCCGTGTCTTGTCGGCATACCGGCCGACTCCAGCACCTCGTCTCCTGTTGGCTGTCCGTCCGACGCCAGCTCCCCGGGTTCTGTTGGCGAACCAACCCACTCAAGTGTCGTTGGAGGTCCCGCAGACTACCCCGCTGCCGAGGGTCCTGCCAACTCCATGTCTTGTCACGTTGGAGGTCCCGCAGACTACTCTTCTGCCGGGGGTCCTGCCAACTCCATGTCTTGTCAAGTTGGAGGTCCCGCAGACTGCTCTTCTGCCGAGGGTTCTGCCAACCCCAGGTCCTGTGCCGTTGGAGGTCCCGCAGACTACTCTTCTGCCGGGGGTCCTGCCAACTCCATGTCTTGTCCCGTTGGAGGTCCCGCAGACTACTCTTCTGCCGGGGGTCCTGCCAACCCCATGTCCTGAGCCGTTGGAGGTCCCGCACGCTGCTCTTCTGCCAGGGGTCCTGCCAACCCCATGTCCTGAGCCATTGGAGGTCCCGCAGACTGCCCTTCTGCCGGGGGTCCTGCCAACTCCATGTCTTGCCACGTTGGAGGTCCCGCCGACTACTCTTCCGCTGAGGGTCCTGCCAACTCCATGTCCTGTCGCGTTGGGGATTCCGCCGACTGCTCTCCTGCCGGGGGTCCTGCCGGTCCTGTGTCCTCTTCCATGGGGGATCTTGCCGACACCGGCTCCTGACCGGCCTCCGGAGCTGTCTGGTCTTCACCCCTCCTCGGACTCTGCCATGCCCCCGGGCCGTCCGCCCGAGATTCCCTCCATGGACTCTGCCTTGCCCCCGGGCCGTCCGCCCGAATTCCCCCTTTTGAACTCTGCCTTGCCCCCGGGCCGTCCGCCCGAATTCCCCTTTTTTAAACTCTGCCTTGCCCCCGGGCTGTCCGCCCGAGACCCGTCCTCCAGACCCCCTCCACCCACCCTGCTGGATTTGTTTTTTTTTTGGGACGTCTGGAATCCGTCCCTTGAGGGGGGGGTTATGTCACGATTCTCATGTTATGTCACGTTTATAGTTTTGTCGGTTTGGGTGTTTTTGCTGTTTTCCATGTCATGTTTTCCTTTGGGTTATTGTCTGGTCCTTTTCCCTGTGTTTTTCCTTTTGTCATTAGTTTCCCTGGTGTGTCTAATGGTCTGATTATGTTCACCTGGGCCCCTGTGTTTTCTCCTCCCTCCTCACCTGTGTCTTGTTGTGTGATTGAGTCTTGTGTGTATTTAAGTTCTGGGTTGTCTGTCTGTCTTGGTCGGTTCGTCTTGTTCCCTGACTAGTTCTGCGGTGAGTGTTCTGTTTTGTCATTGTATAGAGATATCATAGCCTTGAAATAAAGGAAGCTTCAGTTTGTATCTGCATTTGGGTCCTGCTTTTTTCACAAACCGTGACAGAATTTATTATTGACTCAGAATGAAGCACAACTTCATGTCATACAATACATTGACTTTATTTGTAATTGTGTAAAAAAATATGAGCATTGATTAGCAAGCAGGACCTGCAGAAACAGAGAATGGTGATGGATGGAGCTGGGAAGAGAGAAGAATAAAGAAAACAGATCAACTTTATTATCGAATATTAAAAATTCAATTTCAAAACAAGTTGCCGCTCCTACAGTTTTCTAGTATGTAAAGATGATTTCCCATGACCAATGCAAAATATCACACTCAATACATGTGTGTCTCTGAGAGGTGCATTGTGCCTTTGATGTATATAAATAATATACCATAACCAAATACTATTACGTACAGTGGAAATCAGGTTGCCAGAGCAGGTCAGTCCAGTGTGCATGTTCCTCAGGGTCTCAGCAGTTACAGGTGAGGTAAAGAAAATAAAAGAGAAAAAGGTCAGTAACAACACTTTAAAGTAACAACACTGAATAATTATCTCTTTTAATAATTTTCTCTCAGTAATCACTCAACTACTGTCTTTCCAACAAACAGATTGACTCACTCTCACTATCATCACAATGAAACACGTCCAAAAGAATGTCATGCAAAGCTGCCTGCCTTCCTTCCTTCGATTCTCCTTGAACTGCCTGATCTTTTAATGTTCAATGTTAACCATTTGTGCAGATAGCATTAAGTAGATCGCTGATGCTAATGTGGCGTTAGCCTACCTCCCGCCCCCTTAGCACCTGGTGGAGGGGGCGATAGGCTACTCTTCAAATGTTTCACAAAATACTTACCATCATGACTACTCTTACTGTTTAACATTTTGGTTTACTTCATGTTAAGACTAATACAAATGACAAGGCTAAGTAATGTAATGTAATGCTAACTAACATGCTCGCTACTAGCTAGGTAGCTAACTTGACTATGTTCCATGCAAAACATGTATATTACCTGATATGTTTGGTCCAACGACTCCTGGTCCTTTCATCAGACGGGAAGCGATAGAACGAGCAAGTGGTATGATCACTTTTGTGATTACAACCTGATACAAAGCATACAGGCATCTTGTAAAAGTGGATTTATTGGAGCAATCTCTTATATTTATTGGAGGGAATAAATCAGTCTTCTTCTTCCTCTTTGCTTTGCGAGTCACAACCAGTCTTGGAGCATTATCGCCTATGACATCACTTACGCGACCCAGAATGCATTTGGGATTTGTATTCTTTCTAGTTGCGTATTTTTCATAGTCTTATATTTCAACAGTTTTACGACAAACTGTGACTTTTTGACATGGAAATTATTGTTTAAGATTGACAAACATCATATGTGTCATTCGTGGCACAATTCAAACGGGATCAAAAGATAACCTTTCTCTCTCCATTGACTTCGATGTATAATTTTCCGCTTCCGGGTTCCCATGGAGGCTCCCGGCAGGGGAGGGACTTCGCCTCTCTATCGCTTCCTGAAGCAGTCACGTGGTATCGACAGCCAGCGAGGCTTCGTTTGTCATCGATGACGTCACTGACCCAAAACGATACAAGCCTCGATACATGCTTCACAAAAAGCTTTGGGGATTACTCGACACACGCTCCGAAGCCTCGGCGCAATACGTAACATCACTACTTGAAACGTCGGCAAAAGTGTTGTAAATAGGAGGAGAGTTTACCCAGTGAGCTCCGCGTAGCAGATGGCTCTTCCACCCAGACTGAAGCCAGAAAACAGGCTGCTTCACAGCACTTTAGAACCCAGGAAAGCAGCCTGAATCATTTAACGAGGCGGCAGTTAGCAGCTAGCGGCTAGCTAGTAATTATGCTAATGTATACTTCAATCGTTATGTACTTATATTACGCTGTAACAGGATCTAGTGATATCCAAGCAACAGAGCTTCATTTAGCATGAACTAATTATTGCACTGTTTGTGCAATAAGCTTCTTAGTGCAATAAGAAGCTAGCGGTAATATTAACTTGATTTAATACAACATTTACGGTACAATATTTACATCATACAGCCCATGTAGTATAATATTTTACAAATGATGAATTACAGCAAACATGTGCAATATATCCATTATTACAGCTCGAGTGGGATGGCAGTAAGACGATATGGGTCCATTCTTATTGTGCATCCATGGGTAAAGATAAACCTTTATATATACAGTCTATGAGATAAACGCATGAAGTGCTGAACACGTAACATGAGCGTGCCGGGCGGCGCGGTCCCGTGGGTTAGATGCGCGTTCATAATGCAGAGGGAAATAACTCTCAGAATAACGTTATTAGCAGTGGTGTAGTGGGGATTTTTTTACTGGGTGGACGGGGTGGTGGGTGGACGGGAGACACTATGCACACGCTCGTGAACTGTCAACGGGGCGGGGGGGGCTTGGGGGACCTCTGTATCGCCTGTCAGCGCAACTTACATGATGCCGTTTAGACAATATAATAATAAAGGGCGGTGCCGGCTGTCAGCGAACCGATCCGGCCTTTCTGCGCGACTATCAATCAAATGCGGGACATAGTCTCAATGTGTGGGACGCGGGACAAATAATAAAAATGCTGTGTGTGCAGTCCCGCACAGTGCGGGACACCTGGTCACCCTACACACACGATTCTGCCCCTCACACACACACGCTTCAAATCAAGTTGCATAAATGTTTTTAATAAGGGCTATACAAGTGTTCATACTGGGTAGTTTATTTTGTTTAAAAAAAATTATCCAACGATTTACAGACCACTCTTTCCCCATGTAAGTCAATGGAAAAAAGTGTTTCCGGGCCTGGCAACCAAACGGAAGTGTAGTACCGCCGTTTGGCCACCACAAATATTATCATCTGAGTCCGGCGCACTTCCTGGGGGCTTGGGCAACCCCAGCAAAACGTAATCTCATAACTCAGAGCTGATTGGCTGTAAGTATGTGTGCCGCGAAAAGTGTAGTTCTATCTCACACAGGCTCCGCCCTCTACTGGACTCTATGGGTACTAATCTCATCAATGATATGCGAGCATAAACGTAGCCGGCCAATCAGGGCGAGCCTACCTGAATGCGCGCGCAGCTCACAGTATATAAGGCCGCTACGCCTCCTGACTGTCATCCTTTTCTCTTCAGTGAGCGGGACAACACCTGACAGAGAAAAGTAAAACGTTTGAAAGAAGAAAAAATAAGTTATCGTACCTTCATGGAGTCGCCACTTCTAGAGGCCCGGGCCTGTCCTTCGTGCCCTGGCTTAATAGCGGGCGCCGATCCCCACCACCTCTGCTTCGAGTGTTTGGGGACCAGGATATGGCTGAGGCGGTGCCATTCACATTCACCATTCCAGCGGGGCGGATGGCTCCGTTTGCCGGGGAGGAGGATGGCGACGACTTCTCGTTGTCGGGCACTTCCATGTCCGGCGTCCATGAAAGTCCACCACCCAGATCTGTCCGCCAGGACTTCCCCCTGGTGATGACCATGGTGGCGGAGTGTGTAGGGCTACCACTCCCCCCACCACTGCCGCCGAAACCGGTGAGCATACCAACAACCAATCACATGAATCTCCCGCCCCGACATACACAGCAATAGCAATGTTAAAACGAAGTAAACTGGATAGAAAATCCCCAAACAGGCAAAAACCTACCAGTTTCACCCACTGTCTCTGCCATCTCCCTCCATGCTTGGTTCCTCCGGTTTGTATCCCGGTAAATAGTCTGGTCGTAAAGAACCGGGTGATTTGCAACCGTAATTTCTCGTTTGGAATATGAGGAAATTAACTGCGGTATTTCTCTCCCAGCTTACACGCGGTTTGATTGGCTAGCGCTTGTACTGTCAGATTTGCATAAACGGGATTTGATTGGCTGACGCTTCCACCTCAGCTTCAAAAGTTGAAAATTGCTCAACTTTTGAATCCTGAAAATCCTGGAAATCCTGGAAAGCTTTGCTTCCCCACAATGTGTTTCGGCGAAAAGCGAGGCAAAGTGACGTCACCCCATTCAAAGTGAATGGGCAGAGAAGCGTTGGAAGATTTTTTTAAAGCTGCTGTGTGGACGGGCCGTAAGTCACACGTTGTCCCCTGATTGTCTCTATATTATTAATTTGGCTGCTACATTGTTGTATGCAGAGTTTTCCTGACTTGGTTTTAAGATTGGCTTTGATCAATGTTTGAAAAATGAATTCTTCATATATGATAAATGAGAGGTAACATTTTATTTATGGTATTATTTCCACATATTTCTCTCCATTCTTCCTTCTGCCAACGGTGTCGCAGTTTCTCGTCCCTCCCGTTTTTGTGCTTAGTGCGTACGCATGAGCTAGAGTTTGCGTGGAGGACCGCACATTTTCCCGTCAAGTTAGTATTTTATAAATCGCAAACATTGTGTAGAAACTGGCGTACGCCATTCTTTTAGCGTATATCCCTTTATAAATGAGGCCCCAGAAGCTTATATATAAACATCTAAGTTGTTTGTGCCCCACCACTTTTGTACATACAAAAACGGCACTGCCCATGTTATACTCATGTGTTACTATATGGAGGTTTGCAGACAGTAACAGATGGAGTAACATTCAACTGTGTGAAAAGATACATTATATTGATTGCTTTGTATGAGAGGTATGATAAGGTATCTGATAACCATGACTGTCTCGTAGATGTTGAGATGTTTCACAGGATAAGTGACACTGCTGGTGGAACAAACAGGAACATTGTTTGGATCACCAGATTCAGCACTGTATCCTCTGAGGACTGTCTGTATGAGTTCATCCCTACTCATCCAATAGATCCAAATATTTCACACAAATCCAAAATGTGGTACCAAGACATCATCTGGTATCTCTTGATGATGTCAGAGATACCAGGAATTATGGTTTGGAGAAGAATGTCCAATGATTTGACAATAATCCATTCAATATTGGTGAAGATATGTCATACTGAACCAGAGGGTTGGATCATCAATGCAATGTGGTTTGCATGGCTTGATATGAATATTGAAAAAACAGTTATGGCTAATATGATAATAATCTCCTTAACAACTTCATGACATACCTTTTCCTTATTGTGTGATTCTGACAAGAAAGTGACTGCACAAGACTGTTGGAAAGTATGGAGTGGTGTGCTTGTTTAACCTTTTAAACGGGCAAACAAATGAATGGCTAATTCTTGTTGATTCTAGGCTAGAAATTGCCTAAAACTGCCTTGATTTTCCTTAAAAATATGATTTTTTTATTTCCGGGTTACACTCTGTATTTCCTGTGATACATTGCCCATTAAGGGTCAGTGTTGGGCAAGTTACTTCCAAAATGTAATATATTGCATATTACTTATTACTCTCTTTTGAAAGTAATAAGTTACATTACAATATTACTGTCTCTGAAATGTAATGAGTTACACTACTTTAGTTACTTTTTAGTTACTTTCACCAAAATAGCCACAAAAGAATAGCTAGGTATTTTAAATGCTAAAATGTAGTTTAGTGCAGCTCATTATGCATTCAGTGAAGGGCAATGTGGTATAGCATAACAACTGTGTAGGCCCTTATGGCTACTAACAACTTGTATTACACGGCTTAGTTGAATACTCGATTCTGATTGTAAATTCTTAACATGTGACACGTTGTTAATACAGCAGTACAGACCGCTGTCAAGGACTATAATGAAGGTTAACATATTGTAAATCAAGGCAAATATTATTTAAACCATGCTCATGGTTTGAAATGGCAAACATTGAAAGGCAATTATTATTAAAACCATGTAGCCTACTACATCATCACCTTGGTCCCATCATATAAGCTGGGAAGAGAATATTTACTGTGCTTGAAAACTGGTATCACATCATCATCTGAGGTTGACTTTGTGACCTGGAGAACATTTCAGCTGCAACATCAGCTCGTTGATAATAAGCTTGGGATATGAGATATCTTTGTAGCCATTCGTGGTGAAGGCATCTGCGCTATTGTATGCATTGTTTTTGACCCAACATTTCTACAGGCATGTCAGAATATGGTACTATTTTCACATGAATATTCTAGCCATTGTCTATTTTTATACGACAAGCTGCAAAATGACCGCCTTACCCCACTGTACAGGCGGGTAGTTGTTTAGATATACCTGGCACCTGCGGGCCGCCGAGGGGCGGCGTAGTTTCGGGCGACGAAGACTGCTGCTCCGGGGCCGGCGAGTCAGGCGGGAGTAAGCTAATGTCCACAACGGAGGGTAACGTGATGTCCGCATCTGACCTGTTGCTACTGTCTGCAGTAGATGCAGTGTTGCTGGCGTTTAGTGATGGTTGCTTTAACCATTTTCGTATAAATGATTATCCACAGATCAGATGTGTATCACTGCTGTGGAAGCACTTTGGAAATGATGCACGCGCAGCGGAGCAGGTCACGCGCACCTGACACAATTTGTTGTTTGTATTTTTCGCTACGTTCTCTTTTTTGAATGGTTGCATAACGTTCAACTTCCCCGAAGATCTCGACGCGAAGCCTGAAGGGTAAACACCGGGTTTACTAATCTACCCGCACAATTTGTCCGGTGTCGGAATGTCTCGCTATTTTAGTACATTCTTAAAAAACAAAACACCATTTAATTTCGGGTTAAAATGTGTTGTAACTGCGTTACTGAGCATTGTAACGGGTAATATATTACCCACATTTCATTAGTAATGCGTTACATTACTTCGTTACAGCAAAAAGTAATATATTACTGTAACTCCGTTACTTTTGTAACGCGTTACACCCAACACTGTTAAGGGTATACATTTATGAATGAATAAACTCACATTTGATCTATTTTACACCTATAATACACTGTTACAACACCATTATAACACTCAAATTAGATGCGTATCACACTTAAAATGACACCAAAATGACACCCATATTACACCATTATAACACCCAAATTACACAATTATAACACCCAGACTACATGCATATAACACCAAAATTACATCTATATTAAACAAGTATTAAAGCAAGATTAAACCCATATTACACTTTTATTACAACAATTTTACATTCATATTACAATTATGATACACCCATGCTGTCAGAAGACTGTTTACTGAAACCGTTGGTTGCAGAAACCATTTAAGGATTGAGATGGGCTTCACCTTTAGGAGGTCTGCACTCCTAGTAGGCCTACCTGTCTGTTATAGGCTAGTTGCACAAGATGGCGTCCATCAACTTCCGGCGGCTGGGTGAATCAGCCACAGGTCATTTTACAAACTCCAATTGGTTAATAGATATGTTGACGTCTATGAATTGCTGCATGCAATTGTGGGTGGGGTTAACAATCGTATCTTAATGGTCATCTTGAGGAGTAACTTAAACTGTACCAAGTTCTGTTAATATTTAACCAACATCGATATGGCTGAGGGTCCGGCGAAAAAGAAATCAAAAACGTATTATTTTCACCCGGAATGGGAGCATGAATTTCTTTTCACATCAGCGAAAGAGAAGACTATATGCCTCATATGCCAACAGGCGGTAGCCTTGGCAAAACGGGGCAACCTGGAGCGCCATCATGCGAGCACCCATGGTAAATTCAAAGACTCATATCCACTCAACAGCGCATTAAGAACCAAAATAATTGATGAACTGAAAAGAGGACTAAAAGCACAGCAGTCACTTTTCATCGCGCCTACAGCAAAGAGCAGCTACAGAAACGTCCCTCCGGATTAGCCATATTTTGGCTCAGCACAAAAAAACATTTACGGATGGTGAGATGATTAAAGAAGCAATGAGCGCCACAGCTGACGTCTTATTTGCGGATTTCAAAAACAAAGAGGACATTAAAAAAAAAAAAGGATAAAAAGTGTACCGCTTGGTGCACCTACTGTAGCCAGAAGAGTCGAGTCATTGTCCGAAGATGTATCCCAGCAAGTATTAAAAGACTTGTCTCTCTCGGAATACTTTTCAGTTCAATTTGACGAGTCTACCGATGCCACAGACACAGCCCAGCTAGGTGTGTTTGTCCGAATGGTTTTCACGGATTTTGCTATCAAGGAGGCCTTTCTTGCCCTTATCCCATTGAAAGAAAGAACCAGGGGTGAGGATGTGTACAAGGCATTCAAGGACTATGTTCGTGAGTACAAGATTCCCATTCATAAAATAGTGTCCTTCACAACCGATGGGGCACCAGCGATGTTCGGTGTTTGTTCAGGATTTGTTGCGCTGTGCAGAAAAGACCCAGACGTTCCACCATTTGTAAACTATCACTGTGTGATTCATCAACAGGCATTGGCAGCTAAAGCAATTGAGATGTCACATGTAATGAATGTTGTTGTTAAGATTGTCAACTCTATTTGTGCAAAAGCACTCCAGCACCGGCTATTTAAGTCTTTATTGGACGAGCTCGACTTTGTGTATGGAGATTTGATCCTTCACGCAGATGTAAGGTGGCTCAGTCGGGGCAAGGTCCTCCAGCGTTTTCTGGATTTGCTGCCAGAGATCATCAGTTTTCTGAAGTCGAGGGACGAGGAGTATGAGCAGCTGTCCGATGATACATGGTTATTGGACTTGGGGTTCCTTACCGATCTGACTGCAAAACTCAATGACCTTAACCGAGAATTGCAAGGGAAAGACCGAGAGCTTGGTCACATGATTAGCGCAGTGGAGGCATTCAAAGTGAAGCTCAGTTTGTGGACCACTCAGTTAAGACATGCGAGGCTGACACACTTTCCAAATCTTGAAAAGGTGTCACAAAACCTCACAGACAAAAGGGCTTTCCATCCTGAACAATTCTGCGCCCATTTTAACAAACTGACATCAGAATTTGGTGCTCGATTTGTTGAGCTACAAGACATGGAGCAAGTAGTTGATTTTGTATCAAACCCTTTCCTCAGCGTTGACATTGAACAACTGTCAGCTAAAATACAGGAGGTGTTTACATTACCTATGGGTGTTGACATGGAGATCATTGGAATGCAAAGCAACATTGAATTGAAGGCAAGAGCAAGATATCAGGACTTTTGGTCACTCGTGAGTAGAGAGAGGTATCCACTGATTGTGTCATGTGCGCTTAAACTGAAGGCCTACTTTGGCTCCACATACTTATGTGAAACAGCCTTTTCACAAATGAAAATAATTAAATCCAAGTATAGAACTCGTATGACTGACGCACATCTTACTGACTGCCTCCGGCTGGCAATCAATAACTATCAGCCAGATTTCAAAAGGCTTACAGATAATGTGCAGTCACAGCAGTCTCATTAAAGGCAGGCTGATAGAGCAACTTGAGCATTGAAAATATATTGTGCATTGAAAAGAGAAACTTAATATGGATTAGATTGAACTGTAGGCTAATATCTGTACATGTGAATATTACTAATTGAACTGAGAAACTAAATATAGTGCATTCAACAGATACTGTAAATATTAATAGTTTGTATTGAACTGATATGCCTACCGTAAATATGAATATTGTACATTGCACAGATAACTGTCCATAACTGTGTCTTTCTTTGTGTGCATCTTTACACGTACATTGAGCCTGTTGTAACATAAATTGATTGCAAAAATAAATATGACGATGAATAGTCTTTCTCCTAAGTGTTTTTTTTGGAAGATATCAGATTGGTACATCTCGGTTTACATTTTGGAATAAAAAGTGATCTTGGGCTTGAAAAGTTTGGTTTCCACTGCTCTACAGTTTGCCTACCAGCAAAACATTGGTGAAGACGATGCTATCACCTACATGCTCCACAGAGCCTACACACAGCTGGAGGAGCCGCACAGCTCACTGAGAATTCTGTTCTTCGACTTCTCCAGCGCCTTCAACACGATCCAGCCACACCTGCTATCTGAGAAACTGTCAGTGATGCAGGTGGATCACAGCATGGTGGCCTGGATCACAGACTACCTCACCAGCAGACCTCAGTATGTCAGACTGCAGGGCAGCGTGTCTGATGTGCTGCTGAGCAACACCGGAGCCCCCCAAGGAACTGTGCTGTCACCTTTCCTGTTCACCCTCTACACCTCTGACTTCCGCTTCAACTCCGGCTCATGCCACCTACAGAAGTTCTCTGACGGCTCCTCTATTGTCAGCTGCATCACAGATGACAATGAGGAGGAGTACAGGGCCCTGGTTAAGAACTTTGTAGGCTGGTGTGACAATAATCACCTCCAGCTGAACATCAGCAAGACTAAGGAGCTGGTGGTGGACTTCAGGAGGAGCAGGAAGAGGTCTCTGACCCCCATCACCATCAGGGGGGAGGATGTGGAGCTGGTGAACAGCTACAAGTTCCTGGGTGTTGTTGGGGCAGAACCTCTGCTCCGCGCGTTCCTCTATGAGTTTGTTTTAAAAGAAGGAAAAGTCAAAGCACCAGGATAAGGGTTAAACAATAATCTGCTTTAATGGTAAAATATACAACACCAATACAACCTCAATCACGGAGTAATTACTCCGGCTCCAGTTCCTCTCGTTGGGAGAGGTATTACCCCTTGGACAGCATGAGGAAAGAAGAGCGAACCAAAGGAAAACACAGGCTTTCATACTAAAAACACAGGAGGAGGTGTGTGGATGCTTCCCCCAGAGGTCATCTCATTGGGAGAGACCAACACATGGCCTGTCTGACCCAATCAGCGCGAGCCAGAGGCGACCCTTAAGTTTGAAGCAAAACAACCCCATCTGGTTTTTATTGTCTCGCATTCTTGCATACAGGACTGTCTCAGAAAATTAGAATATTGTGATAAAGTTCTTTATTTTCTGTAATGCAATTAAAAAAACAAAAATGTCATACATTCTGGATTCATTACAAATCAACTGAAATATTGCAAGCCTTTTATTATTTTAATATTGCTGATTATGGCATACAGCTTAAGAAAACTCAAATATCCTATCTCTAAATATTAGAATATCATGAAAAAGTATACTAGTAGGGTGTTCAACGAATCACTTGAATCGTCTAATTAACTCGAAACACCTGCAAGGGTTTCCTGAGCCTTGAAAAACACTCAGCTTGGTTCAGTAAACTAAATCACAAGTATGGGGAAGACTGCTGATCTGACTGCTGTCCAGAGGACCGTCATTGACACCCTCCATCAGGAGGGTAAGACACAAAAAGAAATTTCTCAAAGAGCAAGCTGTTCACAGAGTGCAGTTTCAAAGCACATCCACAAAAAGTCTGTTGGAAGGGGGAAATGTGGCAGGAAACGCTGCACAACCAAGAGAGATGACCGCAGCCTTAACAGCATTGTGAAGAAGAGTCGCTTCCAGAATTTGGGGGAGCTTCAAAGACAGTGGACTGAAGCTGGAGTCCAGGTATCAAAAGTCACTGTTCACAGACGTGTCCGGGAAATGGGCTACAATAGCCGTATTCCCATGGTCAAGCCACTTCTGAACTCAAGACAACGGAAGAGGCGTCTGACTTGGGCTAAGGAAAAGAAGCACTGGACAGTTGCACAGTGGTCCAAAGTCCTCTTTTCAGACGAAAGCAAGTTTTGTATTTCATTTGGAAGTCAAGGCGCCAGAGTCTGGAGAAAGGCTGGAGAGGAGCAAAATCCAAGTTGCTTGAAATCCAGTGTGAAGTTCCCACAGTCAGCGATGGTTTGGGGAGCCATGTCAGCTGCTGGTGTTGGTCCACTGTGTTTCATCAAGCCCAGAGTAAATGCAGCTGTGTACCAAGAGATTTTAGAGCACTACATGCTTCCGTCTGCTGAAAAGCTCTATGGAGATGAGGAATTCATTTTCCAGCATGATCTGGCACCTGCCCACAGTGCCAAAACCACCAGTAACTGGTGTACTGACCATGGCATTACTGTCCTCGATTGGCCTGCAAATTCCCCTGACCTGAAGCCCATAGAGAATATGTGGGGTATTGTGAAGAAGAAGCTGAAAGACACCAGACCCAACAATGCTAATGAGCTAAAGGCCGCTATTGAAGCATCCTGGGCATCCATAACACCTCAGCAATGCCACAGGCTGATTGCCTCCATGCCACGCCGCATTGATGCAGTAATCCGTGCAAAAGGATTCCCAACCAAGTACTGAGTGCATTAATGGACATTTTCAAATGTTTGATTGTGTTTTGCTGTTATAAATCTTTTTTTTTTACTTGGTCTGAGGAACTATTCAAATTTTTTGAGATAGGATTTTTGAGTTTTCTTAAGCTGTATGCCATAATCAGCAATATTAAAATAATAAAAGGCTTGCAATATTTCAGTTGATTTGTAATGAATCCAGAATGTATGACATTTTTGTTTTTTTAATTGCATTACAGAAAATAAAGAACTTTATCACAATATTCTAATTTTCTGAGACAGTCCTGTAGAGTTTCTCCTATCTTCCCCCCCTCAGTTGTTAAAGCACATTTCGTTTCACCTACTCGTGGCATCTTTTAAGATATAGTTGGATTATACAAATATCACATGTGAGTTACCTTAATATCCACAATACCGAGGAAAACATCACTGCTATTCTTGATACAAAGTAATTAAACACACAGATATATTTATCATGTAGACTTTCCTAATATTTGACATGCTGGAGATCTTTTAAGAAGAATGTCCCCTCCCCCAGCTCTCTCGTCCCTGTCATAAAAGCTGCTTCCATTTCATATAGAGTAATTAAACACGTTTAAGCTAACCATTGCACAAATGTTGTAGCAAATCAGTACTCACAACATGAAAGAATAAAACAGAGAGAAATCAAATAAAACAAGACTTTCTGAAAAATACTTTTCAACGGGCAATCACCCCACTCAAGCCAGAAGTCACAGGTTATGCTAAAAAAGGGACATTATTAAAATGAATATACCAGAAATACACTGTATCAAACTTTCTGCCATAATACGTTACTTTAATACTTCAAATAAAGCCTCAGTGTGCACTTAAACAATAAACTGGACTGGTCAGATAACACCGATGCTCTCTTCAGGAAGGGACAGAGTAAGCTGTTCTTCCTGAGGAGGCTCAGGTTATTCAACGTGTGCACGAGGCTGCTGCAGATGTTCTACTAGTCTGTGGTGGCCAGTGTGCTTTTCTTTGCCGTGGTGTGCTGGGGTGGAAACACTAACACTAGGGACACTGGCAGGCTGAACAGGCTCGTGAGGAAGGCTAGCTCTGTAGTGGGAGTACAATTGGACAATCTGGGGGAGGTGGCAGAGGGGAGGAAGAGGAGGAAGCTCGACAGCATCCTAGAGAACCCCTCCCACCCACTCCACGCAGAGCTAGTGAAGATGAGGAGCACGTTCAGCCACAGACTCATCCCTCAACAACAACGCACCAAGCGCCTCGGACAGCCCTTTGTGCATGTAGCCATCAGTCTGCACAATAAGGGGCTAATAATGAAAAAGAAATACAATTAAATCACTGGACATAAATATACACTGTTTCCACAACCCATGTTAACTTTTCACTTGTCACTTTATAACTTAGATGATGACCAAATATGTATACTGTATATGCTGACAGTTATTTTACTCTTATTTTTATTCATCTCCTATTTTCATAGTCTTTTATTATTATTATCATTATTTATTTTTTCCTTGATTTCATTTTATTTATTATGTATTTTAGATTCTATTGATCTGTGTGAATCTTTGCTGTACTGTTTTTTTCACGCTTACCCTGTTGCTGCTATGTAGCCTACAACTGAATTTCCCCTCGGGGATTATGAAGGTTAATCTTATCTTATCTTATCAGTCATTGGTACACATTTATTTATAAAGCTATGTTGGGCAAACTCCCGTATTACATCTGTTCACTGATAAAGCAGAAAGTTGCAAGCAGCTATTGTCTGAGATTGCATGATGTAGTCTTGTTAGATGTGCCAAGAGTAAGGACTGTCTTAGGTAAGACAGCTTTTATGTGCGCAGCTCCACTTGCTTGGAACAGTCTACAGCTAAAATTGAAATTGAGCAATTTTATTTCTCTAAATGTTTTTAAAGCACGTCTAAGTGAAATGCTTTCTGAAACTATGGGTATTTGTAAATGTTAAGTATGTAAATATGTTTTATGATATCCTCTATTGTTTATTTTTATGTTGTTTTATGTTTCATGTGGAACTTAAATTGCTGCAGGTCTCCCTTGAAAAAGAGATCTATGATCTCAAGGGACAAATCTGAATAAATAAAGGTTTGAAATGAAATGAAACATTAGTGTACCACACAGAGGTCGCGTTAACCGAATATATTCCGTCTATGACGGATTTTATTTAACGATGACGGAAAAATCTGAAAGCAGTCTGTCATTTTGACGGATTAGAACAAACACAGAACAGCGCCAACGTTTCCCCGCAGCAGGGCTGCGGTGTTATGCCGTTATGTCGTTTCCAGACCTAACTTTGCCGTACAAATCATTGAAATGTCTGGGAGTTTTTGCTTTACGCTGTTGCGTGCTCCCGCGAGGTGCAGTGGGCATGCATAACACCGGTGTTGTGCCAAATTATGCACTCCCGGCGTGAAATGCACCACTTGTCACGAGAACGCGCATTTGAAAATGATACGTTTATACCTTAAAACGATGCTTAAAATGAAAAGTAAACGTCCAGGATTTTTTTATGGTAATTTGCAGTCGTTTAGTGGTAGGCTAGCAAGTCATGATTCTTGTGTTTAGACTTTTCGCTCCGTATTTTGATGGTTGGGGTGTTGCAATATACGTTGGTCAGGGAGTGTCACGCTGACACATTTTTTGTTGACGCACAGGTGGCCCGAGGGGACGACATGAGCCGAGGGACCAGCTACCACTAAACGACTCACAGTCTGAAAATGACCATTAAAAAAATCCTGAACGTTTACTTTTCTTTTTAAGGTCTAATCTGGTACCACACTACATCATATGTTATCATATTGTGGATTTATTATATTATGTATTGTCCTATGTTATTTTTGTGTGCATTTCTTTTGAGGTTATAATTCATTAGTTATATATAATATATATATATATATATGTTAGTTATATTCATTAGCCGATTCTTTTGAAAATGGAAAATGAGCCAAACGCAGCAGCATTTGGATGCACTTCAACCAAAACCCAGGCAGTGATAAAGCGCACCATTTGTAAAGGCAAACTATCCTTTAAAGCAGGGTCAACGAATAATCTCCATCGCCACTTAAAAACACAGTATCTAATATTAAGAGTTGCGTGAATTTCCTTCAATGCAAGACAACTTTATTCACTTAACACATACAGAGGGTAAATTCAAAGTAGTACATTCACTGACATTGATATGGCGCCACCTTGTGTCATGTTTACAAAGAAGATTATTGACATTAGGTCTGGCAATACATTCAATCATTATCCTGGTGATTATTTCGCTTATTTTCCCTTCAAAGAGCCATAATTCCCATCACTAATTGCTGCCCAGGCTTAGGGTCCATGTGGAGAGGTGCATCAGAAGAGTCAAAGAGAACAAACTATTTGACAAAGCCATACCACTGTTTGTGGAAGCATTGAGGAGCTCTTCAATGTGGCTTGCTTCCTGGTCAACTACCACAACAGACCGCTGGTAAAAGCATGGGCAAGCCTGGGCAGCAACTAGCCTATTCCACAGACCTTTATTCTTCCATGCATCTCTCTTTTCATCTTCGAGCCATGGTCACAGCCTGCCTCTGCATCTATACATGGCTTGATTTTATTCTGCTTCGGCATTTGAAATGGTTTGGGCTGTTGTCACTGGCAAGGTAGAGTTGAGGTTTGAATGTTGCGTGTGTGAGTGTGTCTGACAGAGAGACACTGTATGTGACAGAGAGAGTGTGTGTGTCATTGCATGTTGTGCGCTTCAAGATGGGGAGCAGCCCCAGTGAAGGACAAGCGTTTCTCATCCTTTTATGAGTCCGCCAGCATGAAAGCCAGCCAAGCATCTTAATGACCTATGACTCAACTCGGAGAATAATCTGACACAGTCACACACACATGCATACACACACATGCATACACACACACACACACACACACACACACACACACACACACACACACACACACACACACACACACACACACACACACACACACACACACACACACACACACACACACACACACACACACACACACACACACACACACACACACACACACACAGACACACACTCTCTCAAACACAGACACACACACACACAAACACGGACGGACACACACACACACACACACACACACACACACACACACACAGACACACACACACACACACACACACACGCACACAAACACACACACACACATACACACACACACACACACACACACATACACTCTCTCTCTCTCACACACACACACACACACACACACACACATACACTCTCTCTTTCACACACACAGAAACGCACACACTCTCTCTCTCTCTCACACACACACACACACACACACACACACACACACACACACACACACACCCCCACACACACGTACACACACACACACACACACACACACACACACACACACACACACACACACACACACACACACACACACACAGGGATGAGTCACACGAAGTTCATGTAACACAAACATCCTCACAATAGAAGACAAGGTTACAACCTCATGTGGTACAACTGCACAAAGAAATACATCCGACCCTTTTGTGTTGCACTGACCATACATTAGTATCTACCAGAATCAGAATTCCTTGATGAGTCCCACAGAGGGGAAGCGCACAGTACATAGCTACAGCAGAGAGACAATAGAAAACCGCAGTGACGCGTCGTAAAACCCGGAAGTAAGTTAGCATTTTTAGCACTTCCGGTTCCTTCCTCAAAAAGCAATGCATTTTTTCCATAGGGTTTTGGAAAATAGCTCGAAATAAGGTCTGTGGTTGACACAAATTTAAGAGATAAATCACGTTTTGTTCTACGACATTAAATACATCAGCAGTGACCCCACTGGGGATTTTTGAAAAGTTTACATGTCTGAAAAACGATAGTTGTTACCGAGTGGCTGAATAGGACTACAGAAATTGTCGAGGCCGTTGTACGTCATTACGCCTAACACGTAAACACTCCTGCTAAGTTTGTTTTCCCCTGTGTTCTGCTTGAAAGCAAGTACCTGCCTATCTTTAGTATCTGTATATCTATATCTGACCATTAGAATCTGCATTTTTGAAATTGTCGTTTTTAACACCGTAGTTTTACAAATTATAGAATAATTAATTACCAGTGTTTTTCCAATTTTTCTTGTCAGTTCGTTTCGTTAGCTAACATTAGCTAAAGCTAGCGCTACTAGTTAGCTACGCAATGGTTTGTTGCTTTGCTCCGGGTTGCAGCCACAGGTCTTCGAATGAAACGTGCTTGTTCTATCGTTTCCCGGCCAATGTTTTCCAAAGGAGAGTCTGGATTCGTGCCATGAGGTAAGCTGACGTTACATTTGTGTCCATGTCACGGTGAAATGTAAATGATGGGTAGTGACTGTATCGCCGTTATAGAGATGGCACTGCTGAAAAGACCGCAACATAAGTAAAGATAATGAATACATCCTATTAAAACCTGTGTGGCTTATATGATAAGTCTAATTAGTACAAGCAGCATAACGTTTCACCATGTAACTAAAGATTGTAGTCAGGGAAATCAGTTTGACATATTGAACTAATAACAAATCACCAACTCTCTGCTCCATAGCTTCTCTTGGACGTAAAATCACATGTACATTTTACATTTATATTCAATTTAATATTCCATCCCTCACATACTTTTGTAAATATAATTACTTATATTTTCTTTTTCTTGTTACGCTGCTGCAACACAAACATTTCCCAAATTGGGATCAATACAGTAATATCTTATCTTAATTAATTAAGAAATATAACTATTATAATTAGTGTAGCAGCTGACACCTATTTTCAATATGGATTAATCTACCATTTATTTCTTTAGTTCAATTTTCATCTATAAAAATGTCAAAATAGTGAAAATGTTCCCGAGACTTATCGAAGTGCAAGGTTATATCTTTAGATCTTTTGTTTTAGCCTATGTACTGTATGTCTTAATGCTCTTACAGTATATGTGACGGTGTGACTTCCATGAAACCAATATTTTATATCTTCCCAACAGACGAGCTGACAGGAAACCTAACACTCTAACAACCACAACATTGCAAAGGCGAGTAAATGTAAATTAAAAAAGATTCACCATTTTTATTTCTTCTTCTTTCTTGCAGTGAGGTGAAGCTGACCTTGCACTTGGTGCCAGTAAGGATGTTCCTCACGCAGGCTGAATGTTTCTCCTTCCTTACTGACACAGAAGCCCTTGATTTGCAATGCTTCACTAATTGTCATTTCCCTTGCTCCGTAGGGACACTTTACCTCAAGCACAGCGGAAGACCCTACCAGACCATCTGGAGATGCCCCCAACAATCCTGATAGGGAGTGCAACAAATCTGACTCATGGACCTGCATCTGGGTTGTAGTGGTGAATGCCCTGACGCCCTCACATTCATTCATAGTCCCCCACTGTACAGACAAAACACCATCAAGGGCCTGTTGTTGCCCTAGCACCCTGGCAATAAAGGAAGCAGTCACACGCTTTGACCTCAGGACAGCTCCAAAGTTGCTGGCAGTCAACCTTCGTTTCCTGAACAAATGCCAGTTTGGGTTGGTTCGCTGACCAGTGGTAGCCACCTGAATTGCCCTCTGTTGCTCCTCAGACAATGCCATGCTTGCCACAATTGCCTCAGGTCCCTGATGCCCAACATATTTGATAATTTCAGGAACAGTAAGTGTTTCCAAGCTTTAGTGTTCCTCTTCTGGCTCGGGGGAGAGAAGTCAAGAAATTACTGAAAACCTGCCCCCGAGTCTGTCCCTGAGCCAGTCACGATCTTCGGAGGTGGGCTCTCTTGTGAGCGGGTTAAATTAGTTATTGGTTTCAACAGTCACATCAAAACAGACACTAAATCAGCCTACTATCACCTAAAGAACATATCTAGGATTAAAAGACTAATCTCACAGCAGGATTTGGAAAAACATGTCCATGCTTTTATCTTCAGTAGACTGGACTACTGCAATGGTGTCTTCACAGGTCTCACAAAAAAATCGATTAGAAAGCTGCAGCTGATTCAGAACACCGCTGCTCGAGTCCTCACTAACACTAAGAAAGTGGATCACATCACTCCTGCTCTGAAGTCTTTACACTGGCTTCCTGTGTGTCAAAGAATAGATTTCAAAATACTGCTGCTGTTTATAAAGCACTGAATGGTTTAGGCCCAAAATACATTTCTGACCTCCTGCTAAATTATGAACCATCCAAGTCTCTCAGGTCTTCAGGGACTGGTCAGCTTTCTGTCCCCAGACTCAGAACTAAACATGGAGAAGCAGCATTCAGTTATTATGCTCCAAATATCTGGAACAAACTCCCTGAAACCTGCAGGTCCGCTAAAACTCTTACTAATTTTAAATCCAGGCTGAAGACTTTTCTTTTTGTCGCTGCTTTTAATTGAACTATTCATATCTTAGACTGCACTGTAACTTTTATCCATGTATTTTTTCTTTTAATGTTTATTTTATGAGCTTTTCTTTTTAATGACTGATTTTAAATGCCATTTTCTTAATGTCTTTCATTTTTTGTAAAGCACTTTGAATTGCCTTGTGTTGAAAAGTGCTATATAAATAAACTTGCCTTGCCTAATAAAGATTTTGTGTGACACATACAATTGATTTGTTGATGGAAATTAATGTGAATACATTAACTCTAGGTTAACGGTACTCTTGCTATCACTACTCACCGACACTATAAACCTTGTCCCTCATGCTAGCCCTGACAACACCGGTAAGCATACCTTCATCTAGGCTGCACTGTTACGTGTCCTGACTTGTAGTGGTTCTCTCCTCTATCTACACTCTTCTTGTCATCTTTGTAAAACGATATCAGACTGGTAATTGACACAGCCATGACTTCTAGTTAAATTCAGTGTGGCTAAAATGAAAAGCTTTGTTAAAATATGCAAGCACGCGAAAGTCAAATTCAGCTTTATTGTCAAAAATTCGACATGTGTTATACATCCAGAAATATCGAAATATCGTTTCCCACAGTGTGACATGTATACATAAAACAAAACAAAAAGGGCCTAGATAAACGTGGTACACATTAAACAAAACATAAAGGGCCTAGATAACCGGGGTATACAGTTTAAAATGTTAATATATTTAAAGTGTTCAAAGTGCAGTTTTAGTGCAAGTCAGTTGAAACGATCTTAAGTTGGCGTGACGTTGAAGTCGTGCGACCCTGCTGCTGTACTGGCTTGTAGTTCGTTTATAGCAGTGGTCACCAACCTTTTTAAACCCAAGATCACCGACCTCGGCCTAGGTGAAAGGCGAGATCTACCTATTGCAGAATTGAGTGAAAAAGACGGCCCAGATAATGCTTCCAATTTGAGGCCTTTTATATGGGATAATTGCATCTGAATTACTATTACAATGAAGGCTCCATAATCAGCTCACGGCATATAGGCAGGGGTAAAGTGCTATTGGGGGGAGGACCTCACCTCCTCTAGGGGGATCCTCACCTCCTCTAGGGGGGTTCGGGGGGATGCTCCCCCGGGAAGATTTTTTTTTAAATATTGAAGTTGAAAGCATCAATCTGGTGCACTTTGAGAGCAACATGAAGAGATCTATGGATACATCTCTCAACACCCAGATGAAACAGAACTGTAAACAGATTTTCTTTTTCTTTATGGATATTTTACAAATCACTCCCCTTTCAAACTGTATTCTTGTTTTACTGCCATATAGTAGGCTATTTCATACCTGTTTTTCATTTATTCTCTTATTGTTTGTATAACTATAATGATCATATGAAGGTGTGCCGCGGAAATAATCTTTTGAATAATTTGTGACAAAACCGTTCTAAACACTCAGAGAGTCCTTTAGCTCACCTGAGCCCCTCAGTCTGACAGGGGAGGACCCTCCTCCAGCTTGTTGTGGAGACAGCTCCTTATGTCCGTTAGTGCAGCTAGCTAACCAGATGCTAACATCACAGTCCCCGCTAGCACCGGTCCCTCTCTCCCCCTCTCTCCCTAAATGCGCTATTGCCACACACACACAGAGCCGAGCTTGAATGACACAAGCACACGTGTATTTCCATGCAACTCTCCGATTGGTCTGCTGACTTACCTCTGTTGCATTCACCGAACACGGGACATTGCAGTCCTGCCGTCCTCTCTTGTGTCATGACTCATGATGAGGTTCACGTAAAGCACGGTTAATGTATTATATTATTGAGTTGTCTCAAATATATGTCAATCAAGTGGCACCTGCTAACGGGGTGGTAGCTGATAGGTTTACATCTAAAAACGTATTTTTCAAACATTATTATTTTAATTGTATTTTTCTTTGTTTGTTACTTTTTTTTTTAACGGTCCGCGATCTACCCGCACCACACTCACGATCGACCGGTCGATCGCGATCGACTGGTTGGCGACCACTGGTTTATAGCATACCGTTAGCATTTTGCTTCTGGCGACTAGATTTATGATTCAAAAATTATAAAAGTAGGGTTGACATGTGGAGATTATCCGGCTGAACAAAACGTGATCCCTCTCTTAAATGTGTGTCAACCACAGACCTTATTTTGAGCTATTTTCCAAAATCCTATGGAGAATTTGCATTGGTTTTTCACGAAGGAACCGGAAGAAGTTTACTTCCGGGTTTTACGACGCGTCACTGCGGTTCTCTATACTCAAACTAAATAAAGTAAAAAGGTAAATAGTAGGATCATGAAAAATAAGTGAAGCAAGTTAAAAGGAATGAAGTAGCTGCAGAATGTCAGTCGTAAATACTATATTTAGTAAAATATATTGCACAGTTATAAAAGTGTTGTTACAGGTGTTGGGTAGTGCAACACCTTGTGGCAGTATGTCCTCAACAGATGCATGAATATAATTGTGACAGTTATTACAAAGTTCCTTTGGTCTTCCTGCAGACCTCCCCACACACATGAACTGCATGATAATTATTCATTCATATTACACATTTTTTTGGACTGAATAATCAATTTATTGTACACGTGTGTTATGATGGATCATTCATTTAAGTTGCTGCTTCGCTGTGACACGCGTCATGTGACCTTCATGGCCCCAGAGCCAGGCTGTCCCTGGGGGCCGGATTTGATGTAAACACACTGTGTGAAGACCCCTCTCTCGTCACAGTTTGTGGATGGGTGGATTGTAAGCATACGTCACGTGTTCCTCCAATGGTGTGTATTTCATAGTGCTTTATCGCAGATCAATGGCCCTGCCGCCCCATGTGATCAACACACATGTTTTGTTATACTCTGCTTGCCTGAAGCAGCAATAACCTCAGGTATCTTAAAGTCAACCAGGGTTAATTTTCTGAAGGAATAGTTTGATCTTTGTTGATATACAGCTGTTTTTTCATTAGCTTGGAGTACATTATTCAGAACAATCCGGTTCCTGTTAGGGCAGAATCTCTGCTCCGCGCGATCCTCTATGAGTTTGTTTTAAAAGAAGGAAAAGTCAAAGCAGCCAGGATAAGGGTTAAACAATAATCTGCTTTAATGGTAGAACATACAATACATCACAAAACAATTCAAAAGGGGCCCCCCCTTCGGGTGCCCCTGCTCTGGTCCTCTCGCTGGGAGAGGTCTTACCACCTTGGCCAGCATGAAGAAAAGAAGAGAGCGAACCAAAGGAAAACACAGGCTTTCATACTAAAAACACAGGAGGAGGTGTGTGAATACTTCCCCCAGAGGTCATCTCATTGGTAGAGACCAACACATGGCCTGTCGTACCCAATCAGAAGAAACCCGGACACAAAAAGTCTCTTTCAGTTTGACGAAAACCAGATACCTTTTGGTGTCTGGAACGAACCTGCTCTAAACAACAAGTTTCCTTATCTTATTTCACATCTTGCAGCCAGCACACACACATCCCCAAATGGCTCTTTGTCCCTGTGGCCATCTTCCCCCCCCTCATGTTACCACGCACAAGTTAAAAATATGTTTTAAGATATAGTTGTTATAGTTGGCTAAATATACGTAATACATGTAAATTACCTTCATACAGTGCTTGAATTGGAATAAAAAAGGTGCCAGTACTCTAAATCAGCAACAAGTATTTGGCTCAAAGTCATAGTATATCCTATAATGCTGGTGGGTTTGTCTCTTTACTGTATATTTTAGAAAGGCTCACTGTACTTAAACAAAATGACTCAGGGTGCATCTGAGATTAGAGGGGGTGCAGTGGGAAAGTGCTATTTTTATAAGTGGGGAGTGGACCTGACACCCTCTAGTCTAGGGGGGTCCGGGGGCATGCTCCCCCGGGAATTTAAAAAAAAAAAATATTTAAGTTAGATGCATCAATCTGGTGCACTTTGAGAGCAAAATGAAGAGATATATGGATACCTCTCAACATCCATAATGAAACAACTGTAAACAGATTTACTTTTTCTTTATGGATATAAAAGAAAGTAAAGCTTGACTCCTACTGGCTGGTTAAATGACTCCTCGTCCCTGAGGCCACTACCAGTTTTTTGTGCCATTTTGCTGGATTTATTTGTCAATAGCGTTGCTGCACAAAGTGATAGCCCTCTAGTTTAAATCTACTACGCAAAAATAAACATATGGAAATGGGTTACTATTTAAAAAAAATGCAAATCTATTTGGGAACAGTGGGGCAGGGCCTCAAATCCTATAGGGGGGTCCGGGGGCATGGTCCCCCGGTAAGATTTTTTTTTAAATGTTGGACTTAAATGCATCAATCTGGTGCATTTTGAGGGGGAAATAAAGAGACTACACCCATATGAAACAAAAATGTATACATTTAAATAATCATAAAATCATAAGTACATGGCCATAACCAATAACATACAATATTCAATATGAAAAAACATTGAAACTTGTTTATTTATTTGTTTTTGGTTCATTTATAGTTGTGAGTGTGTCTGGGCTCCTGAATCGGCCTCTCCTGTCTCCCTCCTCTCCCCCCTGCTCCTCTTTGAGGCAACAGCAAAGACTAGTTTTAGCTCTCAACAAGTTTATCTTACCTTTTTTCACCTAGTTAACATTTTGTTTGTATTATTCATGCATATTTTACTAATCACTACCCCCTCAAATGGAAATATGTGTTTACATAAATGGTGACCGAACCGTTTGAGACCCACTGAGATAACTTAAACTAAGTTAACTATCTAAAGACTCAAGAGAGTAATTTACCTCACCAGAGCTGAAGTTATCAGCCTCTCAGTCTGACAGCAAAGGACCCTCCCTCCACCTTGTTGTTTTAACAGCACCTTATATCCGTTAGCCCAGCTAGCTAGCACCAGATGCTAACAACAATACACGTAACCGGTGCGCGCGCTTACTCGCTCGCTCGCGCCACACATACACCAACACACACCCTCCCGAGCTTGAATGACACACAGAGACTAATCAAGGGCATTAGTATGATCTGTATGAAAGTGGCAATGTCGGCAGGCCACGTCATGTAGACAGCCAGTCACCCTCTGTGAGGCAGAGTCAGACCCATATTTGCGCTGCGTTTTTTTAATAATATATACGTATATTGCCGGCGGCTGAGTACCGGCATTTTACTGGAAGTGGAAGTGCCGGTACCGCATGGGTAAAAATCAGAAGTGCCGGTACTGCGTACCGGTGAGTACCGGCCCAATTCAAGCACTGCCTTCATATCAATAATAACGAGGAACACATTACCTATGCTCTTAAGCAGTATTAGAGATGCTTTTCAAATAGTCAAACTTCACACAGGCCCAGTATAGAGAACACACTCATTTGTCCTGTAGCCTTTCCAGCCATTTGAGCTATTGTTCACATTTTTACTTCAAATAAAAGGTTTCACATTGCATATTTCCAGCTTCCTTTACACATACTGTTATTATTAATACAAAGTAATTAACCACACACATCTATTTAAAACAAGTAGATTTCCCTGATAATTGACATGCTGAAAATCTTAAGAAGAATGTCCCCTTCCCCAGCTCTCTCGTCCCTGTCATTTCATATAGAGCGGGGGTTTTCAAAGTGTGGGTAGGTGAGCCTCCCCTCAGAGAACATAAGAACAGCCGCGCCCCCCCTCCCAATTATTATTGCTATTATTATTATTATTATTATTATTGTTGTTGTTCCTATAATGCAGGGGTATTCAATTGCATTTCAAAGAGGTCCAGTAAGAGAAAATGTAATTAAATGCTCTGTTTTCGCTGTCTACCTTCCGCCATTTGAAATTACTCCGACTGTTTCTCTCCTCTTCGTCTCTGTGTGTGTGTTTGAATCTATCGTGCTGACTGCACCGATTTGATTGGCTGAGTAGCGACACCTCCTTAAAACATTAAACAATAACTTTTTTAAACCTTTTTATTTTTATGTTTTAAACATATTGTATAACACTCCCCCACTACTTGGACTATTCCTTGCACCCCTCTAGAATAAGCCCGAATGGTCTCAACCATATTGCATCAGTAACGTGCACTTGTTATTATAACAAGATCGCAAGGACACTGGTAGCGATAGGAAAATTGAGTGTTGTTCAGTTTGTGTGTTGTGGAACATTCATGTCCGTGCATGAAAATATACCACACACCCAATTACAATTGCATGTTCAATTCACTACCCTGGAAGTTAATACAGTTGTTAAAGTTGGAACAGCCTGTGGACAGCCGTTCTTCCTTGCATGTCAGTCGCCTACACCTTCTTACAGAGGACAGGCACATCTAGCTGCAGCACAACCCGTATATTTCCGCACGCCGTGTTCTCAAGACATTTTTTTTAACATTTTCAACATGGTGGATAAATCCTTATAATCTTCCCGGCAACACACTGAACGTCAACTTTGCCTCCTTATTACACTCACCCCTACTTTAGTGGGAACAATGAGTCTGCGTCTTTGATGCACACAGGAATAAACGCAGATCATCCTCTGGCTGCAGCCTCTACCGGCACTTGCTTTTGATCAAAGTCAATGCGGAAAACCTGCACTCACACAGGTAGGTGGAGGTGAAGGGAATGAGCACTTTTACGGCCTTTTTGGCGATGTGGGTGAACTCGGTCTCCACAGACAGCCACAAGTGGGCAAGTGTCACTTTACTCGTCTTTTTCTCGTTCTTTTGTGTCTCACGCTGCGCCTCCCCTGAAGCTCTGTGGCGCCCCCCAGGGGAGGCGCGCCTCACACTTTGAAAACCGCTGATATAGAGTAATAAAACATGTTTAAGCTAATTTCTCCGCAATGTTTGTAGCCATTTAGTACCCACACATGAAAGAATAAAAACAGAGGTATAGTTGAACAGTAATCACGCAGCACATATATTTACTGCAATGAAAACACACACACATTTGCCCTAACCATGTGTAACGCACCCTCTTTTTTACGATGGAAACATTCCATAGATTTGGAGCTATCCCAAAATAAGGATGTCCCCTGCTCACATCCCTCTCTAAACACAAAGACTTCACCTCAATATATTGGGGAGGAAAAATGTAATTTTTCCCTTCAAATTTAAGACACCTGAATATATATAAGGTGACATTAAAATGAATATACCAGATTGAACTTTCCTGCCATAACACGTTACTTTAATACTTCAAATAATTCAAACAATACTTCATTCCCAAGTAAAGGCCCTACTGAAACCCCGCCTGCCTGTTTATTTAAATGACATTACATTGCATGTCATTTGTTAGACGCTTTTATCCAAAGCGACTCACATACATTCAATACGGTGGACAATCCCCACAGGAGCAATTTGGGGTGAAGTGTCTTGCCCAGGGACACAACGGCATGCTGACTGCAGTGGGACTTGAACTTGCTATCCCCTGATTCGAAGTCCAGCACACTATCCACTAGGGATTTAACGATATATCGAATATCGCGGTAAATAAATGTCTCAATACCGTCGTGAGACTGACAAAATCTACCGCGATTTAAACCTTTATTTAACCAGATGGTCCCATTGAGATCATCGATCTCTTTTTCAAGGGAGACCTGTCCAGCATGGCAGCAAGTAGGTTACAACATGAACATAAAACAACATAACACAAAAGGATATCGTATTTACAGGGCTACATGTACATACCTAGAGACATTGACAAGTACCAACAGTATATTTATATCTCGCCCTGTCAATAAGCCTCACCTTTTTGTAGGGCTGTGCAATTAATCGTATTTTAATCGCGATTACGATTATGGCTTGCGACGATTATGAAAACAGTATAATTGACAAAATACGATTATTTAGCTGGGTGCGCTTTCGCCCCTCCCTGAAAGCCCACTCGGCCACGTGGGAGTGACATGTGTTGTGAGTGTTCAGCGCGAGCGAAGATGTCAGAACAAGAGCAGCAACTCGTTAAAAAGAAGGGTCGCAGGGAGATTCCCAGTCGATCGCGAGATGCGTCTAAAAATAGAACAACAATATTCTCTTTTATCGTTAATGTCCTGTAACATAATCTTCCTGTGCCAGAATAATGCACTTGAACGCATCAAAGCTTTGTGATTGGCCGGCGTGACCCCATGTGTCTGGGCGTGGCTGGTGGGCAGTGGGCACTATTTCGCTGACGTTGTCCGTGTCAACAGGAGTGACAGTCCGCACACACACAAGACCGCAATTATGGCAGAAGCAAAAAAGCCCAAAATATATAATTTTCACTCCGAGTGGGAGGATGATTATTTTTTTATCTATTCAAATTTAAAGTCCATCTGTCTCATCTGCAATGCGAGTTTGGCTTTATCGAAGAAGGGTAATTTAGGAGCGGCATTTCAAAACATTCCCAAAAGGGGAGGGACCTGAAAGGACAGCTAAATGCACAGCAGTCCATTTTCACCAGGCCCAACAACAAGAGCAAAGCTGCTACCATAGCATCTTATCGTGTCAGTCACGTTCTTGCGAAACACATGAAGTCTTTCAAAGACGGCAAAGTTGTGAAAGAAGCATTCCTGGAGGCTTCCGAGGCGCTTTTGGGGGACAGTAAAAATAACAGTAGCATTCCCACATGTTTTTGATATAATAAAAACTCAAGTTAGATACCGTTATGAATCAGCTGTAAGTTTTAGTTTGTTTGAACTTATTCATTATAATTATTGTACAAACTGGTATAAGAATGAAAACATTAAGATCTGTTCTGTTTAAATTGATTATAGTCTATTATCAATTCAGGTTAAGAAACTAGTGTTGCTTGCATCCTATTTTAAAGGCATTTACTTTTATACTCTAATAAAGTGCAACAAAAAAAGGGTTTGATTCTATTAATTTTGTCTTTTTTATTGCACTTTGGCAGCAGATTCCTGTGTAGCTTCAGATCTGAGTTGTCTTATTAGTAAGCCTAATTTATACTTTTCTAGCAACACTATTTTTATAGAATGGCAAAGAAAGGGTTCAGAGTATTTTCTTGTTTTCCTGTGTCATATGTGGCAGCACTGCCACAAGAGGGTCTTCAGTACAGGTGGCAATATTGTCACCTGCCTGCGCTCATCTCTGAAACCAGACCATGTTAACAGGCTGGTGTTTCTTGCAAAAAATCTTTAAGAGATGACATGAGCAGCCCTACCAGCTTTTGCCATGGTGGCCAAAACATTTTTATTTGGTCTTGAATTGTAGTTCAACTTTTATTTCCTGTTACTTCTGGACCATGACGGTTGGCCAGCCTTCAACGTTTAACTGAGTGGAATGTGTTGAATATGTTTCCCCAAAATGTTGGCTATGTTAAGGAGTCTTCAGTAGGTTGTGACAGTGCACTGCAACATATTTGATTTAATTTTTTTTGTTCTAATTTTATTTTATTTATCATATTAATATATGTTTAGTATGGTTTTGGAAGTGCGCTCCAACATATTTGTTGATCTTGTTTGTTGGTAAAATATTATTTGTTTTAAAGTTCAATAAATGGTCAATGAATAATAGTCAAAATAATCATGATATCAATTATTGACCCAAATAATCGTGATTATGATTTTTGCCATAATCGCACAGCCCTACCTTCTTGGCAAAAACGGTATTGTTTTTGAAGTGGTGGATAGACAATGCACAGTTTTACCCAATGCTGTCACCCATGGCCAAAGCATATCTCTCTGTCCCAGCAACATCAGTACCAAGCAAGATCGTTTTTTCCACAGCAGGGGATATTGTAAACGCCCAAACTTCCCAGCTTCTACCTGGAAATGTGGACATGCTCATAATCCTAAAAGATAACCTTAATGATGCTGAGTGAGTGAGTTAGTGAGTTGGAGTTGAGTTACTTGAAAAACTAAAGTGAAACTGGATTTATTCTATTGCAGGTTCTGATTATTATATATTGTTGACACTTTAAAATACTACTATCCTACTAGATTTATTATTTAATAAAGAAAAAAAATGAAAGTTAAAAAAAAAAATCTATTTTTTTTCCTTTATTTTTCAATATCGAGATAAATATCATACTTATCAGACTTTTTATCGCGATTTTATCGTACCGTGAGTTTTTGGTATCGTTTCATCCCTACTATCCACTGAGCCAAAGCCTCCTAAATGCTATGTTTATTTCATGTAGTTACTGTATGTTATAATTAGATTTTTGGCACCTACCAAATTCAAATGTCTTTGGAACCAATAGTGACATTAAAACAAAATCCTACATAGAGCATAATCATATTATAAATATATCACAGTGTTGGTTTTTTTGCACTTTTCCTCCCCTCTCCGTCTGTCTCTGGGGAGTTTATTGATCTGAGCTGAACACAAGTCTGTTTACTCCTCCGGGTTTTAGGATTAGCCGTTGGCATACTGGAGAGATACATTTTCAAATCTTTTCATCAGTTGTGAATATTTATGATTTCCATCCGATTAATGTGTAGTGGAGAAACATTGTTATTTTCATTTAACTGTTCAGTTTCTGAGAATTTACCAAAGTCAAAATCTGATGTTTCAAAGCACTCTTAAATTATGACGGAGGAAATACTGGTTATTTTTCGTTCTTTACTTATAATTATTTATTTTGTCACCCTAAAATCTGAAAGTCCAAACATTCTGCAGTGTTATAGGATCCATGCATACATTGACTGTGTAGCTTGTCTCACAGACTTTTATCTCTAACTCTCCAGTTTCCCTCAGCGCTACGGAGCATGTTAGACTCTCTCTCGTTGTTTTGGTTTTCTAGCCCTCAACTTTTCTGTGTCAGTTCATTCTCAGCAATTTCAGTAACCTGGTTTCCAGAAGCAGCATTCAGCTGTGATCAGTGAAGAAGCTTTGATAAACTCTACTGTACGCACACACACACACACACACACACACACACACACACACACACACACACACACACACACACACACACACACACACACACACACACACACGCGCGCGCGCGCGCGCACGCACAGACGCACGCACGCACACACACACACACACACACACACACACACACACACACACACACACACATTAGCTTATGTATAATTGTAAATGCTGTACAAGCCTTTAAATACAATAGAATATATGGAATAATGCATGTCATATTACACTTCAGTCATGTGCAGGTACTACAGAGAAATAGGTGTAAGGTGGACTTGCACTTCCATGGCTTCGGGTCTAGAATTGAGTATTTGATGACAGCCATAGCTAAAAAAATAAATAATCAAAACAAGCGGATCACAAAATCTTTCACTTACAAATATTAAATTATCCAATTATAACCAGACATTATCCTGAGAGATAATCTGAGTGTATGTTTGCTCTGCACAGCTCTCATCATATGTGTTCAGCAGAGAGAATGAAAGTGACAGGTCTCTCAGATTCTTTATGCTAAGCCTAAAATCACTCCTGGAATTAGAGCGGGTCCAAAATGCTACTGTGAAAAAAAACTTCACTTTCACATTGTTTACCCCAGTATTCAGGTGATCAAATAATATCATTTGCTAGCTAGTTCGTTAATAAATATATGTATAGAAATAATTTGCTAGCCAGCTTGTTAGATATAGCTGACGCCGTTTGCTAGCTAAATAGCTAATGTTCGCCAGCTAAATATATAGCCAACTGAAAGGTTAAATGATTTCAGTCGCTGGTTAAATTGTTCTTCTAAATATCAGAACTGCGGACCTTGGTTTCCCCTTCTGGCTCTGAGAGTTATTATAATCTGTCCACATGAGCTTTATTATGCAGTCCGACCTGCTCATATGTGTTGGTACTCTTTGTAGCTCCTCATAGCACCCCAAAATAACATTTTGGGCCATTGTCATAATCATCCCGCAGTCACTAACAGAGGATCACCACAGCGTAGCTGTGAATGATCTTGAATTAAATCAATTGTTTACAATGCTGCTAGTGCTAAACCGGAAGAACTAGGACAAACGTGGAAGTGGGACAAGTCACAGGCGAATAAGGTGAATAGTGCAAACTATTTTTCTCAATGGCTAGCCTATAGGGTTAGCAAACAGCTGTCGTTCACGCATCCAGCAGACAGAGTATCATTTATGTTTACCTGGTGAATGTTATCCAATATCCTCTCTCTTTTAGCTCTGTCATTGGCCTCTCCTCCTGAGAGAATGTCTGTCTCTTCTGGTAAACCATCCACTATGTTCAGCTTTCTCCAGGTCTTTCTGCTGTTTGCTGCTGAGCAGGCAGGGTACAGTGGGATTGTAGAACTCTTTCACAGAAAACAGCTGACTGCTGCTGCTGCTGGAATTGAGGTTGTTGAGAGCGGCGAGACTGAACTAAAAAGCTGCTGTAATCAGACCAATAAGCTGAAGACACTAAAACGCTCTGTGGAGCCGAGGGGACAGCAGTGCTCTGATCATTCTGAGTGGGCTCATAAGGTGAGCCCTTTACTTAACATGTGTTTATCTGACCCAATGTTCATATAACAATGTTGATGAATCAGCTTGATATGCTTGGGATAAGATAAGATAAAGCTTTAATGATCCTTGCAGGGAAACCCAGATGTTTGAGCAGAAACAGGAATAAGAGACAGTAGGCTATAGATTAAAATCATTCAAAAAGAGGCTTGGGGTGTGGGGGGCTGTGGAGAGTCCTAGGTCTGTATGTGGGCTGCCTTCCAGTAGACCAAGCACCTCGCTGACCAGCGGCTCAGAAAACCCTAATCTCTAGACCAGGGGTCGGCAACCCCTGGCACGCGTGCCAGCATTGGCACGCGGCACCGTAACCAGTGGCACACTAGGAATAAGTGGAATAAGTGTGCAAAAATATTTAAATTGTATTTTCGGATCCTGAACGAGACCGCCGCCAGAGCGCGTCTCCCCGTTACCTGCCATGCACGCAACACAGCCCCGTTCTCTTTATCTCCAGGTGACTTTCTGCCGCTTTCCTCCGTGGTGCAGTGCTGATCGTTTCACCACGGAGGAAAGCACTTCACTAATTGCAGTACCCATAAGGAGCTGTACAAATGTCGCAGTTTTTGCGTGGCTGTGTATTTAGTTGAAAGCCCAGTGGCGATCTGCTCATCTCTCATCGAAATAATATGCTACAAAGGGGCGGTCTGGCCATCTGTGTGTTGAACTTTCCTGTCGGCTCCCAGACCGTAGTCGAGGAGGGAAGAAGCAACAAGCTTCAGGTTCAATAACCCACTTTAGCTTAAATGACTGGAGAGAGGCGAGCTCTTCTTTAGGAGGCCGTTGCATTTATTTAGCTGTTCTTCTGTTTCACAAAATACATCACAGACCTCTGTTTTTCTGCTGCCTCGTTTCACTTTCAGAAACAAACACACGTTCCCTCACTGTCGCTCTACCATCCACGCACACACATGCACAAGCCACACCCCTCTTTCTCTCTCTCTTAAAGGGACAGCGATCTCATCTCACTCTGCATGACCCTAATATCATAGCATGTGTGTTCTGGAGAATCACAGAACGGACGATCGTCCTTGTTATTATTATGCCGTTTAAACCAATTATTTAAATGTGTTTGTTAAATTCGACATCATGTAAGTTGCGCTGACAGGTCCACACACTGCTTCCCCGCAGCGAGGCTCCCCCCGCCCTCCTGCTGATAGTTCGCTCCTCTACCCCCCCCCCCCCCGTTGATAATTCTCGATCGTTGGCACGCTGATAAACATTTTTTAAATGGCACTTCATATCAAAAAGGTTGCCGACCCCTGCTCTAGACACTGTGTGTGTGTGTGTGTGTGTGTGTGTGTGTGTGTGCGTGTGTGTGTGTGTGTGTGTGTGTGTGTGCGTGTGTGTGTGCGTGTGTGTGTGCGTGTGTGTGTGTGTGTGTGTGTGTGTGTGTGTGTGTGTGTGTGTGTGTGTGTGTGTGTGTGTGTGTGTGTGTGTGTGTGTGTTCTGCTAAGCTGATATTAGCATGAGGGTTGTGTGGTCACAGGGGATGCTTGAGCGAAAAAAGAAAATATTGATTTTTCTCTTGCAAAGGCTAACTTGGGTTAAAATGCTTTGTAGCTGAAATTATGGGATAATGACACAGCTACAAAACTAAACAACATATTCACAACTACATTTTTATCAAGTCTTCAAATACACGAACACACAAATATCATCGTTGAAGACAGTCGTTCTTTGGTTTTGTTAACCATGTATGATGAGAACATTTCTTTCAAACAGGCATTGCTACTGTTCAGATTTTGTATGATTACTGATCTTTACTGAACAACCAAGTTCCCTATATCTGTTTTAAATGTGGCAATACTGCTAAAAAGAAGTCAGAGCGACATCGTGCTTCTCCTTTCAGAAATGAAGCTCAGCGCAAGTTCAGGCAGGAAGACCTATCACTTCGTATTGCACGTCATGGCAATACTCGCTCCCTTCACTAAATGATAGGGAGCGCCACTCCTCAGCAAACCTATCACGTCCCTCCATTCACAAGCCTAATCATCGCACCTGTTAATCCCTCTATATATGCTCTCCCCTTTTCCATCAGCTGTCTTCCAGGTGTCAACGCGCAACCCTCCTCCACCCCTTCGCCTCCTGCTTCCAACTCAGGGCCAAGCTCAACCTTCTCCCTTCCAACCGGACCTAACCACTTATCACCACCACCAGTGTCTAGACCCAGGGGGGTTCATCGGAAACGGTTCTTCCCTTCCCGGATGACATCCTACAAAACCTGGGCCTAATCGCCAAACACCATTTCATTCACTTGTTATAAACTGTCATCATTATGTTTCATTTATATAATGTGACCCGATAATAAACATGTATTCCATACATCACGTCTCTCCTGATTGAACTTGTTGTTGCTGGAACACAGTTTCACTGAAGGTGATTAATGACAGCATTTCAGTTTCACCTGCAAATAAAGGGATTTAGATAAAGATTAATCTCAATCTCAATCTTTATTTATTTATACATTTAAAACAACCTTCAGTTGACCAAAGTGCTGTACAGGCAATAACTACAATATTAAAGAACACAATGGGAGTACAATAATAAAACAATAATTAAAAACATGATAAAAAGCTAAATAACTAGAAATATATAAAAAAAAAACACATACAAATGTAAAAATGTAATTTTCAACTAGTATTAAAAGCGGTGAAAGAGGTGAGTTTTTAGCTGAGATTTAAAAAGGTCAATAGACTCAGCAGTCCGGATATGTGCTGGTAGGCTGTTCCACAGTCTGGGAGCTGCAACACTGAAAGCCCTGTCACCTTGTTTTTTTTTCCTGCACCGAGGAACCACCAACCTATTTTGCTGAGCTGATCGCAATGTTCTAGCTGGAGCATGGCGGTGCAACTACTCAGACAGGTAATGTGATGCCAGTCCATGCAATGATTTAAAAACAAAAAGTAAGTACTTGACCTGGATCCTGTAACTGACAGGAAGCCAATGAAGGTCTGCCAAAACGGGTGTGATGTGGTCATAACTTCTCTTCCCAGTAAGAAAGCGTGCAGCCGCATTTTGGACCAGCTGCAGGGGACGGATCAAACACTTATCAACACCAATATACAGGGAGTTACAATAGTCTAAACGAGACGTTATAGGTGGATTAGCTGGTCAAATTCCTTACTAGGAAGATAGGCTTTTACCTTCCCCAGAAGCCGCAGCCGGAAGAAGCTTGTCTTGACAACTGAGCTTATTTGTTTGTCGAATTTAAAACAGTTGTCAAAGATGACTCCAAGATTTCTGACAGAGGGACGGCTGTAGGAGGCTAAGGGGCCGAGTACACTGTTAAAGCCATCCAGGAGTTCAGACTGTCCAAATATTATAATCTCTGTCTTGTTTTCGTTGAAAATCAAGAAGTTGATTTCCATCCATGATTTTATGTCTTTCAGACGGCTAAGCAAGGCAATCCTAGATTCCTTATTTGCTTTTATAGGCAGGTATACCTGCAAATCATCTGCAAAGGAATGGTGAGAAATTATATGCTTTTTAAAAATGTACCCCAGGGGTAGTAAATACAGACTGAACAAGATGGGGCCTAGGATAGAACCTTGAGGGACCCCATATGCTAGTGGGGCTGCAGCTGAAGAATACTGGCCAAGATGCACAGAAAAGGTCCTTTCTGACAGATAGGATTGAAACCTTTAATTCCAACACACAGTTCAAGGCGTGATAAAAGAATTTGGTGGTCAATGGTGTCAAAAGCAGCAGACAAATCTAAAAGCACAAGCACAGCAGAATTCCCAGAATCAGCAGTTAAAAGGAGATCATTCAAAAATCTTAGGAGAGCAGTTTCTGTGCTATGGCGTGATTTAAAACCAGACTGAAACTTCTCTGATATGCAGTTTAAAACAAGGTGCGACTGCATTTGCTAACACCACTTTCTCTAGGACTTTAGACAGGAAGGGAAGCTTGGAAATAGGTCTAAAGTTGGAGAGAAAAGAATGGTCAAGGTTCTGTTTTTTGATAAGAGGCTGCACTACAGCGTTTAAAAAAGGTTGGAACGCAGCCTGAGGTGAGAGATATTTATCAAAGTTAAAATATATGACCCAATAGTAGTAAAAACGTCTTTCAGTAGTCTCGGAGGAATACTGTCTAAGGCAGGGGTGCCCACACATTTTTGGCTGGTGAGCTACTTTTGAAATGACCAGCTCACCGAGGTCTACCAACCAAAAATAAAATCCCAAATTGCAACGGTTGCTGAATAACACGCTTTATTTATACATGGGATAACTAGGCTGCAACAAACGACTAATTTGATAATCAATGAATCTATCGATTAATGAAACGATTAATCGACTATTCGGACTATTACTGTATGCCTTGCACAATTTCTCAGACGCTCTTATTTAGCCATCAACTTTTAGATTTAGCTTGAGGTTGTTTTAGGCATGTGGAAACTAACAATGAAGACAATAAATATGAATACTTGATTCAAAAATACATATATTATTAAATTAACTAAACAAATTGTGAACAAAATTAACATTGCTTTTTATTAATTAAATAAATAATATTTCACATCAAAAGAAACAATGTTTTAACAGATCCTATTAAATAATGTGATGACAGAACTGTAAACAGAATAGCTGAAACTTTATCAAAATAAAGAGTAACTCTGTTACCTCTAATCATTAACCGATGTTTGTATAATTTAGTTAACTCTGTGTGTTGCTGCTAGCATACATAACACCTGACGGGGAAACGTGAGGAATGGGGGGGATACAGACCTATTAGAAAGACAGTCGAACCCGGTGCATTCCTCCGTCTGAATGTTGTGCACTTTTGCTAAATGTTTAGACAAATTGCTTTTGTTACCGCCCTTACATGCTAAACACTCTTGGCAACGAGCATTGTCCACCTCAAGACGGGTAACATTTAACCACACCTTGGAGCGCTTCTCTCCGCTATCCCCGCCGTGTGTTGCTGCATATAGCAGCCGAGTGTGTGTAAACTGCCCCGCCCCCCTCGCACACAGACGGGGGAGAGAGATCTCGTCTCGATTGGAAAGATCAAAAATAAATCGACCATAGACGCATTTGTTTGTCTTTTTGCATGTTAGAAACGAGTTGGCGACACTAAGACTGCGAGATAATGTTTTTGTAGCAATAATACATGACCTTTCTCTTTCTCAACTCGCTACTCGGAGGGAAGTCGCTGTCATATGCCTTGTGAACACTCCGATAATGCCTCTCCACGTTATCTTTCTTTGACAGAGCGACGCTTGCTTTAAAAATAAGGCAAATAACCTTTGAATGTGACA
>NC_136901.1:59941378-60128878 GCF_949606895.1 Notothenia rossii | reverse complement strand
CATATTTTGAAAGATTTGAAAGTTTCCCATCATATGCTGAAAAGGCTGAGGTTGAGCATCAGGGAACCCCAATGAACTGAAATATTTTTTCGGGGGGGGTTTTGTGTGGTAAATGTCAATAGGAGAGTAGTTTGTCTAAAGTGCACTTCACTCTGTTCTGAAGAAAGATCTGGAACATTTTAACATGGCAATCAATTAGGAGCTAGCTGGACTTTTTATTTCTTCATGCCCTCAAGAGGCATTTTGTTTAATATCTTTAATGATTTGTATTTTATTTTCCAACCTAGTAGAGGTTTTCCTACGTTTTTCATGAAGAAATATGTCTGAGGAGTGGAGGGTTTGGGAATTATGGCAAGTTTAAAAAAAAATTGGGGGAGAATTTCAGGCACTGCTGAACTCTGTTTTGAGATCAGAGCACTCTAGACTTAACGAGCTGCTCCATCCACTCTAATGTTAAAATCTGAAAAAGGCCTCTCTACCTCTCAAAAAGTTTAAAAGATATCAAATATCTGAATAAGAATTCAATAGCTGAAGGTCTTGCGATCATTTGAAAGTTGGAATGAAGTGTCTAGCTGAAAGTATGTGGAAGGAGTAGCATTTGGCGCAAGGTGTAGGAAAACAGGATTTGAAGGCATCTCCCATTGACTTCAATGTTAAAAAAAGAGTTTAAAAAGCTGAATATTTCAAAAAGTATGAAATATTTTGAAAAAGTTGAAAGTTTCTTATCAATTGCTGAAAAGACTGAATAGTTTAATATTTGAATGGTTTATGTGGCTGAAAGTAAGCTGAAGTTATGGAGAGCTAAAGTATTGGCTGATTTGAAGGCTCTTCCCATTGTCTTCAATGTTAAAAAAAGAGTTTAAAAAGCTGAATATTTCAAAAAGTATGAAATATTTTGAAAGAGTTGAAGGTTTGCCATCGATTACTGAACAGGCTGAATAGTTTAATATTTGAATGGTTTCTGTAGCTGAAAATAAGCTGAAGTTATGGAGAGCCAAAGTATTGGCTGAAATAAGAATAAGATTTGAAGAACTATGGTGGAATGCTGTAAACAGTATTCGCACTAATAAAGATTTGAAGTACTATAGTGGAATGCTGTGAACAGCATTCACACTAAATACTGAGTTGAAAGAATAGTCAGGGGTTTTGGATGATGGGAGACACATCTATGGAAAAACAATTGCAATAGCTTACCATTAAATGACGGATATACCTTTCTGTCTGTGATGTTTTATAAATCAGATATTAATGTTAGAAGTAAAACATGATAAACAGTATAGCAATACCCTGTAAAATTATGTAAAAACATGAATAAAACTACACATCTTCAGATTTTATACATACATAAGTGTCCTACACTAATAATACAAAGTTATTATTAGTATGCTGTCACTGTGTGTACCTTGTGTGCACCGCCTAGTGGTTAAAGCACGTTATTGAATTATTTGTGTTGAATAATGTTATTTTTGTTGAAGAATGTTATTTGATGAAAAAACTATTAAGAGTACATACTTTCATAGGGGGAAAGTAGAAGGTCAATGATAGAAATATAGAATATACAAAATCAAGAAGATACTGTAAGTGATCTCTACAATAAAACTGTTTAGTGCAGGATGTACAAAGATATTAATAGGAGGAGGTGCAAAACAGAAAAACGAATTAACCTTTATTCAAACATTAAATAATACTTTAGATTAAGATCTTCTTTTAAATAAGAAAAAAGCTTTGGGGGTATCTACAGATAAATATTAAGCCTGACAAAGTACTTAACGTCTAATATATTGCTTTCCTGCAATGTTAACTATATTTGTCATATAATAGACCAAATAAACATAATCTAAAGACATTTAAAATAAATAATTAACTATGTTGAAGCACTTATTTTAACTGATAATATACACATTAATGATACTCTTATGTAGGTAGATAGTATAAGAAATGTGCAGAATTTGACAGTTTAATGGTGGAGGTACACACATATTGATAGATGTCTTGTAATGCACTGTTAAGGAACCTGTGACCCACGTTTTTCATTCATTGCAAAACTGCACCGTAGTTGTGTATATGATATGTCAATAAACCTTTGAAAATCTTGAAATCTTGAAAGGGATGTGCAAAATAGCCATCTTTAATGAATTAGTAGAGAATAACGAGTAATGAATATACTTTATAGAGATCTGCCGATAAATGTTTAGTCTTCTCAAGCACCAACTATCAAATATCTCTCCTGATTGTTGGCACTTGACAATCACCTTTCCCTGAATTTTACTCAGGTGTAACTAAAGTCTGCTTTAAGGGTTGTTTATATTTCACATCATTAATCAGAATCTGCAAAGTAACTAAAATAAATGTAGTGGAGTAAAAATGCCAGGTTAATCTCTGAATTGTAGTGGAGTAGAATTACAAAGTAACAATGAGCTGTCATGTGGGTATATATTAATGCTGCCCATTATGAATACAAGCGATTTCACCCATTTAGTAATTACATGTTTTAAATGTGTACACACCAATTTGTTTCCTATCGCCTAAAGCTCCAGGGCTGTACACAGTTTAATACTGTCAACTTCTAATTTTGGGAACAACGAAAACGTCTTTTAAAACTACAATTCCCAGTAGAGACGTGCCATAGTAGAACATGTTGTGAAACCCAATAGCCAGCATGTGTGGTTCTGGGGGGGGCGTTCGAGTCCAGTTTTGAATACTCTGCCGAGGTTTCGTTCCATTTCAAAGAATTTGACGCTCGGCATAACCTTGGCGCACTGCCACTCCAACATCCAATCCCAGAGCTTGAATATTAATCACGGGGTTTGTCAACGGGACTGTAGTCCCAAACGATAGCTGGGGATTATGGGTAGTGTAGTGTCTTCGGCCATCCTAAACTCTGATTTTATTTTCGGATATCATATCGCATTAACACCATATCCCAATGTGCATTGCGGCTAAAACATCCCGGGCTTCAAGCTGAGGATCTTGGGTAATCAGTTTACCCTCTACGTCTGTTTCCGGTGACTTTATTTACGGCTAAAAAGCATGCTAAAAAGCCAAAGATTATAGAATTAAACGAATAAATAAAAACAAGGATAATTGTGTGTTATCTTTGAGTAAATAACAGTGTGTTATTTAGAAAAAAATAACAAATTAGAAGTACAGATTTAATTATTCTGAAGCTCTGAGCCCTATTTCTTTTCCTCACAGACGAAGAAAAAAAAAAAAAGGTATGACATTATACGATTTTAAAATAAAAAATAATAATCGTGGCTTGGTATTGAGTAAGAACATGTTTTTATGAAACACAGCTTCCGGTCTACCAAGACCCGAAGGATAAAACGTGGCGTATCATATGCACGCAAAACTCGGCATCAGATTTCAATAGGAATGGTTAGCGTATCATATGCACGCAAAATCGGACTTCTGCGTATCTATTGCACGCATTTCCAATGTGTAAAGTCGTGTCATTTGTACGCAGACTGAAGAGAGTGGGTTGAAATAACACAGGCAAATGGTCCGAAATACCAGTGTCACAAATTTCCCTCATACAAACCCTCTAAAGCAGGGGTCGGCAACCTTTTTGATATGAAGTGCAATTTAAAAAAAAAATTGTTATCAGCGTGCCAACTATCGAGAATTATCAACGGGGGGGGGGATTGAGGAGCTTAACGCTCGTCAACTATCAGCAGGAGGGCGGGGGAGCCTTGCTGCGGGGAAGCAGTGTCGCAACATACACGATGCCGAATTTAACAAACAAATTTAAATAATTGGTTTAAACGGCATAATAACAAGGACGATCGTCCGTTCTGTGATTCTCCAGAGCACACATGTTATGATATTAGGGTCGCGTCGGGTAATGCAGAGTGAGATGAGATCGCTGTCCCTTTAAGAGAGAGACATAGAGAGAGAGGGGTGTGGCTTGTGCATGTGTTTGTGGATGGTAGAGCGACAGTGAGCGAGCGTGTGTATGTTTCTGGAAGTGAAACGGGAAAGCAGAAAAACAGAGGTCTGTGATGTATTTTGTGAAACAGAAGAACAGCTAAATAAATGCAACGGCCTCCCAAGAAGAGCTCACCTCTCTCCAGTCATTTAAGCTAAAGTGGGTTATTGAACCTGAAGCTTGTTGCTTCTGACCTCCTCGACTACGGTCTGGGAGCCGACAGGAAAGTTCAACACACAGATGGCCAGTCCGCCCCCTTTGTAGCATATTATTTCGATGAGAGATGAGCAGATCGCCACTGGGCTTTCAACTGAATGCACAGCCACGCAAAAACTGCGGCATTTGTACAGCTCCTTATGGGTACTGCAATTAGTGAAGTGCTTTCCTCCGTGTTGAAACGATCAGCACTGCACCACGGAGGAAAGCGGCAGAAAGTCACCTGGAGATAAAGAGAGCGGGGCTGCGTTGCGTGCATGGCTTCCTTCTGCAGGTAACGGGAGACGCGCTCTGGCGGCGGTCTCGTTCAGGATCCGAAAATACAATTTAAATATTTTGCACACTTATTCCACTTATTCCTAGTGTGCCACTGGTTACGGTGCCGCGTGCCAATGCTGGCACGCGTGCCAAGGGTTGCCGACCCCAGCTCTAAAGCATGAGATTCATAAAATCTTTGACGAGCGGTCGGGAATCACAGCACACATGAATATTAAAATCGCCAATGATTAAAAATTGATCAAAGTTCAAGATAACCCCCGCTACAAAGTCTGAGAATTCCTGAATAAAATCCTTATTGAACTTCGGAGGGCGATAGATCAAAGCATAGAGCACTGGAAGTGTTAAGTGTAGTTCGAAAAGTTGCAGCTCAGAGCTGGAGAAGCTGTTTGACGGAGTTTGACGGCAGTTAAAGCTGGATTTAAAGAGAGATGCCAGCCCTCCACCTCTACCGGTGGTCCGCGGGGTGCTGATGAATGAACAGTCCGGTGGTAGAAGTTCCGAAAAAGCTGTTAACTCACCAGCACAAATCCACGTCTCCGTCAGAAACATAAATTCCAAATCCCGGGATTTAAAAAAGTAATTACGCAGGAAAGTCTTGTTAGCTAGCAATCTAGCATTGATGAGTGCCTGGCGGAGAGTAAGCTCCTCTCTTCCCGGTTTTTGAGTACAATCCAGTGGGCGAAGGTGTCTGTGATCCACGCCACCCCTGTGTGTGCCTGGGGAAATTAGCCTGCTCCGGTAGGCTCACTGAGCTGCCATCCGGAAAGACGCGGAGGAGCCATCTCTGCCTAGTCATCGGGGCAGCGTAGCATCCACTTCTATTGAGGCCAGGGGCCTTTCCACGTAGAGATAGCTGGTAAGCCCTGATCCTTACGCCTTCTCCGCCCCGCTTTCCTCTTCGTCTTGGGCGCTTCCTCTGGGGGATGGCATATACCTGGCGGCGCAGGTATGCCGGTATGCTTGAAAGAAGTGGAGGAGGAGGATTCAAGGTTGGCTCTCCTAAACATTGCTCTAATACCCCCTCCTGAAACGCTTTGATTTCCATAAGCGACTGGTGGTCGTAAATTAGTAGAGCAGAGACATTTTGACAAAAAACACAAAACAATAAAACTACTAGAACTAATAAATGGTGTTCAATGCTTTGGTGCGTTTCTGTATCACTTTTGAAGTAGTTTTGCAGCCTGACACACCATGAGTTGCCAGCGGTGCAACAGAGCCCCCGGCATCACTAGAGCTATATTTCTGCGTGTTTGTTTTCTCCAGCTATCGTCTGCTGGTCCCCAAACACCCACCCTCCCTGAAGTGCTTACACGGGCTGCCTAGCCTTGGCAGGATATGACACGCCATTAACCGGCCGCCATGTCATAATGCTTAATTAGAGACATCTGGAGTTGAAAATATTTCATGACTTCTCCCAGGACCTGTAAGGATTAAAATAAGAGGGCCTGGCTGCTTTAAATACGGAGATGGAGAGAGCGAGATAGGGGAGCAGGGGGAGAGAGAGGACCCTGTAGGGGAGTCCAATGGTGACAGTACAGCCATGGCTAATGTGATTCCCCAGCCGTGACTCACAGAAGAAGTGTATAAATACCCACACAGGCCCTGACACTGACACGCTAACCCTCCCCACTCTCTATAAACCCATGAGACATGAGAGGCACACATTTTTCTTCAACCCCCGAACTGTGAACTTGTGTTTATCTTGCAGCGTGCATGTGTCTCATACAAAGCTTTGCAATGAAAAAAATGAAAAATAAAGAGAGGGATTATGTGAGGGATCACGTGGGGAACCTCCGGCCCCCGGGCCGTATACGGCCCGCGAGACCATTTGATACGGCCCTCGAGGTAATTTATAAACACACGCAAAAAAGAAAAACATTTAAGAAATCTAGACCGCAAAATAATTAAACAAGCGAGTGCCTGTTTTTCCTGGCCAAGGTCAGGGTCCTTGGACACAACATGAGCCTAACGTGTCACCACGTGGTATATGTCTCGTCTGACAGGGGTGCAGTTCTGCCGGAGAGCACCAGAACGCGGCTCCGGCACTTCAGAAACTGCAGTACCCATAAGGAGCCGTACACATGCCGCAGTTTTTGCGGGGTTGTGTCTTTAGTTGTAATCCCAGTGGCGATCTGTTCATCTGTCATACTGATCATACAGTCAATAACTTTGTTGTTATTAGCATCTGGTTAGCTAGCTATGCTAACGAATATAAGAAGCTTTTTCTACAACCAGTGAGGTAAAGGCACATCTTTATATGATCCTTATAGTTATAAAAAAACAAGAGAATAAAGTAAACAGGTATAAAATATAAATGACAGTAAAAAAAAGTTGTTATTAATAAAAAATAATACAGTTTTAAAGGGTAGTGATTTGTAAAATATCAATAAAGAAAAATAAAATCTGTTTGCAGTTCTGTTCCATATGGGTCTGGAGAGATGTATCCATAGATCTCTTAAGGAGCCTGTGACACGAGTTTCCCCCATCATCCAAACCCATCAATTTGAGTAAATATTGTGCCCTTGAAACCGTTACTGAACTGATTTTGGATATTTGTACTTTGATAACCATTCAATGTTGACCATATTCTGGATCTTCTCGGGGATTCTTCAAATCCCGCCAAATGATGTGTGACGTCATTGCGGGCCAAGTGCTCGAGCTGCATTGTTCAGGATCCCACTATATGCATGTAAACGCACGATGGCGCACACAGCAGCAAGCGATGACAGCGATGACAGTTTAATTTTGAACGTGTCTGAGAGCTCATATGAGGCTGAAGGATCGGTTTACGTTTTATCTGTTAGAAGTTTAGGAATTAGGTGCGTCAATATGGCCGATAATACGGTCATGTAGCCAGTGGTGGACTGGGACTAAAAATCATCCCAGGACTCTCGACCGGCCCACTTTGGTCCCGCTATTAAATTGTCAACGGGGGGAGTGGGGGATGTGCTAGTGACTTATCCGACCGGCCCACTTAGGTACCGGCCCTGTCAACGGAGGGAGCCTCGCTGCGGGGAAACGGTGGACCTAGTGTCCCAATCGGAGTGGGAATAATAATAATAAACAAAATCATAATCATAATCCGTGCATTTTATCCATTAATTTCCCCAACATTGTGGTAAAAAAAACACACATTTAATCCATGTTGGTGTACTACAACTACAAAAAGCATCGGTTTGTTTTTTCATCGGGAAATGCAGACCGGCTCAAACAAACGATTGTTTATGTATCATGTGTTCGCCGAATTGACATGAAAGCACTAATACATGTAGAGTAATCCATTTGAGTTTACAACTACAAAAATAATCGATTTGTTTTTATATCACATTCGACGGGAGGAAATTCAGCAGCTCTCACTACCGATTTTTAATCCTAATTTAATCATTATCTTCACCACGATCATTTATGTTTGCCGAATTGACATGAGAGCACTAACAAATATGAATATACTGTAGTCAACTTCATTAAAACGTTATTAACGTACCTAAACTCAGTAATTCACCCTTTCTACGTATGACAACACACTTTGTCCGTGTTTGGCTCTCTCGCCACACAGTGAAGCGTTCCCGCATTGACGTCACTTCTGGCTTCCCCCAAAACTTCAAAATGAGTAAAAGGAATTTCCCCGCAATGTTCGAAATTATTGATATTTATCGGAAGGGTATCACACCTTCTTTTTTAAGATGACGGTTCGAGATGACTAGTAGCCCAATATTTCATTGCACAACAGTTGTTGGGAGGCTGTCACAGGCTCTTTAATGCTGCTGTCAAAGTGCACCAGATTGATGCTTTTAACTTCAACATTAAAAAAAAATCTTCCCGGGGGGGCATGCCCCCGGACCCCCCTAGAGGAGGTTAGGTCCCCCACCACTTAAATCATGTCCACATGGATAGGAAACTAAATGAAACTAAATACATTTAAACACATCTCGTGTCCATATCTTTCTGTTTTGGTGTTCATGCCACACTGTGCATGTGCATGCATACGCGAGTCATGGTAAGATATATGGATTAAGATGTTGCTTTTTCTTTGCACAGCATTAAAGAAAGGTGAAATCAATGGGCTGTGATTTTTGTTTTTTAAGCAGAGGTCAATAATTTGTACGGTCCTCGGAGGATGTTGAACAAATTGAGGTTGCCCTTGAGAGGAAAAAGGTTCCCCACCCCTGATATAGGGGTTTCCTGTAGCATAAGGTGTAGAAAATGCAAAGAGGAGTCGCTGAGAAAACAAGAAGGTTAGGAGAGGGGGGGTCCCAGACTCAGAGTCTCCCCGTGCAGCTGTAAACGGGGGCTTCCTGCTGATGGAGAGCCGTATGATGCTGCTCACGTGCAGCTGCTATGTGAAGGCCAGATACTTCTACAAATGCTCCTGTAGCCTTTATTTAACCAAGGTTAGCTGCTGCCACTTCCTATTTGGGCATATGTGTAGAACTTTGTGGATCAAGTTTTAAAAAATACAAAATATTTATGATAGAGTGCCAAATCGTGAACTTTAATTGTTAAAATGTAAAAAAGATAAAGCATTGGGAAGCTCAGTACCCATCCTGAATGCTCACGCTCCACCAAAGGAAGCACTGACGGAGCGGGAGGTGCTCAGTGTTTCCAAATGACTTTTTCAAATGAAGAGAGAAGTGCTGATGTGATGCTGCTGATTAAAAGGGAAGACAAAGAGGAGAGTGTTTCACCGACCATGTCAGCTCTGCAGGTCAACAGGTCCATATTAGCTCCCTCCCCCCCTCCTCGAAGACCTGCAAGACACCCTCACACCCACACGGCTTAATACGGTATAGTTAGGCCTTGGTAGGCCAGGCTCACTTTATGCTGCGTTACGCAGTGTAGGCGGAGCCGTGACGTCATCTTCAATGTGAAACCACAAAACCAACATCAGCCTCATATCTGTTCAGAAACTAGATAAAAGTTAAACAAGTACAAACCACAGACTGTCTGTGTCATGGCGAATACAGTCGCTGGTTTATGGAAATGTGTATTACAATTAAATCACGGTAAAATATGTTAATAGTTGTAGCCCCCTTGCCAGCGATTCTCTCACTAGTTTAGCATATTCAGCCCGGTTGTTGGCCCGGTAAGAACCTCGATTTTGGAGGGCCAGAAAAAAGTAGTAGCCCTGAGCCGGAACTACCACTAGTGGAAAAGCAAAAAAAAATGGGCCGGGTTCGGCACGGCACGCTTAAACCGTGCTACGCGCTGCAATGGAAATGCGCCATAAGAGTCTCTCAGGAGATATTTATTTATAAGGACCACCATCGATGTTTGGAAAAAGTCATAGTTTTGATTAAAAACATTTTTTGAAAAAAATACCTGAAGGATTCAGGTATTTTTTGGAGGAAACACCATGTTATAGTGTTGTTTCCTTATTAGCGTACAAATCATTGGCTTGGTGTTAATCAGACTGCATGTTACCTCATAAAGAGTCATCTCCTCTCTCTGTGGGCTGTCCATGGAGTAGATCTGATTCACCATGTAGATTCATATCATGAACTGAATCGCACTTTTGTTTCTCTAAGTTTATGTTAGCCAATTTCTGTTGAGTTTGGGACTGTTTTGTTTGTTTTTGCGATAACCAATCATCAACAAATAACAATCCAGCCTCATTTACTGATAACGTGAACGTTGCAGCTTTGTTTTGGAGGAGCAGTCAACTTAAAGGAGCCACATAAATGTAAGAAATCCTACATTTACTCAAGTATTGTACCTAAGTACTTTTTTGAGATATTTGTACTTCTTTTGAGTATTTCCATGTATTGCTACTTTATACGTCTACTCCGCTACATTTCAGAGGTGAATAAAATGCTTTTTACTCCACTACATTTATTTTAACACTCATAGTTACTTTGTACATATAAAAACACATTATAAGATGATATGGGATAACGCAGTACTGTAAGTTTACAAAGTATTTTCTAGTATCTTAATTTCGTCCACATAGACAAAGTACAATACTAATATGTTGTTTCATGTATAAAAGCAGGATAATTATAATTACCATAATAAAATAATACTGCGAAAATAAGAAAACAAGTACTTTTACTTTTGATACCTGAAGTAGCCTACATTTACTTGATAATAATGTTTTATCTTATTCTAAAGGGTCACTGACAGAATGAGTATTTTTACTCTTTGTACGAACAACATTTCGCTGCTCAGTACTTTTGCACTTTACTACTTGTTGAGTATTTTAATAGCGAAGTTATTGTACTTTTACGTAAGTAAAGGATCTACGTCAGGGATCGCCAACACGTCGATCGCGAGCTACCAGTAGCTTGCGGAGGTTTTCCAAGTAGCTCACCAGAGGGCGCTAAAGTGCGGTTGACATGTTGAGACATATTTATTTATGTAGTATATTTTGAGAGTAAGAAAGATAGAGAAAAAGAGATGCAGTCATGACAACTGAGGAAGGTCCTTCAAAGAAGAAATCTAAAATATACTACTTTCATGACGAGTGGCAACATGAATTTGTATTTACGAGCATCAAAGACAACTGTGTGTGTTTAATTTGTGGCTCGAGTGTTGCGGTGGGGAAGAAGGGAAATGTGGAGCGGCACTTCACAAAACTTCACGAAAACTTTTCAAAGGAGTATCCCGCCGGCAGTTGCCTTCGCGTTGAGAAGGTACAACAATTAAAAGCTACGCTACAAAGGCAACAGTCACTGTTCACGAAGCCTGCCAAGAAAGCTATCCTAGCTACAGAAGCATCGTTCTGAGTCGCTCATTATTTGGCAAAGAACAAAAATGCTTTCACTGATGGCGGGGTTCTTAAGGGAGTGATGTCTGTTATGGCAGAGACTTTGTTCAGAGACCACAAGAGCAAGTCAGAGATAATGTCTGCCATTGACGATGTGCAACTGGGACCCAACACTGTGGCGAGGAGAGTGTCGGCGCTGTCAGTGGATGCCATGGGACAGTTGGAGCGGGACATGTTCAGGTGCAAGTGGTTCTCCATACAGTGTGACGAGTCGGTGGATGCGAGCGACACAGCTCAGCTGTCTGTATTTATCCGGATGTTTTTTGAGGATTTTACGGCGAAAGAGGAATTTCTGACTCTGCTTCCACTCAAAACAACAACAAGAGGTGTGGACGTGTATAATTCTATTAAGAATTATTTCATAAATAAATAAAGGCGTGCCTATGGAGAAGCTTGTATCCATAACAACTGATGGAGCCCCGGCTATGAGAGGTCGCCACAACGGTTTTATCGCAAATTGTAAGTCAGATCAATATTTCCCACGTTTCTTGAGTTACCATTGCATCATTCACCAAAGAAACAAATTGCATCATTTCCCCTCTGTTCAAAAAGTACTGCAGGAGAATAAAGCTTCTGCTGGCTTTCTTGACTTATCAAAGTACTGTGACTGCTTAACTAAGCTTGGACAGGAATTTGAGAACAGGTTTCTTGACTTTAAGCAGCTTGAGCCCTGTGCAAGTTTCCTTGCTAACCCATTCAACATTGTGGATGTTACTGACATGTCTGAGCAACTGGCCAGTCTTTTCAGTCTCAGTGCTTCAGAGTTGGAGCTGGAGATAATCAATTTCCAGAATGACATTCGGCTGAAAGCACATCAGATGGACGAAGATTTCTGGAAGCTATTGGACCCAGAGAAATTCAAAAACATTCAAACTGCTGCACTGAAACTGTCCTGCTTATTTGGGTCAACATATCGCTGTGTATCAGCATTCTCTGATATGAACTTTATCAAATCCAAATTCAGGACAAGACTTACTGATGAACACCTCAATGACTGAATCAGAGTGAATTTGTCAGGATACACTCCCCAGTACAGTGCTCTGATGGATGCTATGCAGTGCCAGGTGTCACATTAGCTGAGTCAGGAGAAAGACAACAATGCAATGACAAACTGAATGTTTGAAGACATATGTTTGCTTGATGCAAGTTGAGAAAAGCACAAGCCATATTCCCCTTTTACATGTGAAACTAATTTGTGAAATGCTTGAAATAATTTAAACTATAGAGCTAGAAATGTTATTATTACAATTAGGAACTTTGCACTCTTATCTGTAAAACTGTTTACTGTTAAAGCAGAACTCAGTATTGCATGGTGATTATTTGTCTTTTTTTCTCTTCATGAGAAAGTCAAGTTTATTCATGTTAATGTTAATGTTTCTGCTCTTGAGTCACGAATGTGATATGTGCACTGAAATCTATATAAAATAACATGAGTAGCTCTTGGCCACTTTCTTTTTTCAAAAGTAGCTCCCGGTTAGAAAAAGGTTGGAAACCCCTGATCTAAGTACTTACAAAACTGGTATTGTCCTAATGCAGGATCACGCCACATGCATTAAATGTTAGTTTGACTAGAGCCAGGAGAGCTTTCTGCTCTTTCCTCCTCTCATGGTGCGAATGATCGTGAGTCTCAGAAGACGCCAGATTTAAAGCTTTAAGACACAATCAGTGAACAACAGAAATATATTTTGTTTCCACATGAATTAGAAAATACAAGTCCTTGGCCAAGTTGCTTGTAATAATAATCATCAGCCTCTGAGGCATTAGTCTTGGACTGAATGGCTTTACATATGTTTTCTTGTGACAGATAATATCTCTGCTCCAGGTTATGGATGTGTGGCTGTCGTTGAGGGAGAATGGTATGATTTACAGCCACTGAATCATAACTGGACGACGATTTAGACTGAACTATATGAACCTCTCTCAAAAGTTTGAACATTTCTACCAATTAGGTTGTGACACTAAATAAATGTTCTAGGAGCTCTGAGAGCAAAACATACACCCTAAATGTCAAGATAGTTTAAAAACAGGATATACACACATGTAGGTCTGAGTGTGTGCTGTTTGTGTGCATGGTATCTCCTAACACATGTAACATGTGAGTGTGTGCTGTTTGAGGCTCTGTCTGTTTTTGCCTGTCAGTCTTTCTCGCTCTCTCTCAGATCCTCAACTCATGAATATTCATGCTGGGTATGATTATACCCGCTCTAATCCAGGAAGTGAGTGGGATGATAAAAAGCCCCCTAGCGCCTCGGCCGCTCCTCCAGCACACTGAAATAAACAAATAATTACCGCATCTCAAACACGCCTGCACAAACACAGACGCACACATTCAGGAGACCTCGCTGCTCCTTCCTGAAAATGTGGCATAATGGAGGGTGATGGGGGGTAACGTGCTGTGCTCAGAAAGCTAAACGCCAAAGCCGGTAAGTGTTTTTGAGAAGAGAGGAGCAGAATGAGTGTTCTGTGATTGCATGACCTCGGCCCGGGCTCCGAGTTACGTGACTCTCATGAGAAGAGAGAGAAAGGCCTGTTTCTTGTAATTGCATCAGCACTTCGTTAACAATAATGCAATTAAACAGGGGGTCCCTGGAAGACATGCAAGGGAATGTCCCCCCCCGCCTCTCCCTATTTTCCCATATGAGGCTGAGGTATTTTAATGTCAATTGGATTCTGCTCGTTATCTCTCGAGCCGCCCTAATCTGATCCCTGGGAAACTCAGGGAACAAGATGTCGAGTCAGGTGAAAAACTTCCCGGCTGATAAGAGAGAGCGTGAATTTCTCTCCTCGCAATGACGCACTGCTGAAAATAATCCAAAAAGGGAATGGCAGGGAACGAGAATGAAATGGTTGCTTGAAAAATGTACCGGAATATTAGGTACACACATGCTGTAAATCCTACCGTCATGCTGGCTGCAAGGCTTATTGTACGATATTTTGTCAACTCATATGAATTCAGAAACCTGAACAACAAATTAGAAAAACCTTTATCCCAAAGCAAATGAAAAGCAAAACACAGTCTGTCTGTTCATCTGTGTGTCTGAAAACAGGACCAAAAACACTCAGTGTCAACTCGGAAGAGGTCAAAGGTCATGAGGAGGTTGAGAACTTGGTTAAACATTGTAAAAGTCAGAGGCAACAAAGTGGAAAAAAAATAATTTTATTGGAAATAAATGTCATGATCTCCAATTCATTTTTATTATGAACACAAATAAAAAGAGTCAGATTTAATTTCTGCCAGCGGGAACAACTTTTCTCGTTTTACATTTTTATTTATTATCATTTACATTCAGTGATAGCTGAGAGATGAGTTGAAGAGCTTCATCACAAAGGGACGTCGATTGACGTGGCGCTCCGAGGAAAGGACGTCAAATTGCTCTGAAAACACATTTCCTTGCTTCCTCTCCCTTCTCGTGGTTTCCTTGCGTATCTCCATGCATCCCTGGTGGGAGGGACTAAGACGCAAGGAAAATACGCAAGTTTATTATATACGCAGCTTATATCATTCAGGGTGCAAATGTGTCTGAAACAGTGTCTGACATTAAGTAGCCTCACTCTCTGTTTATTTTGCTCCTGAAACTGTCTTTGCAAAGTCATCCCGGAATGGACCCTCTAGTTCAGGGGTGGGGAACCTTTTTCCTCTCAAGGGCCATTTCAATTTGTTAAACATCCTCGAGGGCCGTACAAATGATTGACCTCTGCTTAAAAATACTAAAATCACCTCTTAATCCATGACTCGCGTATGCATTCACGTGCACGGTTGTGGCATGACCACCAAAACAGAAAGATATGGACACAAGATGTGTGCAAATGTATTTAGTTTCCTATCCATGTGAACATGATTTAAGTGGGGGGGGGGGACCTAACCTCCTCTAGGGGGTTTTGTTATTTTTTAAAAATATTGAATTTAAAAGTATGAAGGTAGATATGGTGCAAAATGCGAAAGCGTGCAAAATCTGATGTGATCACTTGCAGGAAAAAAATCTGAGCTTGTGTGAATACATTTACACTTGTATAAAATATCCACGTATCTGTGAAAAAAATTTGAAGTCACGTAGAAGAAAAAAAGTTTTGTAGCTTGTAGGCAAAAAAACTTGGTTATTATAACCTCTCAAATCAGTCATTACAACTTCACGAATCTGCTCTGTGGCAGTATAAATCGAAGAATCTGCGGCCTTGACTTTTGCTAAACTTCTTGCGATGAATGTGTCCCTAAAGTAAGATTCACCTGTAGATGTGGGGGGACGAACATGGGGAGAAAGGGGGGTTGGAGCGAAGGGGTGGAGCCATCAGAACGAGGAGGCGCAAGCTCGGGTCAGTCACACAGCCATGTCAGGTCGAACTGGATGACTGCGGGGCCCCGCATGTTGACCCTTTCACACCAACGCGGTTCCAGGGCCGGTTCGGAGCTTGTGCCTGATAAGCACCGTTTTTTGCTGTTCACGCCGCAGCGGAGCCGGCTCTTTTCCCCGAAAACCGGTTCTTACCAAGCTCGAAAAAAGTGTCGGTCTTGGTAAGAATCGCAGACGTCACGCTTACGTCGGAGGGGGGCGAGATTAACCTGAACTAACAGTTTATGGAGAGTATGGCAAATCAAAGTTACTTCAAGTGTCCATATCACAGAGATATTACCTGATTTTACTGCGGAAACCACCACATCCTTATGATTGGGCAGCCATTTCCATCATTCCAGATCAATTTTCTCACATCCAACTGCTTTTACCTGCCCCCATTATCCTATTCAGCCACTCTGCCCTCCAGGCAAAATAAGAGAGGCAGGGAGAGCAGGAGAGAGGTGATGAGTTGTAAAGGGGGAACAAAGTGCCATGCAGGAATACAGGTCAAAGGCCTGACGACCCCATCAGGGATTTGATCTAAAGGGGCACCCAACCAATTGTATTACAAGCAGTGTACACGTCATATGCAGCAGGGCTCGACATTAAGGACTGCCCGATGGCCCGGGGCCAACTAGTATTTAGCTCGGGCAATGAAGCCTCACCTGCTGGTTGCCCGGTCGGGCAATCTATTATGCCAGTATCAAGCAGCTCGCGGATCCAGTAATGAGTGACCCGACAGTAAAACTAAACATATCTATAACTAGTTTAGGTAGTTTGAGAGGTAATTAAAATAGCTACGTGTGATATTATAACCTGAAGTGTGTGTTTTGTCCGCTCACCGCTGCATGTGATCATGCAGAGCTGCGTGTCGACTCGTCATCAGCAGCTGATCTCTCTCTCCCGTCAGATTAGACTTCACTCGCGTTTATGTCCATATCGATCAGATCCAGCTAGTTCTAGCTAATGATATGACTACCTGCTTATTAAAAGACACCAAAACAATAACGGCCCGTCCACACTACAGCTTCGACAGCTTCAAAAACGGTTTCCAACGCGTCTGCCCATTCACTTTGAATGGGGTGACGTCACGTTGATTCGCTCTTCGCCGAACTTAATTGTGGGTAGCAGAGCGGAGCTTTCCTGGCGTTTCAGGCTGCAAAAGTTGAGCAATGTTCAACTTCTGAAGCCGGAGACGCCGGAGTAGCCAGCGTCAGCCAATCAAATCCCGCAAATCTGACAGTTCAATCGCTAGCCAATCAAACCGCGTGCAAGCTGGGAGAGCCAGACCGCAGTTCATTTCCTCATATTCCAAACGAAAAATTACGGGAGCAAATCACCCGGTTCTTTACGACCAGAACTATTTACCGGGATACAAACCGGAGGAACCAGGCATGGAGGGAGGTGGCAGAGACAGTGGGTGAAACTGGTAGGTTTTCGACTGTTTGGGGAGTTTATATATATATATATATATATATTGCTCACATAAAATCCCTGGGGTTTTTTGCTTTGTATGCCGGGGGCGGGACATTCATGTGATTGGTTGTTGGTCGCGGTGCTCGAATAAAATCCCCAAGCTTCAGATACGCCCAGCTCCAAGCTTTTTTTGAAGCTATAGTGTGGACGGGCCGTAAGTGTCGCTATGCAACCGGGTGAGGCCACAAAGTATAGAGCAGCATTATGCATTTGTTTACATGCCCACCGGAACCCCAAGGCATTACCAACAGATCAACGCACAATCAACCCATACAGGACATCTCTTTCTCCACATTAAGTGTTAGACATTAGAATTGACTATTCTTGTCTGTCACATACTCTTCTTGTCTGTCACATAAGTGGCGCAACTGAAGCGGTATTGCGCTAAAGGGAAATTATTTTGACCGAAGAGATTTAGATTTGCCGGCTAACGGGAACTCTGACGTCGCCATTTTGTGTGCTTCGCGGATGCGCTCGACTGCTGCTCGACTGCTGCTCTGGTCTGCTCGGTCAGCTTCCGGATGAGGAGGCATTCGTTCGACCAACTTACAACATTACAAACATTTTTAACAGGGGCCATAATAGTGTAAATAAGCAGTTACAACTGAATGTAATGTTTTCTACTTTTTTACATCTGGGAAGGCATTTGCCTTCATCAGATGGAAAGTGTCTTGACCAATAACTTAAGTATTTTTTATAGCTATGCAGGGCATGCAAGAGAGCAAACACAAACAAGAACAAACAAACAAGTGAAATGAAGAATAAAATTGAAATTGTACAATATAATATTGTGGTGGTTCATCTTATAATTCAGTCGAGAGAATGCACCAGACAGCATCTAAGACCTGCAAAAATCTAAATTTTCTAGGAGGAGGCCCCCCAAACCCTTCGTGCCAATTCGTCCACGCGCATTTTTCAGGGCAATCTCTATTGGGCTCAGGGCCATCTGTAAATTAGCTTAGATGGCACACAGGGCCATCTCCCAAAATCCTTAATGTCATGCATTGTGCAGTATTAGCTGGCGTTTGAAAACAATTGGATAAAGTATTCTGGAGGAGCTATCAGATGGAATCAATACATGGGCTGCACAGGTTGTCATGTCCGACTATCACAAGTTGAATCATAATGAAAAATACTCCGGTAAAATGTGCCTGTAGAAAACGGCTTATGCCAGAAGTTAAAGCAACAATCAACAAGTAGCCTAGTCAATAGGCCTATAGTCAGTTTAGCTTCGGTTTCTATGCTAAAATCACCCATTTTATACCAGAGAAACTTTCATAACAGCGTTGTGATACCAAACAGCATCAATTCAGACTGAAACACATTCACTTATGGGGAATTGGGGATATTTATCAGCTGCTTGTGTGACAGTCAGACAGTGAATACATTACAGCGGCCGCTGCTGTGAGTTAATAAACTCCAGTGGACGAGCAGCACTGCAGCGGTCTGTAAATGCCGCTGTAACACATTAATAAACAATGAACTACGGCACTCTGGAGAAAAGTTAAGTATAAGGTTGGAGAAGTAGTTATTTAATTTAATCTGGCTTCGTATGATTAAAAGTAACACGATCATCGACCCGAAGCAGTCTCCCATTGTTGTTGTTGTGAGCGAAGCACGGAGCTAGAACAGGAGCTGCGTTGGTGTGAAAGGGGCAACAGTAGTCACTTGAAGTGTGACTGACACGAGCTTGCGCCTTGTCGTTCTGAGAGCTCCGCCCCTTCGCTCGAACCCCCCCCCTCCCTCCCCCACATCTACAGGTGAAAATTACTTTTGCGAAAGTGTAGCAAAAGTCAAGGCCGCAGATTCGTCGATTTATACTGCGACAGAGCAGATTTGTGAAGTTGTAATGACTGATTTGAGAGGTTGTAATAACCAAGTTGCATTCGTAATGGAAAATATATTTTAAAAATATATATTTTTCTGCAAGTGAACATTTCATCACTAAGTTCATTTTTTTTCTTCTGTAACTTCAAATTTGGTTCACAGATACGTGGATATTTTATACAAGTGTAAATGTACAAGCTCAGATTTTTTTTCTGCAAGTGCTCACATCAGGTTTTACAAGCTCTCGCATTTTGCACCATATCTACCTTCATATAAAACCATCAATCTGGTGCACTTTGAGAGCAACATTCAGCGATCTATGGAAACATCTCAACATCATGAAACAGAACTGTAAGCAGATTTTCTTTTTCTTTACAAATCACTCCCCTTTCAAACTGTATTCTTGTTTATTAATAACAACTTTTTTTACTGTCATATAGTATTTTATAACTGTTTACTTTATTCTCTTATTTTTGTATAACTATAATGATCCTATAAAGATCTGCCTTTACCTCACTGGTTTTAGAAAAAGCTTCTTATATTCGTTAGGATAGCTAGCTAACCCGATGCTAATAACAACAATGTTATTGACTGTGTGATCAATAGGACAGATGAACAGATCGCCCACTGGGCTTACAACTAAAGACACAGCCACGCAAAAACTGCGGCATGTGTACGGCTCCTTATGGGTACTGCAGTTTCTGAAGTGCCGGAGCGACGTTCTGGTGCTCTCGGTCAGCACCACACCCCTTTCAGAGTGATGTGTCGGTCGTGAACGAGCCGATTATTTTGAACGGCTCTTTGGTACGAACGAGGGGAACCAGTCGTACTTGGTGAGAGCCGTTCTTTTTATCGTTCAATCGTTGGTCCGCACTCACTGCCTGCCAAAATCCACTCGCCTTTTAAAAAGCTTGATTTTGTTCCCCAAACGTATGCTTTGAAGACCCGCCCCTACTCTGGTAGGTTTCAGCCATAGGTTTCAACACGAGGAGTGAGATGGGGTGGGTCTTAACGGAATACGCGCGCGAGAGAGAGAGAAGTCATAACAAGTGAAAGGACAGGTAGACGACGTGTTTTTCGGATGGAAAATGAGCCAAACGCGAAAACGCAGCATCACTTGGATGCACTTCAACCAAAACCCAGGCAGTGATAAAGCGCACCATTTTTAAAGGCAAAATATCCTTTAAAGCAGGGTCAATAAATAATCTCCATCGCCACTTAAAAACACAGTTGTAAGGTTTTAGCGCTAGTATCCTGTTAGTTGTTGTGTTTTTAGTGTTTGTCTATCTGTTTCATTATGTTAATTACTCTACTCTCTCTTTCCAGGTGTGGGCACTTCCTGTCCGTGTGGCACCTGCTAGATTGATTGTTGTTCCCGCCCCTGATTGTGTCCACCTGTGCCCCATTACCTAATGTGTGTACTGTATATAGTCCTTCTCTCCCTTTGTCTTGTGTTGGTTCGTCTTGTCTTGTCTATACAGGACTGTCTCAGAAAATTAGAATATTGTGATAAAGTTCTTTATTTTCTGTAATGCAATTAAAAAAACAAAAATGTCATACATTCTGGATTCATTACAAATCAACTGAAATATTGCAAGCCTTTTATTATTTTAATATTGCTGATTATGGCATACAGCTTAAGAAAACTCAAAAATCCTATCTCAAAAAATTAGAATAGTTCCTCAGACCAAGTAAAAAAAAAAAGATTTATAACAGCAAAACACAATCAAACATTTGAAAATGTCCATTAATGCACTCAGTACTTGGTTGGGAATCCTTTTGCACGGATTACTGCATCAATGCGGCGTGGCATGGAGGCAATCAGCCTGTGGCATTGCTGAGGTGTTATGGATGCCCAGGATGCTTCAATAGCGGCCTTTAGCTCATTAGCATTGTTGGGTCTGGTGTCTTTCAGCTTCTTCTTCACAATACCCCACATATTCTCTATGGGGTTCAGGTCAGGGGAATTTGCAGGCCAATCGAGGACAGTAATGCCATGGTCAGTACACCAGTTACTGGTGGTTTTGGCACTGTGGGCAGGTGCCAGATCATGCTGGAAAATGAATTCCTCATCTCCATAGAGCTTTTCAGCAGACGGAAGCATGTAGTGCTCTAAAATCTCTTGGTACACAGCTGCATTTACTCTGGGCTTGATGAAACACAGTGGACCAACACCAGCAGCTGACATGGCTCCCCAAACCATCGCTGACTGTGGGAACTTCACACTGGATTTCAAGCAACTTGGATTTTGCTCCTCTCCAGCCTTTCTCCAGACTCTGGCGCCTTGACTTCCAAATGAAATACAAAACTTGCTTTCGTCTGAAAAGAGGACTTTGGACCACTGTGCAACTGTCCAGTGCTTCTTTTCCTTAGCCCAAGTCAGACGCCTCTTCCGTTGTCTTGAGTTCAGAAGTGGCTTGACCATGGGAATACGGCTATTGTAGCCCATTTCCCGGACACGTCTGTGAACAGTGACTTTTGATACCTGGACTCCAGCTTCAGTCCACTGTCTTTGAAGCTCCCCCAAATTCTGGAAGCGACTCTTCTTCACAATGCTGTTAAGGCTGCGGTCATCTCTCTTGGTTGTGCAGCGTTTCCTGCCACATTTCCCCTTCCAACAGACTTTTTGTGGATGTGCTTTGAAACTGCACTCTGTGAACAGCTTGCTCTTTGAGAAATTTCTTTTTGTGTCTTACCCTCCTGATGGAGGGTGTCAATGACGGTCCTCTGGACAGCAGTCAGATCAGCAGTCTTCCCCATACTTGTGATTTAGTTTACTGAACCAAGCTGAGTGTTTTTCAAGGCTCAGGAAACCCTTGCAGGTGTTTCGAGTTAATTAGACGATTCAAGTGATTCGTTGAACACCCTACTAGTATACTTTTTCATGATATTCTAATATTTAGAGATAGGATATTTGAGTTTTCTTAAGCTGTATGCCATAATCAGCAATATTAAAATAATAAAAGGCTTGCAATATTTCAGTTGATTTGTAATGAATCCAGAATGTATGACATTTTTGTTTTTTTAATTGCATTACAGAAAATAAAGAACTTTATCACAATATTCTAATTTTCTGAGACAGTCCTGTATATCCATGCCTGTTTGCCAGAGATCTATTTTACATTACCTAGTAGAACCTAGTGATTCTATGGAGAGTCCTAGTAGAACCTAGAAGTCATTTTTGATAGCTTTGAGTTCTTTACAATAAAGAATATTACAAAGCAACGGAATCGAGCATCTGAGTTCTTATGAGCCCATCGTATCAACAGTAATATTAAGAGTTGCGTGAATTTCATTCAAGGCAAGGCAACTTTATTGACATACAGAGGGTAAATTTAAAGTAGTACATCAATAGCCGCTTTCACACCAAGAATTACTGACATGAATGACATGGATATGGCGCCACCTTGTGTCATGTTTACAATGCAGATTATTGACATCAGATCTGGCAATACAGTCAATCATTATCCTGGTGATTATTTCGCAGATAAACCTAGTAACCCCGCCCACTTTAAAAAAAACGGCTCTTTGGAACGGCTCTTTGAAAGGAACGGAGCCATAAGATCCGGCTCCCTTCAAAGAGCCATAAATCCCATCACTACTGTCAGACGAGACATATACTGTACCACGTGATGACACGTTAGGCTCGTGTTGTGTTCAAGGACCCTTACCTTGGCCAGGAAAAATAGGCACTCGCTTGTTGAATTATTTTGTGGTCTAGATTTCTTTAATTTCTTTCTTTTTTGTGTGTGTTTATAAATAACCTCGAGGGCCGTACCAAATGGTCTCGAAGTCCGTATACGGCTCGGAGGTTCCCCACCCTTGCTCTGGTTCATATGTGTCAAACTCAAGGCCCGCGGGCCAAATGTGGCCCGCTACGTAATTTTATGTGGCCCGCGAGAGCTTAAAAGGTCTGATTGTCTAAAAATAAATAAGTCAAATGCGTGCAGTGACCAAAAACTACATTTAATACATGCGGATTATGTTACCCGCGAAGTGACGGCATCCCGCCACTAGACTGCAGTGTTTCCACATCGATGCGATTTTCCAAACAAGTGGAATTGAGAAATACAAATAATGATCCCAAAATGTCCAGGAAGAGAAAAATTGATGCAGATGGAAGGGTGTTTCAAGAAAGATGGGAAGGCGAATACATGTTTGTGCTTCAAGGAGAAAAACCGGTATGTCTTTTGTGTTATGAGGCGGTGGCGGTTGTCAAAAAGTACAATCTACGTCGGCATTTTGAGACCAAACACGGAGCTAAGTATGCCAAAATTAGCCATCAAGAAAAACAACAAATTGCCCAAGAATTAAAAGGCAAACTGCGATCGCAGCAGAATGTGTTCGCGAAAGCCACAACCAAAAACAACGCGGCAGTGAAAGCTAGCTTTGTTGTGGCTGAAGAAATCGCCCGCGCTTCAAAGTCTTTTTCAGAGGGAGCGTTTTTGAAGCAGTGCATGCTGAAGGTCTGTGAGCAGGTGTGTCCCGACCAGATACAGACTTTTAAAAATGTCAGTTTATCAAGAAACACTATCGCGGACCGAGTTAAGGAACTAGCAGGAAACCTGGCAACACAGCTGGCCGAAGAGACACGCAGCTACATAGCTTTTTCATTAGCTTTTGATGAAAGCACAGACAACACGGATACAGCGCAGCTATCTATTTTTATTAGAGGCGTGAAGTCGGACCTCTCTGTAAACTGAGGAGCTGTTGGATGTGGCTGCCATGCATGGGACCACAACGGGACGGGACATTTTTGATGCGGTGGAGAAGTCCGTCAGTAAAAACGCATTGCCCTGGGAAAACTTGGTGGGATTAACTACAGACGGTGCACCTACAATGTGTGGAAGAAAAGTGGGCTTGGTCGGACTAATGAAGGAGAAAATGCAAGAAAGTAACTGTCACACGCCTCTGATAACGTATCATTGCATTATCCATCAAGAAGCTTTGTGCGGGATGGTGCTGGGGATGGATGATATAGTGACCACGGTCATGAAGACAGTGAACTTAATTCGGGCGCGTGGCCTGAATCATCGTCAGTTCCAGCTGTTCTTGCAGGAGATGGGCTCGGAGCACGGAGACGTGCCGTACCATACAGAAGTAAGGTGGCTGAGTAGGAGCAAAGTCCTCAAACGATTTTTTGAGCTTAGGGAAGACATTGCTTTTTTCATGCAGAGTAAAGGAAAACCCTTGTCTGAACTGTCAGATCCAAACTGGCTGTGTGACTTTGCTATGTTGTGTGACATAACCGAACATCTCGCCCAACTGAATCAGAAGCTGCAGGGACGCAAACAAGTCATCACGCAGATGTCCGACACAATCACGGCTTTCCAGCGTAAACTTGACCTATGGATGTGCCAAATGAAACAGGATAATCTTGCCCACTTTCCTGTTTCTCAGAGCATCTCAGCCTCATGTCCCGGTACTTTCTCATGTGCTCAGTTAGCTACCAAACTGAGCCTATTGATGAACGAGTTTGATCGGCGCATCTCTGACTTCAGAGCACAGCACTCTGGATTTGCCATCTTTGCTAGTCCTTTCAGCACCAACGTGTGCACTGCACCCCAACACCTTCAGATGGAGTTAATAGAGCTTCAAAGCGATAGTGGCCTGAGAGCAAAGTTCCAGGATGCTACAATCCAGGACTTTTACCGTCTACTGCCCCCTGCTTTCATGCCACAGCTTCGACTTCATGCTGCCCTTGTTCTGTCTATGTTTGGGAGCACCTATCTGTGTGAACAGATGTTTTCAACAATGAATCTAAATAAAAACAAGCACAGATCACGCATCACTGACGACAACCTCCACGCTGTTCTACGGATTGCTACAGCACAGGACCTAAAACCAGACATTGACACACTGGCCACAGAAAAACGGTGTCAGACATCTGGTCAGAAAACACATTGGTAAGCATTTTAAAAAACCTAATAAAATGCAATTCAACCAAGAAGAACAATAGTTAAACTATGTGCAATTTAATGGTTGTGCTTGCATTTTGTTTTGTGTTTGTTATTTACAGAACATGATCAATGGATGAGGATGGTGGAGAGGGGATCCACATGGTGTGTTCAAGGACAGGCAGCATCTCCTCATCAAAAACTAACCTAAAAACTTGACCAATATAGTTGTGGACTGAGACAACCCTTATTGTGTTATTTTGAGTTTATTACATATACTACTTTATATGTGGAGCAATGTATTTAGTGTTTGCAGGTTTTATGTGTTTATGCAGACAAATGTTTAGTGTAATCAAACGATCCCTCATTAGCTGGATGTATGCCCCCTGCAAGGCTGCGCAGAATCCGTGTATCTACCGTCCAATTGTTTTTCTTTATTAAACACGTAAACGGAAGAGCGTCTTAGAGGCCTTTTTGCTTTTTGCTTTTTACCTTACTAAATGGTCTAATGGTCATTGGAGCGAGGGGCGCGTCCAAACTCACGGAAGTGATTTCAAAACAAAAGCCCTCGTTTGCTTGGAACGGTGATAATATTATAAACAAGGTGAATTTAGCGATCACAGCGAAAACGGCCAAGACACATATTGAGCCCAGAAAACGAATGTTATTAAGGGCTGTAAATATAATAAGCCTATGTCTAAAATGGTTGTTAGGAGATTTAAATTATACAGTGATTCTGCACTGCGGCCACTCAGCCGTCTCTCGAGTTTGTTTTTTCAAATCAACTGCTTTTTATTATTTCTGCTATATTTGACGAGTGATACAAATATTTGTTACCACAAGTTCGTAAGGAAATTGACACTGTTGGACTCGGTTCTAGTTTGACTGCTACCAGAAATAAAATGAAGTACTTTTACTATGTAGGCTACTTTGTGAGTAATCCTCTGTCAAAGTCCCCTCCATAGTAGCCTGCATGTTTTTTTGCTATCTTTGATGAATGATACAAATATAATTTTACCATTAGTTCTTAATGAAATTGATACTATATGACTTTGTATTAGTTAGCCTACTACTAACAATACATTGAAGTACTTTTACTTTGTATTTTTGGAGAAATACTCTGTCAAAGTCCCCTACTGAGAACAAAATCAAGCCACTTCTGCTAAGTTTGATGAGGGAATTCTTTTTTGTTGCCATTAGTTCTTCGTGAGATTGATCCTGTTGGACTCAGTACTAGTGAAACTACCCCCACATGTAGGCTACTATGAAGTACTTACTGTGTACTTTTCCAGTACTCCTCTGTCCCTTCCTGAGTACAAAAATGCATGTTTCTCTGCTATTTTGAATAAGCGTTAAAAAACCTTCCTTCCTGAGACTTATATTGTTGGAAAGAGTATTTTAAGAGGATATGGTGGACATGATATCAGCAATACTTCCAGTCAGTACTCCAGCAGCATAATTTGTACACCTTGGAAAGTCTTTAGAGTCTGGCCTGGATAGCTGGTCTATCCTTCAGCACACTGACACACTCTGTCACATGGTTGCCCTCTTATGATGCTGCTGTCTTTTAAGATTATTTCTCAGCCGCTAGTTCGTTCCTCGCAGATTCTTCAGTCTCATCAGCCTCATCCTTCCATCAGGCCCAGTCAACGCATCCACTCTTCCAGTGTCTGACTCCATATGATATTGTCCTGATGCCCCATGATCACAAAATGAACCCTCTAAAGTCTGAGTGCCAACTGCCAAGGACCTCATATTATGTCTGTCATTAATGTTACATCACCCATTATAACAGTTTTCTTTCCTTTTTTCTCTTCTCTTAACTGAATAGTCCTGTCTTTAAATATAATACAATGTAAAGTCTTTTTCCTGCACCATTTTAAGACTTCATAACAGGCATTTTTAGTGTATGTGTTTGGAGAAATGACACAATCAATGGCCCAGAATTGTACTTTATAAACTCTGAATCTTGTGGTGCTTGGTGAAATACAGACTGGTTAAGCCGGCCAGGTTATATGGCTTTTTTTGGAGCCCTTTTTTGTAATATGTATTCAAATGTCACTTTAAACAAACCACTATCTGAGGATAATACAAGCAACCATAAAACGCCCTTTATCTAGAGAGCCATTGAAGCCCATGAAGAATGTATCCTTCCACAAATCTTTTCATCTGCTGTAAATTAGGGCACTATCTGTGCAGAAAATAAAAAATATTCTTAATTTGCAGCAGTTTTTTAAAAAAGTGTTCAGAAAGACTGCATCAATTATATGCTATATATCTATATTTATATATATATAATATCAATATTTGTATTAACTAATCAAAGTCAATTTAAATAGCGGGCACAAATGGGTTAATTGCCATGGATGTGGTGTTTGATATAGTTTAAGTTCAATTTCAACTATTTTAGGCAGAAAAACGTTTATTGACTAAACCTTTTTTAATAATTTACTATAATTTAGAAAGGTTTTTGTGAGAAATAATTTCCAAAGTAAACTTTTTTTTCATTTTATATTTAAATTTGAAATGTTTGCACAAAACATTATTAATTTATACATTTGTTATCAATTAAAAAAAAATTATGAACCCATTTATTTTATTGACACACTCTGTCACTCTTGTTGGCTTCTTATGATGCTGCTGTCTTTTAATATATGATTATTTCTCAGCCGCTAGTTCGTTCCTCGCAGATTCTTCAGTCTCATCAGCCTCATCCTTCCATCAGTCCCAGTCAATGCCTCCAGCACACTTCCAGTGTCTGACTCCATATGATATTGTCCTGATGCTCTAAGGGTGATGCCCCATGATCACACAATGACCCCTCTAAAGTTTGAGTGCCAAGGAACTCATATTATGTCTGTCATTAATGTGACTACAGACCAATAGCCCTCACCTCAGTGATTATGAAATCACGAGAAAGAATTCTGCTCCGATTTCTTATCAGCACAACACAAGACAAACTGGATCCATACCAATTTAACTATAAACAAGGGTGCGGCATGGAAGATGCTGTGGCCACTCACATCATCACTAAACATTTAGATAAACGCAACACTTATGCAAGAGCCCTCTTCCTAGACTTCTCATCAGCATTCAACACAATACAAGCAGACATCTTGGTGTCAAAAATGGCCAAAATGGAAGTAAATCCATACCTTATTTACTGGTATTCTGCTTCCCTCACTAGTAGAGAGCAACTTGCGAAGGTTAACAAAACCCTGTCATCTGCCATCACAACCAATGTCTGTGGCCCCCAGGGCTGCGTGAGTTCAGCTGTGCTCTTTACTCTCTACACTGATGATTGTCGTACCAACACACCAAATCAAGTCATCATTAAGTACTCTGATGATACTGCAATAATATCTCTGCTCAGTAACACTGATGACCCTGAGCTGCACCAACAGGCTGTGAATCAGGTGGTTGAGTGGACTGATAACAATGCTCTTGAGATCAACACCAAGAAAACTGAGGAAATCATTTTTGGCTCACCATCTGAGTCCCATAAAGTCCCCATTGTCATCCATACAGATGAAATCAAGCAGGAAGTTTCATATAAATACTTGGGTGTAATGATTGACCATCTGCTGTCATGGAAGGATCACATTGAATATCTGTGCAAAAGGACAAAACAAATAATTCATTTTCTCCACCGTCTTAGGTCTTTTGGGGCGAGCAGAGAAATTCTTCTGTTGTTCTTTACATCTGTGATCATGTATATTCTGCAGTACTGCAATACTACCTGGTACCAATTTTTGTCAGCAACTTTAAATCAAAACTGCTCCACCTGTTAAAAATCTGCTCAAAGATTGTTGGTCAACCCTGTCAGAGACTCTATGACTCAGCCTATCATAACAACCTAGTGAGGCTGTCCAACAACATCATCTCTGACCCAAACCATGTTCTGAACAGTGAATATGAACTGCTACCATCTAATCGGAGATACAGGGTCCCACGATTCAATAAAGTCAGACTGAAGCACTCCTTTGTGCATCAGTCAATCCTCACAGTAAATACAGAGCTAAATCCCAGGTCAAATGCACGCTAAAGGTTCTTTGAGCATGTTTTCTCTCACTGATTGTGCTGTTATGTTAAATGTTTGTTGTTTGTGTTTCATGTATTGTGTCTGGATACTTGTCTGTTGATGTTGGACATGGAGCTGCTGTGACGCAAGTCAAATTTCAGACTTGATCTGACCAATAAAGTATTATCGTATCGTATCGTTACATCACCTATTATAACAATTTGTTTCCTTTTTCTCTTCTCTTAACTGAATAGCCCTGTCTTTAAGTATAATACAATGTAAAGTCCTTTTCCTGCACCATTTGAAGGCTTCAAAACAGGCATTTTTACTGTATGTGTTAGGAGAAATGACACAATCAATGGCCCAGAATTGTATAAACTCTGAATCTTGTGGTGCTTGAAGAATTACACACTGGTTAAGCCGGCCAGGATATATTAGACCCCCCAGAAAAACGCGATTCTGCGATCGCAGAATTTACCGCATAATCAGCAAAATGGCGCAGATTTTTAAAAGGCCGCATATTTATTAAAAGGCCGCATAATCCCCGCATTTTTCCACACAAAGTTGAGAAGAAAAAAAAGTTAACTCGTCTTGACGTGACGTCATCAGCTCGTGCATCACAGAATGTAGAATTTAAACAACACTGTATAGAGTGAACGTGTGGAGCTTACACGATAGAGAAAACACCAAGATGAAAAAATCTAATCCATCTCATTTACCGACGAACATTTCTACTAAAGACCGGGCAAAAAGTGGGGGGAAACTATTCTGCACCCCGTGCAACTGTGTGTTGGAGCATAAGAGAAAATCGACGGTGACGACCCACTTTGATTCATTCAAACATTCGAAAATGCTTTCTGCTGCTGCGGAAAAGAAAGCCATTCAACTCTGTGCAGTCTACCATCCTCTTAAAATACTCTGTCCAACAATATCAGTCTCATGAAGAAAGGTTTTTTAACGCTTACTCAAAATAGCAGAGAAATATGCATTCTTGTTCTCAGGAGGGGACATTGACAGAGGAGTACTGGAAAAGTACACAGTAAGTACTTCATAGTACTTGTGGGGATAGTTTCACTAGTACTGAGTCCAGCAGGATCGATCTCACGAAGAACTAATGGCAACAAAAAAGAATTCCCTCATCAAACTTAGCAGAAGTGGCTTGATTTTGTTCTCAGCAGGGGTCTTTGACAGAGTATTTCTCAAAAAATACACAGTAAAAGTACTTCAATGTGTTGTAAGTAATAGTAGGCTAGTGACAATTGCCCCAACATTTTGAGTTACCCCTCCCGGAGTTAGGACAAAACACAACTTACTTTTTCCTCATCTCTAAGGCCTCCCATACATGAAATAGATTGTTGTATACAAATATTTTACTGCAAAAGTGGTGAAATGTATATATAAAGTTAGACACCCCAAACTAAAAATAAAGCCTGGCCCTCTGGGGGTTGAGGCATAACAACTCATGTAGATTCACAATGGAAGGTCTGATATGTTTAAAACTTGGCATACCTGAGGTCAGGACATCCCTCTGCATTATAGAAAAGACTGAATGTCAATATCTTAATGTAAATTGGATATACAGTCATTTGAACACATACCTAAAATAGGCGGAAATGTAAATCTATGTAGAATGATCTGTTTACTTTGTAGTGACCCTGACATGGATTGCCATAGCAACACACACAAGGGCTTGTTGAAAAGGTGTGGTTCTACTGAATCCAGCAATACCAATTGTGTAAAGGTAGCTTACATACTCATCGAGTTATGTCACTAAACGTTTATGGTGTCTTTATACAATGTTATGCCCAGCTGCAGCCAAAATGTGCCAGGGACTAGAAGGTGAGCCACAGAGACAAGGAAACAGGTTTTTGGATTAACAAACTTTAGTATTCAAATTAAATGTTCTTATCTAAACTTAAGTAAACCTAAGCTAGTGGGAGCCGGGGGATACATGCATATAAACACATCTCTATCACTCATCCACATTGTCCTCAAAAACAACATGGCTCACATTTGGGCAGTCAGAGCAAGATCAAAACTCTGTGCAGGTCAAGCCTACTGAAAGACATTGGCATTTGCTGCTATCATTGCACTTTCCGTCCTTACAGTATAGGTGGGTGATGTCTCTGACTTCTTGAGGTGCAGGTTCTTTGACGAACATCACTGGTTCAATAGACCCATCTTCTCTGAGCCTCCACCCTCTACCAACTGGGTTCCAGAGATGAGGCTTGGCCACATGGCTGTGACACCACACTGCGGTCTGGTACACGTCTCTTAATACATGTTGCTGGAAGGCATCTTCTGTTGGGGGTAGATTTGCAGCTGATGAATCTGTTGTAGATGCTAGTGTGTACCTCAGCTCATCTAAGGTGGTGCAAGGAAGGCCATCCTCCCTTTTCTTTTGGCCATACAGAAGGAGGGCACACTTTCTTGCCACAGGAATAGCCTCCTCCAGACTTCCAGAAAGTCCAAAACTGTCCATCTCATTTAAGTCACTCAGATGGGTCTTAAGTCTTGTAAACACAGTAGCCTTCCCAATTATGTACAAGCTGCTTGTGGTATAACAACCTGTGAGGGCGTGGCATGCGGGTAGACATGCACAAAATGATGCACCAAGCTTCTTTGCGATGGCACAGACTGGGACAAACCTCTACCTTGGGCCATGTCCAGAGTGCATGAACACCGTTGAGGATCCAAACATTCCTTTGCTGGAATAATACACAAGCAAAACCAGTACGTCGGTATCATCACATCTGATGACGACCCGAGAATGAGACTCTGCTAGATGTATTGCATTTAATACCAATCTGGTGTCAGCCTCCTCCTGGTCACTATACAGATCTGTCAAGTTGTCAACACCTGACTTGCTGACCACTTTGACCTCCTCACCATTTTCAAAGCCACCTGCCAAAATGACTGTGTTCTCTGAGGAGATTCTCTTGGGCCCTGTATTGGCTATGTAGTTGCTTACAAAGCTGCATAAAGCAGCCTTGTTACCACTGACCTTGAGGTATTTCCTGTAGTTAGGAACTTTGGCTTTGCCTGTAATGACATGTGTAGATCTGCTTGCTTGGATGGTGCCTCTTCTTTGCCTTTCCAGGTCTTTGATTGAGTGTGGATGATCATACCTATCAAACACTAGAGCAACACAGTTGTTGTTTTCCTTTTCCATTAGTGTTGTGATCTTCTTCCAGACACACTCACCCAGGTCATTGAATGTCTGAAAGCCTGAGTCAGGGAGACTCTGTAGAAGAGCCATGCCATCGATGATGTATGCAGATGGTTCAGCAACATTAGGCAACTGCTGTGTCTCTTCAACTACTGACTCCAATTAATAATAATAAAATAATATATATAATATATAATATATATAATATAATAATAAATTGCAAGGTCTGCAGTCACAAGCACATGGTGTTGTCCCAGTTCTTCAGCTAGCTGTACAAGCTGTATCATAGCTGTATAGATGGTGGACAAATCTGAGGGCGATTCTCTTATGAAGGGCATGTATAGTACACTGGGTACTGGACAAGGTGTGTCTGATGTGAAGGCATTGAATGCAGACCACGCAGGAATATGCTGTTGATTCTCGCTCTGGTTTCGGGCCAGCTTCCATACCAGGTCTTTGCCTTCTGCTGCTTTGGAGACTGCTGTGTTTATGTGTAGTATCTCAGGTTTGGGAAGTTCGGGCGGTTCTGGTCGCTTTGGAGGTTTGATATATCTGTAACCAGAAATAATAAGATAAGCTTGTTATCATATGCATTAAATATCAACTCATAACACTAAACCTCACCAAGTATTCATATTGAACACCCCCAGCAATTAATTTGTACTGTGACTATACACATGAAAACGGAATGAATACAAATTCAAATAATCCAAACATACCTGTGAAGTTTCTCTCCATTCAAGTCAGCTGTGTTCAAGGTTGAGAGAGACCTCTCTGGGACTCGTGCTAGACATTCATATGCAGTGGAGACATGGCCTCTTCGGTACACAACAGATGCCATAGCATGAGTTGTTTGCTTCCCGTCCAGAGTATCCTCATTCTGATCAAAGTTATCAATGGCTGCATCAACAATTCCATGTTCAGTGACTCCAGTGAGGCCAGTTGGGATGTAGACACCACTCTCTGTCCTTGATATCTGGTCTGCTGGCACAGATGTGAGGAACTGTCGAACCTCTGTATAGGAAACACAGTGCCCCATTGCACTGAGCTCATTGATGAGTGACTTACTGCCAAATTGATGATGAATCAAAATGGCAAGTCCCAGTGTGATTGGCGTATGGATGTGACGGCACTGTGCAATGAGATCATGGCAGATTGCAATGACACGCAGATTGTCCTTAAAAGCTGGTTCCTCATCACAGGTCTCACAATTTCTGTGAGCATTTGAATCAACACACCAGTTCTAAAAGTCATAAACATTGTTTGGTACATAGTTGCTGCAATGTAGAAGTGATAGTCGATCACTGCTGACATATGATTTATGGTCATGGTCAACCTGCTCCATGCTCTTTCTCAATATGTCTGCAGCTCTATGTAGTATTTGCCTGAGAGACCTTGACTTTGCTGTTGTGTCTCACAGTCTGCTGTAGAAGCTGTTGTCTCTTCTAGCTTGTCTTCGAGTTGTACAGCTCTCATTGCCAATCCCACGGGCACACTTTCAGAGCATACCAAATCAGACTTTCCAGCTCGTTCTACAAATACCAGCCTGTGCTTCTAATGCAGTAAGAGCTTTTCCTTCAGTTTCCAGGAGCTGTATTTAGTGTGTTGGACCGTCTCATCTTCTTCCCCAGACCTCAGTGTCTTCAGTATGCCATCAAACCTCCCAGCCAAGGAGTTGAGGGTCGTCACTTTCATTTCTTTTGAGAAAACAGTTTTGTCAATGAGTTCAGTGAGCTTAATAAAAGCTTTGTCATAGATACTGGTCTGCTGTTCTGATTCTTTTTTTCGTGTGGCAGCTGCTATATTTAGTTTAGAGATATAGTGTTTAAGGCAGCTTCTATGATATTTGGCATCATATGCAAAGAGATCCGGATGTGAGAGCAGCCGAAGATGTACAACTTCATCAAGCCTTTCTGATGCTGCATGAAGGACCTTGTCTCGGGTACTCTTACCTGTACCAGTCATAATGGCTGTCAGAGGTTCTGGTCTTGATCTGGCCCTCCCACAAATGAAACAATCTCTTCGTATGTCAAACGATAATGTATCAACCCTACTCAGTCTTCTTGAAGAGACTGATGCAGGTATGTTCTCACTTTCAACATTTGCAACTTGTCGCTCACTGATATTGGTCTTACTGGAGTAGTTTACTCTACATGATCGATGATATGATACCTTTATTTTAAACGAAAGTATATCATCTGTATATGGAGAGAGAGTTTTATGAACATCATCATCTCTCTGTTGAGCAACATTTAGTATACGTTGGAGGCCTTCTGCTGTAGGATTTTTGACATATGGATCTTGTTTCTTCCCTTTTTCAAAATGTTTACCACAGATGATACAACGATTTGGATCCACTGTTTGTACATCACTCTCCATTCTGGTAAAATTGAAAAAAAAGAAAAAAGATACACTTCAGAATTTGTACAGTATCTATGTTGTACTTAAACTGTTTTTGTTAGGCTCTATTTACAGTATTGTTGCCAGTGATACTAATTAAGCCAGGAGACACAGAGTCTATTGTGAATATAGGCTACTGGACAGGCTGTTACATTAATGAAACATTAAGCTAGGTCACCTTCCAGTTAGCTAATTAGCCATTTTATTTGACAAGGTCCCATCTTTTCAAAGTCCAAAAATATTTGCAATGATTTACCTGTCAATTTGTGAAGAAACCCACGTAGGCAATGAGATGCAGATAAAGCAGGTGGAGTCAAATACTGTAGTATAACTTCTTGATTCTCTACAGAGCTGAATGACTTGCTGTCATGAGGAGCATAAGCTTGAGTTGCTGGGCCGTCGATAAACAATGTGAGCAGAGACACATATTGCCCTCTTGAAGGTCATCCTACGTGAAGAAGACACCTCCAACACCACGTTTGCCCCCGCCGACCTCAAAGACAACGTCAACTCCACTCTGTATTTTATCGACGGCATGACGTGGCCGGAGGTTTTGCGCACGTACTGTGAGAGCGACCGGGAGTACCATCACGTTCTGCCCTATCAGGAAGTGGATGAGTATCCTTATGGTCCTCTTGAGAGTAAAATCAAGGTGTTGCAGTTGTTAGTGGATAAGTTTGTGACCACCAACATCGCCCGCGACAAGCTGATGTCCAACTACTATTTCGTTAGTAGTTCTATTGCATTTTAGGCCTGCATTTTCTCTGCACTAATGTTGAAGTTGCAATATTTTACTTTAAAAAATAACAATTCTCAAGTTGTCATACCTTTTAGGGACCTCTACTCAAGATAATTTGTTAATATTTTCCACCCCTGATAAGTGAAGTCAAAATAAAACTAATTGGTGATACTATAGATTTAATTAGGACTATTTCATATTTTCCCCATTTGGGACACCTTATACGTTTAGTGACATAACTCCATGAGTATGTAAGCTACCTTTACACAATTATTATTGCTGGATTCAGTAGAACCCCACCTTTCCAACAAGCCCTCATATGTGTTGCTATGGCAATCCATGTCATACATTCTTCATAGATTTACATTTCCGCCTATTGTAGGTATGTGTTCAAATGACTGTATATTCAATTTACATTAAGATATTGACATTCAGTCTTTTCTATAATGCAGAGGGATGTCCTGACCTCAGGTATGCCAAGTTGTAAACCTATCAGACCTTCCATTGTGAATCTACATGAGTTTATATGCCTCAACCCCCAGACGGCCAGGCTTTATTTTTAGTTTGGGGTGTCTAACTTTATATATCAATTTCACCACTTTTGCAGTAAAATATTTGTATACAACAATCCATTTCATGTATGGGAGGCCTTAGAGATGAGGAAAAAGTAAGTTGTGTTTTGTCCTAACTCCGGGAGCGGTATCTCGAAAACTAAAGCCCTTTTTGGCTGTTTGTCACAGGCCTATAGGCTAACTAATACAAAGTCAAACAGTATCAATTTCATTAAGAACTAATGGTAAAATTATATTTTTATCTTTCATAAAATATAGCAGAAAAACATGCATTATGTAAGGAGGGGACTTTGACAGAGGATTACTCACAAAGTAGCTACCCAGCAAAAGTACTTCATTTTATTTCTGGTAGAAGTCAAACTAGAACCGAGTCCAACAGTGTAAGTTTTCTTAAGAATTTGTGGTAAAACATATTTGCATCACTCGTCAAATATAGCAGGAATGAAGAGCAGCTGATTTGAAAAAACAAACTCGAGAGGCGGCTGAGTGACCGCAGTGCAGAATCGCTGTAGCCTAGTTTAAATCTCCTAATAATGTTGTCCATTTTAGACAGAGGCTTATTATATTTACAGCCCTTAGTAACATCCATTTTCTGGGCTCAATATGTGTCTTGGCCGTTTTCGTTGTGATCGCTAAATTCACCTTGTTTCCCTTTGTTTATAATATTATCACCGTTCCAAGCAAGTGCTTTTGTTTTGAAATCACTTCCGTGGGTCTCGCCCCGCCCTCGCTCCAATGACCATTTGACCAGAGAGAACCCCAGTGACGCGTCGTAAAACCCGGAAGTAAACTTCTTCCAGTTCCTTCTTGAAAAACCAATGCAAATTCTCCATAGGATTTTGAAAAATAGCTCGAAATAAGGTCTGTGGTTGACACACATTTAAGAGAGGGATCACGTTTTGTTCAGCCGGATAATCTCCAAATGTCAACCCTACTTTTATAATTTTTGAATCATAAATCTAGTCGCCAAAAGCGAAATGCTAACGTTATGCTATAAACGAACTACAAGCCAGTGCAGCAGCAGGGTCGAACGACTTCAACGTCACGCCAACTTAAGATCGTTTCAACTGACTTGCACTGAAACTGCACTTTGAACACTTTAAATATATTAACATTTTAAACTGTATACCCCGGTTATCTAGGCCCTTTTTGTGTTGTTTAATGTATACCACGTTTATCCAGGCCCTTTTTGTTTTGTTTTATGTATACTTGTCACACTGTGGGAAACGATATTTCTGGATGTATAACACATGTAGAATTTTTGACAATAAAGCTGAATTTGACTTTCGCGTGCTTGCATAATTTAATAATGCTTTTCATTTTAGCCACACTGAATTTAACTAGAAGTCATGGCTGTGTCAATTACCAGTCTGATATCGTTTTACAAAGATGACAAGAAGAGTGTAGATATGAGATAACCACTACAAGTCAGGACACGTAACAGTGCAGCCTAGATGAAGGTGTGCTTACCGGTGTTGTCAGGGCTAGCATGAGGGACAAGGTTTATAGTGTCGGTGAGTAGTGATATCAGAAAGTAATATCAAGAGTACCGTTAACCTAGAGTTAATTTATTCACATTAACCAACAAATCAATTTTATGTGTCACATGAAATCTTTATTAGGCAAGGCAAGGCAAGTTTATTTATATAGCACTTTTCAACACAAGGCAATTCAAAGTGCTTTACAAAAAATGAAAGACATTAAGAAAATGGCATTTAAAATTAGTCATTAAAAAGAAAAGCTAAAAAAATAAACATTAAAAGAAAAAATACATGGATAAAAGTTACAGTGCAGTCTAAGATATGAATAGTTCAATTAAAAGCAGCGACAAAAAGAAAAGTCTTCAGCCTGGATTTAAAAGTAGTAAGAGTTGCAGCGGACCTGCAAGTTTCTGGGAGTTTGTTCCAGATATTTGGAGCATAATAACTGAATGCTGCTTTACCATGTTTAGTTCTGAGTCTGGGGACAGAAAGCTGACTCGTCCCTGAAGACCTGAGAGACTTGGATGGTTCATAATTTAGCAGGAGGTCAGAAATGTATTTTGGGCCTAAACCATTCAGTGCTTTATAAACCAGCAGCAGTATTTTGAAATCTATTCTTTGACACACAGGAAGCCAGTGTAAAGACTTCAGAGCAGGAGTGATGTGATCCACTTTCTTAGTGTTAGTGAGGACTCGAGCAGCGGTGTTCTGAATCAGCTGCAGCTTTCTAATATATTTTTTAGTGAGACCTGTGAAGACACCATTGCAGTAGTCCAGTCTACTGAAGATAAAAGCATGGACACGTTTTTCCAAATCCTGCTGTGACATTAGTCTTTTAATCCTAGATATGTTCTTTAGGTGATAGAAAGCTTATTTAGTAACCGTTTTAATGTGACTGTTGAAACCAATAACTAATTTAACCCGCTGACAAGAGAGCCCACCTCCGAAGATCGTGACTGGCTGAGGGACAGACTCGGGGGCAGGTTTTCAGGAATTTCTTGGCTTCTCTCCCCTGAGCCAGAAGAGGAACACTACAGCTTGGAAACACTTACTGTTCCTGAAATTATCAAATCTGTTGGGCATCAGGGACCTGAGGCAATTGTGGCAAGCATGGCATTGTCTGAAGAGCAACAGAGGGCAATTCAGGTGGCTACCACTGGTCAGCGAACCAACCCAAACTGGCATTTGTTCAGGAAAGGAAGGTTGACTGCCAGCAACTTTGGAGCTGTCCTGAGGTCAAAGCGTGTGACTGCTTCCTTTATTGCCAGGGTGCTAGCGCAACAACAGGCCCTTGATGGTGTTTTGTCTGTACAGTGGGGGACTATGAATGAATGTGAGGGCGTCAGGGCATTCACCACTGCAACCCAGATGCAGGTCCATGAGTCAAATTTGTGGCTCTCCCTATCAGGATTGTTGGGGGCATCTCCAGATGGTCTGGTAGGGTCTTCCGCTGTGCTGGAGGTAAAGTGTCCCTACGGAGCCAGGGAAATGACAATTAGTGAAGCATTGCAAATCAAGGGCTTCTGTGTCAGTAAGGAAGGAGAAACATTCAGCCTGCGTGAGGAACATCCTTACTGGCACCAAGTGCAAGGTCAGCTTCACCTCACTGCAAGGAAGAAGAAATAAAAAAATTGTGAATTGTTTTTAATTTACATTTACTCGCCTTTGCAATGTTGTGGTTGTTAGAGTGTTAGGTTTCCTGTCAGGTCGTCTGTTGGGAAGATATAAAATATTAGTTTCATGGAAGTCACACCGTCACATATAAGAGCATTAAGACATACAGTACATAGGCTAAAACAAAACATCTAAAGATATAACCTTGCACTTTGATAAGTCTCGTGAACATTTTCACTATTTTGACATTTTTATAGATGAAAATTGAACTAAAGAAATAAATGGTAGATTAATCCATATTTAAAATAGGTTTCAGCTGCTACACTAATTATAATAGCTATATTTCTTAATTAATTAAGATAAGATATTACTGTATTGATCCCAATTTGGGAAATGTTTGTGTTGCAGCAGCATAACAAGAAAAACAAAATATAAGTTATTATATATAGAAAAGTATGTGAGGGATGGAATATTAAATTGAATATAAATGTAAAATGTACATGTGATTTTACGTCCAAGAGAAGCTATGGAGCAGAGAGTTCTCTGCCAGCCAGAGGTGATTTGTTATTAGTTCAATATGTCAAACTGATTTCCCTGACTACAATCTTTAGTTACATGGTGAAACGTTATGCTGCTTGTACTAATTAGACTTATCATATAAGCCACACAGGTTTTAATAGGATGTATTCATTATCTTTACTTATGTTGCGGTCTTTTCAGGTGATACAGTCACTACCCATCATTTACATTTCACCGTGACATGGACAAAAATGTAACGTCAGCTTACCTCATGACACGAATCCAGACTCTCCTTTGGAAAACATCGGTCGGGAAACGATAGAACAAGCACGTTTCATGCGAAGACCTGTGGCTGCAACCCGGAGCAAAGCAACAAACCATTGCGTATCTAACTAGTAGCGCTAGCTTTAGCTAACGTTAGCTAACGAAACGAACTGCCGAGTAAAATTGGAAAACACTGCTAATGAATTATTCTATAATTTGTAAAACTACGGTGTTAAAAACGACAATTTCAAAAATACAGATTCTAATAGTCAGATATAGATATACAGATACTAAAGATAGGCAGGTACTTGCTTTCAAGCAGAACACAGGGGAAAACAAACTTAGCGGGAGTGTTTACGTATTTGGCGTAATGACGTACAACGGCCTCGACAATTTCTGTATACCTATTCAGCCACTCTGTAACAACCATCGTTTTTCAGACACGTAAACTCTTCAAAAATCCCCAGTGGGGGATGTATTTATGTCGTAGAACAAAACGTGATTTATCTCTTAAATTTGTGTCAACCACAGACCTTATTTCGAGCTATTTTCCAAAACCCTATGGAAAAAATGCATTGCTTTTTGAGGAAGGAACCGGAAGTACTAAAAATGCTAACTTACTTCCGGGTTTTACGACGCGTCACTGCAGTTCTCTATTTAGTACGGTAAAAAGCAAAAACGCCTCTCAGACGCTCTTCCATTTACGTGTTTAATAAAGAAAAACAATTGGACGGTAGATACACGGATTATGGAGTAATGTGGGTTTCATAACCTCACAAATTAAAAGGATTTATGTTATAACAGAGCAACAAGCAAACATATTTTTTACATCTATGCAAATATATATTTAATGTTTGTAACTTGAATAAGTAATACATTCAGAGTTATTTAACATTAAGGAGTAGTTACATTTATTTTACATTGCATTTAGTTACATTTATAAGTTACATCTGGCCCTTTGAGGGCAACGATTATGCTGATGTGGCCCTCGGTGAAAATGAGTTTGACACCCCTGCTCTAGTTGGTCAGTTAAGACACTAACTTAGTATATCTAAATGAATTATTCTGACCAATGGGATAGTTAAGGAAATATGAATGAATCAACAGTGATACTGTATGTGCATTCATACTGGGGACCGCTTTTGGAAATGTTGTCCCCACCACATGTTCTGAAAATAGCATGCACAAAGAACTGTACACAAGAGAACATGTAGAGTCTGGGGGACTGTTCAGACTTTCTGCGTGTATTTCAGGTGACCCAAGTGGTACAGTTTGGACCTGCGACATCTTTAGTATTAGTAATAATTGAATAGAGAACAGCTTTGCAGCAGCGTAGTTACTGCACTAGTTGTCAAACTAATTATTGTAAGCTTATGTATGTGTTTTTGTATGAATTGTTTGCGGGCGGCTCTGAAGTAGTGTTTTTTAAATCTGAAAAAAGTGTCCCCACCTCTTTTTCTATCAAAGTGCCACCCATGATGTGCAGACTTTACTTCATCTGTGAAATTGAATAAAGAGGGCAAACAAACTATAACAGTGGTGTCGTCAATTATCTATTCCTCTCGTATGCAAAGCATGCCTGGCTAACCTAAGAAGGACATTTATTCATCCATGTTAATGTTTTAGTGGGAAATAAGAGAAGGATGAAGAAACAAAAGGACAGACAGTCGCCCGCTGTCTTTCAAGGAGGCAGACACTTGACCTAATTAGAATGTAAATATATTGACGGGCGCGGGAAGGCTTCAGTCGGAGGTTGTTGGTGATGGCGGGAGAGGAGAAGCTCTTTCTGCCTCTTCTGCTGCCTCTGTGCCCTTGAGCCCTGCAGGCCCTGGCCTACATTCACTGTCAGACACACTGGTGTTAGGGTGGTGGGTGGACAAGGCCAGGCGGGTAAAACCCAACATCCATAAATTAAGATGTCAGAAAGTAGACAAAGTAGGGCACAAGGGTTTCTGTATTGTTGTTTTGTGTTATGAGGGAACAACAGTTGGTTTGTTGGTTGTGTTCCTTGCATTGTCTCAGATGATCCTCAGGCTGGGAGACAATGGGCAGGGTACTTCACTCCAGATGAACACCTCATCCCCCTGCAGGAGCCAGACAAAGCTGGAGTAATGATGATGTAAATCTGAAAACAAAAGGCAGAAAGAAAGGGGGGAAGTGTAAAAATATAAATTGAATGAGCATGTTGGCATTTGTTAAGAAGGGCACTGGAAGAACCCTGCTGTTTCCTCACATCACGCATCCCAGACACACCTCTCCTCATCTCCTCTGGCCTTTGGCGCGAGAGACATTGGAGATAATTGTCTGGGATGTTTTCTGTCCCGGGAATAAGACGAGGAGTCGTAGCGGTTGAGGACGAAAACCAGACGAAGGGCGGACGGGACAGAGCGGGGGAGGGGTAATGAGAGAGGAAATAAAGCTAAATGAAAGCCAGCGCGGGAGAAAAGGGCAAAGAGGATGTGGACAGACTGATGAAGGGCGAAGGAGAAGAGGACAAAGTCAAGGGGACAGAGAGGAGGGGGCGGGACAGACGTCTGTAAAACCAACACAGTCTCACTCCCTCATAGTCCAATAGCAACGCTTGGTCAGGGTCCTTTGGCGTGCAGTTGTGACGCACCGAGTCTCCTTCAGCTTCATAAACGGACGCAAAGGGAATGTATTTCCATCGGTGGCGGTATTTGACGCTCAGGGAAGCACCGCATCCGTCCATGTCGGCGGCAGGTAAAGGCAATGTGAGCGTCCATTCCCATTGGATAAAAGAGAATTTTACACCCGGAAGTAAGTATTCTCCTTACTGTCGATTGATTTTACAGTGATATCTGCACTACTCATCAACTAAAAAACACCAAATTATCCTTGTTAATTACACAACATTGATTGGTTTAAATTGTGTACAATGCTTTTGTGTTTTTCCCCTTCGATTCGGGGAAACCATTTTAATTCGGAGTTTAGGATGGCAGAAGACACTACACTACCCATAATCCTCAGCTATCATTTGGGACTAAAACATCCGCTTTGCTTGAAAAAAACCCGTGATTAGTCCTCAAGCTCTGTGATTGGATGTTGGAGTGGCAGTGCGCCAAGGTTACGCCGAGTGTCAAACAGCTCTTTGAAATGGAATGAAACCAAGGCAGACTATCCAAAGCTGGACTCAAACCGGCCCAGCCCCACCCCCCAGAACTACACATGCTGGCTAATTGTTTTTGGCAACATGTTCTATGGCACGTCTCTACTGGGAATTGTAGTTTCAAAAGACGTTTTCGTATTTCCCAGAATTAGAAGTGTGTACACCCCTAGAGGTTTAAGGGATGGGAAACACATAGGTGTTATCAAATTTAAAACATATAATTAATAAATGGGTGAAAATTGCTTGTGTCCATAATGGGCAGCATTAATACGACAGCTCAGGTCAGAAGAGCTTTATTTAACAGCTGGTCTTTTGTCTGTGACCCCTCCTGTTGTTAATTGATAAGCCTGAAACATGCACTTGTCAAGGTTCAGAGGCACATTTTGCAAATATGGCAGTAGCCATCAATCATCTTAAGATAAGATATACTTTATTGATCCCAAGCTGGGAAATGTTTTCGTTACAGCAGCATGTACAACATGCAATGTAGTGTTACTTTGTAATTCTACTCCACTACAATTCAGAGGTTAACCTGATATTTTTACTCCTCTACATTTATTTTAGTTACTTTGCAGATTTTGATTAATGATGTGAAATATATACAACCCTTAATCAAAAAACTGTTGCATTGCATTTTAATAGCCATCCAGCTAGATGGCCCGACCCACAACGCTTTGGGGAGATAATGGAAATCAATGGTATGATGTAAGGCCAGAGTGGTGCCCCCATGATCTTATTTGACTAAAAAGAAGGAGATAGAAGGGGCCGCTGACTTGACAAACTGGTATTGTTGGTGTTCCAGCAACCATAACAACACACACACGCACGCACGCACATGCTCATCAATGATTCATGAGGAGAGGAATTACCGCTCTGCTCTCCTTCTGTTTCCCCATACCGACCACTCCCTCATGCTCTAATAACATCTTACACACACACCACATGCAAGGTAAATACTTAGATACAGACACACACACACACACACACACACACAAACAAACAAACAAACAAACACACAGTTCATTTCATTCCTAGATGATAAAACAAAGTCTGTGTGTGTGTTTGTGTGTGCTGTGTCGCAGTTTATCCAAACTTACACACACTTTTCTAAGTGTTTTCCCCCCTCCTTCCAGCAGGCTGCAGCTGGAAGCAGAGTGCAGTTACTCCTCACTTTCCTTCTTTTATTGTGTTGCATCAGATCTCTATTACTACAACAAAAGCGCTGTGACAACATGACGAAATCTGGGATTGTTAAAGTTCTTAAATGAGGACACAGATCGGCTTTTATTAAGTTAGAGTGTAACACGAATAAAACCTCCACTGCATATATTTGTGATATGATGTGCATTACTGGCAAATGTATGGAAGCGAGCTGCTAATGTGGAAGAAATGATGAGATCATGGAAAAAGTGTATCTAAATTATTCACCGCTGATCTAAACACCATAGTGGCCTCTAACAGATTTGTTCAACTTTTAAGTTGTTCCGTTTTATTAGCTGCTGTAGAGTTGAGATGAAATCTGCAGACTCTGAGGCCCACATGAACACAAAGCTACAAGCTATTTTACATGTTGTTAACTGAACCATCTAGCTCAATTTGTTAGTATAATCATGCTAACTATACTGACTACAAACCCCAGGAGACAGAAACATCATGGAGAACATCTTTCTGCTGTTACTCAGTAAGCTTGATGGATTGAATGCACAAACTGTTACTGTGTTTCAGTTTCAGTTTCATATTTGTATTCTCCTTCCCTTTCCAACATTCTATACACTCTTAACTCTTACCAGCTTGGTTTACATTACTTATTTTGTTACATATCAAGTAGGGTTCCTCCTACCTTACTGCCTGCTCTTTGTTATTTTTTCAATCACACTGATAACGATATATAGAAAGAAAGAGCATGACCTCACTGCAGCTACAACAACGCATATAGATGTTACCTGATCCACAAACTTAAGTGTTATATAAGCTATATCATTTTAGATAAAACGATGTGTACCTGCTGTAAAATGAATACAGTCATATTGTAGATAGACTTTGAAATGGCTATCTCTGGCATCACTGAGGCCCTTTTTTGTCAATTGTTCCTATGAATGTAGAGGCTACACATGACTCTGGAAGTTGTCTTATATCACTCTATACTCTTCTTTTGTATTAGCATCTATTCAACATCCTAGTTTGCTGGAAGAGAAGAACATTTAGATACATGTGTGCATGTGAATACCCACAGTATGTTTTACATTGTTATGTAAATGCTTGTGTATATCTGCTTTGTGTTCATCAGTGTGTGTGAGACAGGTAGAAACCTTCTGCTCTGTGGATTCACATAGGGTTATGCAGTGGCGTCGCCTGGCCTGGGCATTCGGACACATCTGTCTTATTGGCTGACAGGTACCTATCCTGTGAGCTGTAACAATGTTTAAACTGTCAGTCGGACTCAGAGTTTTTGAAAATGGACATAAGCACATTTTTTCTTTAAAAATACGACAATTCTCAAGTGGTGGCTCACACAACAACCCCAGAGCCACCACTTGAGCCAGGTAAACAAGGTATGTAAATGTCAGTAAACTTCCAAGTTATGCAAACATGTAAGCAAAGCATAAATTACAGCTACGTTGACGTTACTTTGAATCGCGGGGGTAAGCTAAACCGTTAGCAAGTAGCTATAGCTAGCCAGATATATTAAATATACACTTTGTCATACAATGTAAATGTAATGTTTTTTAGCGTAACCTGGTGAATTCAAAGAAAGCCCTCTGGAAAATGTTGACTTACTGTTCGATATGAAGCTACCTTACGTTACACAGTTGATCCTGAGTCCTGTCAGTTAAAGTGTTTCATAGTTAGCTTAGCTAAGCATCAACCTAGCACTGACATATATGGATGTTATGTGACAGTATTTCTGAGAAAAAGTCAGCTGAAATGGTGGCATGTCACTGCTTTACGTGTCGACAGCATGTTTGAAGTTTGAACATATTTGCAGCAGTAAATGTGGCTGTTTGGCCACTGACGTTGCCATAGCAACACCTACATTTAAATGTGCAACCTCTTTTTGTGACAGATTTTTGCATGAAATTATAATTCTTCTGAATGATATTCCTATTGACAGCTAGTTTCTACAGATGTAGCGATTCATTTCAGACAGTTTGAAACGCGAGGGCCGTGATTGGTACGTGATCTGCCCTCGCTCAAGGGAAAACCTCCAGCTTGACTTGAGACCGCCCCCGTGAGAGATAAATGTAATTTATAATGAAGCCAGCTGCAATGGATCATTGATCCACCAGGAGGTGCAGTGGGGTTCCACACTGGAGCTCATGTGAAATAAAGTGAGATACAGTATGCTGGATGTACAGCGGAACTTTGTTAAGATCCATATGTCACGGATATCATACTACTGTGCTAAATAAGAGACATGTAATCATTTACAAAACATTCAACCATGTTGTTATTTAACAAAATAATTTTGTTATTCGAAAAAAACGAACGGGAGGAAATGCAGCCCGGCTCTCGATTTTTAATCCTAATTTAATCATCATCTTCACCACGATCATTTATGTTTATGTTCGCCGAATTGACATGAAATCTCTGACACATATGAATATACTGTATTCAACTTCATTAAAACGTTATTAACGTGCCTAAACTCAGTAATTCACCAAAAAGATGTATATTTTAATGGAGTTTCGTCGGTCGATCAGGATCCCAAAGTGTAGCGGATGGATCCTCATCTGGATGAAGGGTGTTATTTTCCCCATAAAGAACAAGTCGCTGCAAATTATCCCGCTTATTACATGGCCACATTCTCAACAAAGTAACGACATGACTCCCAATATTAATTGAAATGCTTTTATGGATTTAGAAAATGTTTTTATTGATTTAAAAAATAGTTGTATGTATTGATTTAAATTCACATGCATCCGCTAAGACAAATAGTCCGTTGTTACAGTTTTTTAAACAGTCTGAATGAAACGGCAGCTCTCAGCTGTGTATTTACACAGCTAATGGCCCATCAACCACAGCTCTCTCCCCCCCTCCCCCCCTGATCTTTCTTCTCCAGCAGCTAAATGAACAGTAGGTTACTCTGAGTGACCATAGACTGTATGTGACAAGCTTACAGTTAGTGACGTAACAACACCATAAAAGCTGGTGGGTTGAAAACAATACGGGAGGTAAAAATAACTACAATAATTGTGACTTATTTATTGTGGCTTTTATGTTTTTAGGTATAACATTTTATGTAATTCAGGCTTATAGTTCACCCTTCTCTAAAAGCCTTCAACAATGACAATATTCATTGTAATTTAATAAATCCTTCCAACACTAATTGTAAAAAATAGCCTACTGTAAGTTAAGAAATCATTTCAATATGTACATCTTCTGATGTAACAACAATAACATTATAAATAGTAACATAGCTGAACATGGTATTGCACATTTAGCTTTGAGTGTTACTGACCTGAGATGTTTTTATTACATGAATTAAGGTGACTGAGGCTTTTTAACATACAGGGATGCAAACTCATCAGGTATGAAAAAGGTGACAAGGATCCGACCCCCCGGCTCCCCAACCCCACGGAATGACAGAGGATTTTAGCAGTCAGAACAACTAAAGCAGCAGTGTTAATAATAACAGAAACGCCAAAGAGTCACATAATAGAAATATATAAAAGCATTTATTTCAAATTGTCGAGCAGTCAGTTTATAATTTTGGCAGCACTGTTGAGCATTTTGAAAATGTATTTTCAGGCCTCTGTGCAAGGTTTAAGTCTTTTTATCTTTATAGCCACATGGTGTAAAGTAACTAAGTTCATAAACTCAACAAGTACTATACTTGGGCACAATTTTGAGATACTTGTACTTTATTTAAGTATTTCAATGTTTTGCTACTTTGTTCTTCTACTCCACTACAGTTCAGAGGTACATGGTGTACTTTGACTCAACTACATGTATTTAATACCTTTAGTTACTTCACAGATCTGGATTAATTAAGTGAAATATAATCAAGTGTTAAATCAGACTTTAGTTCCACCTGGAGTAAATCCACAAGCTACCCTGCAGTATACAAAGTCATTCAAACTAGCTGCACCTTTAGCAGCTTTAAGAACACTTTCATGATCAATCATTATAAAACATATCATATATATTATTCTGAAATGGACCAATCTGCACAATGACTACTTTTACTGTCGCTACTTTCACTATATTTTGATGATAATACTTTTCTACTTTTACTTGAGGAACATTTTGAATGCAGGACTTTTACTGTAACAGAGTATTCCTACACTCTGGGACTATTACTTTTAGTCAAGTACAAGATCTGAGTACTTCTACTTTTACTCAAGTACAATACCTGAGTACTTCTACTTTTACTCTAGTACAAGATCTGTGTGCTTCTACTTTTACTCAAGTACAAGACCTGAGTGCTTCTACTTTTACTCAAGTACAACATTTGAGTACTTCTACTTTTACTCTAGTACAAAATCTGTGTGCTTCTACTTTTACTCAAGTACAAGATTTGAGTACTTCTACTTTTACTCTAGTACAAGATCTGTGTGCTTCTACTTTTACTCAAGTACAATATCTGAGTACTTCTACTTTTACTCAAGTACAAGACCTGAGTACTTCTACTTTTACTCAAGTACAAGATCTGAGTACTTCTACTTTTACTCAAGTACAATATATATACTTATACCACCTCTGTTTATAGCCTATGAAAAAAACTATTAGAAATAGAAGGCTAAAGCTAACGTTAGCAGATAGTGACAATGTATGCTAGCTAGCTAGCTCAACGATTCCTTAAATAATATTGCCACAGAAAAACTTTTCAGTTCACATCACGGTCTGCCGCTCCGACAGGGAGCTCTGCTCTGAACACCTGAACAGCCCGTTCTAACAGCTGTTCACCAGCAGTCCAGTCTGTGCCACAGTGACTCCGGACGCACAGTTAATATTAACGAACGCACCCGTAGGTAATGTAGCTGCTGAAGCTAGACCATCATCTCGGAGCAGCAGAGCCTTATTATACATCCATGAGCAGAGCCCACAGGCAGGAAGACTTGAGCACACAGCTCGTACTTCATTATAATATATAAAAAAAGAACACCATGCGTGTCATGATGGCACATAACAGCTCACGGCCGCAGATTACTCCGGGTCCCAGCCCCCCCATACCCCAAAAATATTTGTATTGCAGATCTACATGAATCACACAAACGACTTATTTTGGATTCAAAACGGCTAATTTCGCCGAAAGGTGACAAGTTTGCATCACTGAACATAGACAGAGCACAACTGAAACATAACATCTGAAACGATGTAACAACATAATACACTTGTGGGGATGCTTGGGATGTGAGGAGTGAGGGACACGGCTTAGAACGGGCGTGTCGCCTGGCAGGACAGGAGAGTGTGTGCACCAGTCTGCCTTGATCTATGAATTCATGCCGTGACACTCACTGCTGCCCACAGCTGTTTTATAGAAGGAAATTCCTTCACTTCATGAAAGTGTTTTAACCACACACACCTCTACACACACATGACGGGTGTTATTTTCCCCATAAGGAACAAGTCGCTGCAAATTATCCCGCTTATTACACGGCCAAATTCTCAACAAAGTAACGACATGACTCCCAATATTAATTAAAATGCTTTTATGGATTTAGAAAATGTCTTTTATTGATTTAAAAAATAGTTGTATGTATTGATTTAAATTGACATGCATCCGCTAAGAAAAATAGTCCGTTGTTACCGTTTTTTAAACAGTCTGAATGAAACGGCAGCTCTCAGCTGTGTATTTACACAACTAATGGCCCATCAACCACAGCTCTCTCCCCCCCTCCCCCCTTGATCTTTCTTCTCCAGCAGCTAAATTAACGGTAGGTTACTCTGAGTGACAAGCTTACAGTTAGACACAACACTGTCATTGCAAGTGACCCTCAGTTAGTTGACTTTTATGTTCAACTGCTAAATTCGTTACTGATAAAAAAGGGCTTCTACTGTACCTAATTACCTTAACACTAGAACCACCAGAGGTTTTTGTATAGGCCTACCTAAACCTGTCAAATCCCGCTATTAGAATGCAATTTTTAACAACATAGGGTGCTACATAACACACTTTCAGGAAAAGTCAGGGACTGGGAGACTTTAATATTTTATTGAAAAAAAGTTACATTGCACACACACAACACACATCACACAAATTGACCCGATTGGCGGTTCTAGTATTAAATAAACTCACTAATTAATGAAACCAGTTCAATACGCATTATTCTTATTCTTATCATTCTTTATGAGCGCAGAAATAGTCTTAAAATCAGATCTGTTTTTTAAATGAAATCTGACGGCAGGCAGTTAGCTCTGATCACCTAGGACAAATGCGCCGCACCTAATCGCCGGCATAGTGACACCGTCTGTATTAGTAGAAGAGTGTTTTTATAGCAATTGATCGCATCCGCGCTGCTGCGCCAGTCAACAGAGCGTGCGTGTGACATATTTAGTAGCAGGATGTGCTCTGAAAAATAGGGCTCCCCGAAAGCAAATGGGTAATTCGAAAACTGACAGAGCTCCCTCTATACAAATCAAACTGTAGAAGGTGTGAAAGCACCTATTGTTTTAAATAATGGTCGGAATGTGACCTGTGAGCCTTCTGAATTACCGTGGGACAGCACATTCTAAACTAAAATGTTCAATCAATAAAGTAATATCTTATCTTATCTTAATAACATCTTCATATTAATAATAATAATAAATCATACAGTATGTGTCCGAAAGGGAGCAGGAGGAAGCAAACACAAAAATATACTGCATATTCAAGCAAACGATTGTAAAGGTTAAAGTATGATAACAAATAAATAACAAATAAAGAAGTGTAATGTAAACATTTACATTATAATTATTTAATATATAAAGACTATATATTATTGAATTACAAGATTAGATATACTTTAGTTGATCTAAAATATTGATGTGTTCAAATGCTCTTCAAAACACAACTGAAAGTCCATGAAACTTGTCTTTCTGTATTTGTGAATGGAACGCCATCTCCTGGTTAAAACCTGAAATTGAAAATCTGGCAACGCCCTCTTGGAAAATAGTGGGAGGGCTTAACATTCCTCTATACTGGTCTTTGGCAGGCCGTAGGCAGGAAGCTGTAAGCTGGAGTCCGAAATTCAGTGCTCCATCTGTATGTGAACATTATGAGATGGACAGCCAGAGAGAATACATGAAAAACATTTGTGAAATACTATAGGCTATGACAGTAAAACAATAATAGAGTTTAAAAGGGGAGTGATTTGTAAAATATAAGAAAAAGACAATCTGTTTACAGTTCTGTTTCATATGGGTGTTGAGATGTATCCATAGATCTCTTCATTTTGCTCTCAAAGCGCACCAGATTGATGCTTTTAACTTCAATATTTAAAAGGCAATATTCCCGAGGGAGCATGCCCCCGGACCCCCCTAGAGGAGGTGAGGACCCCCCTAGAGGATATTAGGTCCACTCCCCACCTATACAAATAGCACTTTACAACTGCCTATATGCCGTGAGCTGATTATCGAGCCTTCATTGTAAGAGTCGCGGGTGTACTGTGTATGTGTACAGGGCCGGCCCTAGACTTTTGGGGGGCCCTAAGAGAGCTTTGGCTTGGGGGGCCCCCTCACTCTAGCGCGTTCTCACTACACACAACACGGAAACAACTTTTATCTTATGATGTTCGCATAAGCACACATATTGTATAAATAAGCATGTAAACACCATGGACCTAACATCCTCTAGGGGGGTCCTCACCTCCTCTAGGGGGGTCCGGGGCATGCTCCTCCGGGAAGATTTTTTTTTAAATGTTGAAGTTAAAAGCATCAATCTGGTGCACTTTGAGAGCAAAATTAAGAGATCTATGCATACATCTCTCAACATATGAAACAGCACTGTAAGCAGATTTTTCTTTATGGATATTTTACAAATCACTTCCCTTTCAAACTGTATTCTTTTTTTGTCATATAGTATTTCATAACTGTTTTTCATTTATTCTCTCTGGCTGTCCATCTCATAATGTTCACATTAGAAGACTCATCTAGTCTTCTAGCTGTCAATAGGAATATCATTCAGAAGAATTATAATTTCATGCAAAAATCTGTCACAAAAGAGGTTGCACATTTAAATTCAGGTGTTGTTACGGCAACGTCAGTGGCCAAACAGCCACATTTACTGCTGCAAAATACGTTCAAACATGCTGTCGACACGTAAAGCAGTGGCAACTATGCCACCATTTCAGCTGACTGCGACTGACAGCAGCTGATTATTATTATAATTTTTTTTTTTCTTCTGTTTTGAGGGGGCCCTTAGTGACTGTGGGGCCCTAAGCAGCCGCTTATGTCGCTTAATGGGTCGGGCCGGCTCTGTATGTGTGTGTGGGGAGTGTTGCAGTAGAAAATTCCACTGTAGCGCCGCGGCCACCACCACTGTGGGCTATGCCCTGAATGTTTCCAGGTCCAGGCGACGCCCCTGGGGTTATGGTACAAGGTTAATTCCTCCTGTATTGGAATGTCTTAGAACCTAAAACAGACTGGCTGTTTTAGATTGGCTTTGGACACAGAGGCAAAAGTCCGTCTGTAATCCAAACTTCTAAAAAAGTGTTTTTATCACAATCCACACTTTTGTCTGCAATCTACAGTTTCTAAATTGCAGACAAATCCAATCCTCTACCTGGAATGTACCACTTTGAAACCCACATTTTTTCTATTTTTATCCAATTGTGAAAAATATCCAAGTTCACCAGTTTTAGGAACCACAAAGGTTGTATCATCAAACCATGGTCTCACAAATCTGCAAAGTGATCTACCTACCCTAATTTTCTGTTTTTTAGCCTGCCTGTTTTTTTCCCACTCAAAGTAAACATAACTGCATATTATTTTTTGGGGCAAAACTTTGAAAACTTACAAAATAATGACCTTATAATTCTAACATTATGAGTTGCTGACTCTGAGCAGACGTACTAAAGATGCATGGTGATGACAGACATCAGAATCTGCCTCTGAGGAGCTGAGCACCCACTGCACGCACACAGAAATATAACAAACACATAAGGGCCCTGATGCGACCCCCCGCCCCCCCCCCACCTTTAGGCTGTTGCCAACAAGGCAAAGACATGACACTAATGAGACCTGGCTCCCAGCATACTTTGCACAATGAAACCAACACATTTAGAGGCTAGTTGATGAGTCTCTCTCTCCGTCTCCGTCTACATGTGTGTTTGTTCTCCCAAATACCCCTGAGCTTTAATGTTGTTTTATGACATTTAGCTCGCTCTACAGCACAGATCAAGACTCATTCAGACGTCTGCCCACCTCCCAGCCGCTCCGCCGACACACCCTGTATGTGCCCCGTTACACACATCACATCTGAGTCCCTATCGCATGTATAGGGTGCTGTGTGGCACATGGGAGCAATATCGTTTGTACATTTTGGTCCCAATACTGTGCAACCTCTCTCCTCTCTGTATATAAATAATAATCTTTTACTTTAGGTACTTCATTTAGATAAATAAAACTTTTGCTTGTATATTAACTGAAAGGCTACAAACACCGGCAACAAAGACTCATTACTAAATTACCGAATAGGCTTTCGTTTCTCACTCCTTTGAAAAATGACCCATTTGAGCATTTTGCTGATCTGGTGCAGCAGGAGTTTCTGAGAGAATTGAGTAAAGATTGATCATGGTTCAAATAAACATTATGAATATGGCATGATAGGAGACAGGATCAAAACCATATTGAAAGCGGTTTGTACATCCATGTATAGGATTCATTTTACAACTAAGAACGACAAGACATGATTATTCCTGCTGTAGCACAGAATTAGCAAATATATTAACACATTTGTTTCTGGTAAACATAGCCTTGCATATGCAACTTCAGCTGGCACCATGCAGAGGGAGGGTGTTCTCTGACAAAACTGAAACGACATACAGAATATAAAAGATGGTAAAGTCATTGTGAGATCGTAAGGGCTTACAAACTGTGGACATGGAGTTTAAATATGAGGGTGCTCATCAGGGACGTGCACAGACATTTGGAGGGGCTATTGCTCTAAACTGGAAAAAGGGCCTCCCCCGAAAAAAAAACATAAGACCTTTTGAAAATTGTAACTTGTTTTTAATAAATAAAGAAACCAAACGATTATTTCGTCAACTAAATTGAACAGTAATTCACATCTCATAACAAAATAAGCTAAGGCGACTACTTGCATTCGGTGACTTGATTTTAAAAATGAAAACCAGGGAAATTATTTGTTTTGCTGTCCATATCTCATTAAAATATCTAATGTTAGTAACTATTAAAGACAAAATGGGGACAATTCTGTAAATGTAGTTTGACCAGACCATTGTAACTGCTGTGCAGTCCAGACATAGGCTACTGATAAAATAGGGCCTCTAACTTAAATAAACTCACTAATTAATGAAACCAGTTCAAGACGCATTATTCTTATTCTTATCATTCTTTATGAGCGCAGTAACGGTAAGGTATCTAATTACTTGTTTATTTAGTATTCCATAGCTTAATAACAGAGATGGTCAAACTAAAGTGGTAGAGACATGGCAGAATTCCTACAATGAAGCGGGACACTGTTCACCCGTGAGAGGGCGATCAAGAGAAGAGAGCGAGCGGCCCCGTTGAGGGAGTTTACAGATGAAAAGACACAGAAAGACAGAAGCACAATAACAACAAGTAGGCTATATTTAGGTGTTTTTTGTAAATAACCGACGCTATCAAAATCCGACACTGAGGTGGTCTTAACGCACCGGCAGATTACAGCGCTGACAAAGTGTGTTTCCCGCAGCGAGACGCTACAATACTAATTGTGGGCTTATCATGTTGATTCGGCCACAACAGAAAAAAGAAAAACAAACTCTCGCTCTCTCCAGAGGAGCAGGTCAGCCAAAAAGGCCAAACGGGCCGTTGCCCGGGCAACATTAGCCCGTACCTTTGCACGTCCCTGGTGTTCGTGACTGGAATGGTCTAATGAGAAGATGCTATTGGTTGCGATAACAGCTGTTAGCTGTTAGTTGCACCGAGCTAACAGCCAGTTTAACCAGATGCAATCTTGCTAAATGTAGTTTTTGGCATACATCTAGATAATTTTCACAGTAATATGATTTTTTTTATTAAAGCAAATATGTAAAAATTGTAGTTCCTTTTTTTCACTGCTTCCAGTATTAATGCTCAGACTGCCTAGAATGTTGAGCTATGGCTTTTATAGCAATAGTTGTAGCCGTTAAGGTTTCTTCCCAACACTGCTCATCATTAGTGCTGTTATGGAGTCAGATCACCCTGCAGGAGGAGCGAGGAGATGTTGTGATAAAGTGATCCCAGACAGCGGGATCAAACAGGAAGCACTGCCTTGTTGTGGGGAGCCTAGAGGAAAGCCTTCTTTTAACGCCCGGAGAGCAAATGTGAAGCAGGACACGTGTGTGTGTGTGTGTGTGTTTATACATGTTTGAGGCTGAGGCCCAATACTCCGTTGAAAAGTCTTCCTTATTATTGGAATCCGCAGGGTGACTATTATTTAATGACACGAGAGGTGTGCCTTTTCTAATGTACTTGCCGCATTAAGCACTTCACACAGCTACACCAGGGATAGCTTCTGCCTCATTCCTGCACTAACGCACATTACAGTAGAACAAACAGAGAAACTTGGCTTTCATCAGATCACTTTCTATTGAATTAATCCGTGTGTGTGTGTGTGTGTGTGTGTGTGTGTGTGTGTGTGTGTGTGTGTGTGTGTGTGTGTGTGTGTGTGTGTGTGTGTGTGTGTGTGTGTGTGTGTGTGTGTGTGTGTGTGTGTGTGTGTGTGTGTGTGTGTGTGTGTGTGTGTGTGTGTGTGCCCTGAGCGGCAATGGAAACACATTAGTGTATAAGCGAACATCATGGAGCAGTATTCCACAGTCTGAAAATGGGAAACAGATGAGGTCTTGTCAGGAGTGAATATTTGGAGGGGAGCTCATTGGCAGTCGATCGGGGGACGCACATGATTTGATTTTCCTCTCTCCCAACATGATGAACGAGAAGGGGGGTGTGTTTTTTTAAAAGATTTTGACCACTTTCTGTAGAGTTCTTAAAGGCAAAGTAGCAGGAAGAACAGCAGGCAGGAGGAATAAAAGCCTTTTCTTGTAATATATTTTCATTATTGAAGCGGCAACTGCACAGCAGGGGACGAATGCAGTGCTGGAAACCAACACACTCTCACTCCATAATCGTCCAGGAGCGACGTTTGGTCAGGGTCTGAAAAAAACAGACTGGCTCTGTTTGGTTTGTCAAACAGAGCACAAGGTGTAGTCCTAAACGATAGCTGGGGATTCTGGGTAGTGTAGTGTCTGCCATCCTTTACTCCGAAAAAATATTTGTTTCTCCGAATCGAAGGGGAAAAATACAAAAGCATTGCACACAATTTAAACCAATCAATGTTGTGTAATTAACAAGGATAATCTGGTGTTTTTTAGTCGATGAGTAGTGCAGATATCACAGTAAAATCAATCGACAGTAAGGGGAATACTTACTTCCGGGTGTACAATTCTCCGTTATCCAATGGAAATGGACGCTCACATTGCCTTTAAGGGCAGCCGACACAAACTAATGCCGTGCTTCCATGAGCGTCAAATCCCGCCGCAGATGGGAATACATTGCAATCAGTTGAAAGCTATTTACGTCCCTTTATGAAGCTGAAGGAGCCTAGGAGCGTCATAACTGCACGCCACGGGACCCTGACCAAACGTCGCTCCTGGACGATTATGGAGTGAGAGTGTGTTGTGGAAACGGGTGGAATTTAAGTACATTTTGATTTGATGTAAACTCCTCTCTACTTGCTGTGTGAATTCAGGCAGACCAGAAGGCTGTGCACTGGCAGGTTTACCCTCAGTAAAAAGTATTCTCATCACTCAGGCTGTTCCCTGACAGAGTGTGGACTGGAGAGGTGCAAGTTCAACTCCTGGGCACTGCCTTGAGCAAGGCACGTATCCAACTTCTCCATGGGGCCAAACCATTGGCACCTCTCCACTATATCATGTGTATAGGTCCTGTTAGTGCATGGGTCTGTGTGTGATGTAATGTAAATATCGCCAGAGTGAAAAGTTCCACTCGTATGTCTGAAGGCTTCACTGCTTATATGCAACAACTGATCTATAGAGTGTGCAGACTGTACACTGTGGCTTTTTGGATAGCATTGTCTCTTTTTTGCATTTTCATGAAAGTAGAAAATAAACTATATAAACATGTATTATGTACAGAAAAAGTGACATTAGACACTCCTCAGCTCATCTGACAGCTGCAGTGTGACTGGATCAGCTTTGGAAATTGACTAAAGTCAGTGCTCATTAGTTAAATAAAAGCAGGACTGCTAGAAATGAGAGGGCTCTGAAATGAGGTTGGATACTGTGTGTTGGGTTTGAAGGGAAATATGGTTTTTTTCAACCTGGGTCTTGTTTTCGTTGTTTGTCAGCTATTTGTCATGGTTACATTTCCTCAACTCACTTACATGTAGTTCAGTTCAGATTGTTATGTTCCATGGAGGGCATCTATTTACAGTAGCAGAAAAAACACAAACAACGCACAGAAGTGTTCCCACTTTGATGGACTGTTGAAACACAGTAATGATGAAAGAAAATCCCCGGCTGAGTCCAGCCCGGATACATTCGAATTGTTAAAAAAAACAAAACCTTCCCCTTCACCTGAGTGAAAAAGGTCATAGTATTAATGAAATGATTCATCAGGACTGACTGAGAGACGTCTTTATGAGAAGGAGGATGTTGCAGTCTGCAGATGTTTAACTAAAATGTTCTGTAGATGGACTACTGAATGCCCTATGCATTCTTATCGTGTTATTTAATGAGGGCTTTATAAACAAGGACACATATTTTACTTCATTACAAGGATTTAAATTTAAAGAAAAAAAGAAAAAAGAAAGAAAATGGTTGCCCTCTCTCCTGTCCACTCGTATTCAAATATTTATTTAATGTATAAATAAAAAAATGTAGTTATATTTGTATAACTATTTTTTTTTTTATCGCATAGTCTCCAAGTTATTTATGCGGTCCGGTGATCCCTGCTTAACGAGAAATGAAAGGGCAGTGAAGCTACTTTCCTATCATCCAGAGTATTTGAACAGTTCTTACCAGGACTGACACTTGGGATCCTTCAAAAATGACAATTCAACCAGAACATATGTGACCTGCTCCATCGAAATCAGTCGCATTGACCCGAAGACACATTTTGAGTTGTATTATACACTGTTGGAAAGAGGAGATTCCTAGCTTTCTAATTATATCAGGATTGTTGTTGTACTCCAAATATTAAGCAAAATATGTCACATTATATAATGACTGTCACAAAGTCAGCATTTTGAGAAAAAGGCCTTCAAAGTACAACAAATACATCAAACAGATCATAAAGACAGCCTTCTTCCACCTCAAAAACATCCCCGTCTACGTCCATCCCTCTCCCCCACTGCTGCCGAAAACCTCATCCACGCCTTCATCACCTCCTGTCTGGACTATTGCAACAGCCTCCTCTATGGTTCACCTGCAAAAATCCTCAACAAACTACAATACATCCAGAACTCTGCCGCCCGCCTACTCACCCACACCCAAATCTGTAAACACATCACCCGTCCTCATCAAGCTCCACTGACTCCCCATCCCCCAGATAATTCAGTACAAGATCCTCCTCCTGATATACAAAGCCCTCCATAACCTGGCCCCATCCTACCTGACCGACCTGTTCCACAGACACACTCCCACTCGCTCCCTCCGCTCTGCTCCTGCCAACCTCCTGTTCCTCCCCACCCGGACCAACCTCAAGTCCTGGGGCGGCAGAGCCTTCTCCGTTGCTGCACCTACCCTCTGGAACTCATTACCCCAATCCATCGGAGATTCTTCCCCGCTCACAGCATTCAAAACATCACTCAAAACCCACCTGTTCAACACTGCATTCAACCACTGACCCCTCCCCCCCCTATTTTCTGTTTTGTTTATCTCTTTTTGTATTTCTTTTTTTGTTGTTGTTGTCTTTTTTAATTCTCTGTCAAAGCGTCTTTGATTTTCCAGAAAAGCGCTATATAAGTCCCATGTATTATTATTATTAAAGTTTCCTCTTCTCTTGAATCCATCGATCTGATTGATTATTAGCGGAGCGAAGGATCAAAATACTACGGGGAAGATATTTTCGTTTGGAATACTGGTCTGGGGGAAGCTCGCGAGTGTGTGTGTGTGTATATCAGTGGCAAGCCGTGACTTTTATACCTAGGCCCTCTGACCCCCCCCCCCCCCCCCCTTCCCTCGAAAAAAAAAAGGAAGAGTTATTACGTCTTCAGCGGAATATCAAAACAATGGCCCGGGGTGCAAAACGCATCAATGACAGGGCACCCACAGCCAAGTAACAATTAAAAACGAATTAAGTCGGCACAGCGGCCCACATTGAAGATTACTTAGGCCTACCTTTGATGATCAAATCACTTAAACACAAAGTCCATCCTCCTGTCCTTTTGGATGAAATACTTGATGGCGGGTCATGCAGCTGGTCCTTTGCCACTCCAGTTTATCATTGTAACTAAATAAAATGACTCAGTTAATAATTTCTCAACAATGTCATCACTATCACTGACATGAGCCATCATGAACGAACTTAACTAAATCTATCGATCATAAATCTATCGATTAGATTTATGATTAGAAAATAATAAAAGTAGGGCAGAGCTATTTTCCAAAACCCTATGGAGAAATCCCATTGCTTTTTTCTCGAGGGAACCCAAGCGCAACTTACTTCCGGGTTTTAGGACGCGTCACTGCACCACTTGCATAAACTTCACAGCGGGCGGAACTTGTAATAAATGCCGCCAAAATAAAGCCCACCCATTTAGAGGGAAGATATGATTGGTCAATTGTACTGTCACTTGACATTACTCTCTCGTTGAGTTGCTATAGCGGGCCCTCTGTGAATTTACAGCTGGACAGTAACTCGCAAAGAAGGCCAGACGAGCTTCTTTCATTTAACCCTTCACATTCAAACAGAAACTGAATAGGCAGATTCGAATGATCTATTTCTTTGGAAATATTATTTTCAACACAATTAAAGTTATTTTGGTAGAACTAATGAAAAATATAACTGAACACATTTTTTTTTTTTTAAAGTTTTTTTTTGGCCCTGACGGCTCGCCACTGGTGTATACGTACTGTATGTGTGTGTGTGTTTGTGTATTTTTGTGTTTGTGCGTATTTTGATTGTTTCCCGGGGAAAACACTCACGAGAAACACCGGCTGTTGTTATGCCTGCTGTGACGTTAAATTACTCCGTTCTCCGCTTGTAATTATGCCGTTACAAGCTTCAAAGTTGTATTTATCATCTCAATTTGCTGAAACAAGTTTAATATTCTGAAAGCCAAGACTTTGTTTAATTGAAATCAGATGAAAACAAACTGTAACGGACCCTGCCGTGTTATCTATGATTACTATACGCCTTACATTCATAATTTCAGCCGGAGGGAAGGGAAGCAGTGCTGCGGATCAGCAGAGTGGCGAGTGAGAGGTGCCTGTCATCTTCCCTTTACAAGCTTCCAAAATATATTTATCGTGTGATTTTGGAAACAAAAGTTTCATATTCTGAAAGCCAAGACTTTGTTTATTTAAAATCAAACAAAACACCCAAACCCCGATTACGCAAATCCACGTTTATTTTGAAATAAGCCGTTGCGACTTCCGACTGATTTCGATTGAGCGGGTCACATATATCAATTGAAAAAACGCTAGCCCAAAGTTTCACTTAGCCAGTACAGAATAAAAGAGCTACAGCTGATTCCTGATCCTTTACCTGGTCAAAACATACTGATGCATGTTTTTTAAACTTTCTAAACAGGAACGGCTCTAAAATGTCTAATGGAACTCAATCTTAATCATAAGTAAAAATCCTCATTATAATTATCATTATATTCCAGATACACATTTTTTCTGGATCTTTACTGAGATTTGGGTGTCATTCTTATGTTTCGTTTCCTATCAGGAAACGTTCCCCTCCAGCAGCAGAATGTATTTGTCTAAGAGGTTAAATACTGACGCTCCTCTGCTGAGGACACACTTTGTGATTTCAAATGATGGTGTATTTGCTAGCATCCTGGTTTCTGACAGTACAGGGAGAGATAAAGGCTGCTGACCAACTGTGACAGTATGAGAGGTCAGTAGATCTCAGAGTAAGGATGGAGAAAGGAACAGAGTGATAGGGAGGATGAAAGCTGCAGAAGCATAATGTGAGAGAGAACAACATGTGAAAAGCTGCTAAAGAAAGTAGGACAGCTGAGCATGGGAAGAGTGCAGGGACGGTGGAAGATGGGGGTATTTTCTTTGCACAAAATGAGAGACAGAGATAGAGGGAGGGGGAAAGAAGGGAAAGGCTATTTGTGTGGAGATTGCAGCTCACTGACACAGTACAGCACTCAGTGACCAGAGGAGGAGGATAGAGAGAGAGAAAGAGGGCAAAGTTTGTAAAATCCTTCACTCCAGGGGCTGAAGATAGAGAGGGATGGAGGGGAAGGAAAGCAGAGGACAGAGATTAGTGGCAGGGGCTAACCCATGGGACAGCCGAGTGGCCTGCCAGTGGAAATGCATCATGGGTATTATATTGTGGTTGTGTGTTTTGGCTTGGAAAGTGAGAGACCATTTATAATTCAGGGTGACTAGTACCACCCGAGGCAGACACTCTCAATCTGGCTTAGCTCTCTTTCTTCTATTCTTTCGACTCTTTTCCTCCTCTCCCCCTCCTCCTCCTCCTTCTTCTCTTGTTTTTCCTAGTTTTTTCTCCCCCTGAAGCGTCTCACTGTCGCTCTATGTCTCATTGTTATATTGTGTTTCTTTGCCTTTTTTCTCCAGAGCCATTTCTCGAACACTAACTCGTTCCCAGTTCTCTGTGTTTGCAATAACACAAGTCAGACAGGGAGATGGCTTCTTTTGATCACAGTTAAAATATAATGGCTGATAAAACATCCCAGAGCATAGAGCAGAGGAAAGGGTGCTGAAAGACGCTCTAGAGCTTCATCATCACTCTGCGGAGCGGTTCATACATATTCAAACAAATGAATTTTAAGCCTTTATGAGCTCATTCGATACCACATAGAAAAAATAACACCGCCTCAGCCTTTGCTCTGGGAGCTGTTCTGTGATGGACTTCAGTATAAACTGCAGGTTTGAATGGTTAGAAAACAGGAGCAGGAAAACACCCCTGAAGCAGACATACCAGGAGCATGATAGAAGCAGATAGCACTGACCGTTCAGAAGCACAGTGCAAAGGGAATACCAGGCAACATGATGCAGCTTTATAACCTAATTCAAAGGAAGAACCTCTGCTGGATGAATCAATCAAATGCAAATAGGCTAAACGAAGATTTGATCATGGTGAAGGATCTGAGGTTTCACAGCTCTGGTGCAGTACTGCAGCCATCTTGGATCTGCTCAGCACCAACTGAAGAGCACTCCAGAGCTCTCTGAAACTGAGGAAATGTCCAAAGGAAGTTGTTACTTTAATTCCTGAGATTGTGAGTTTGAGTATGAAGTGAACGATTTTATACTTTAATCATCCACTTATGGTTTCCAATTAAGAAGTTTGATAAACACTAAACCAGTAATAATGTCTCTAAGAGGTTTGACATATTTTTGAGCAACGTGAACACAATCTTGACCAGAGGTCGCGTTAAACTAATATTTTCCGTCTATGACGGATTTCTTTTAACAATGACGGAAAAATCTGAAAGCAGTCCGTCATTTTGACGGATTTGAACAAACTCAGAACAGCGCCAAAGTTTCCCCGCAGCAGGGCTCCGGTGTTATGCCGTGTTATGCATGCCCGCCAAAAAGTAAATGATATCGTTTCCAGACCTAACTTTGCCATACTCCTGCGAGGTGCAGTGGGCATGCATAACACGGCATAACAGCGGCACTAAAAGTTGACAGTTCACAAGCGTGCTCCCCCTCCCGTCAGTTACAGATCGACGGGTAATAATGGATTTTGACGAAACTTTTACGATCCTGACGGTCAAAATGACGGGCAGCGAAAAAGTCTAGCGCAACCTCTGATCTTGACTATTTAGTATCCGGAAAAAGAATATTGGATCACCCTCTATATGTATTGAGTCACTATATCCTACTTACTAAACTCAAAACTTATTTGACACCTACCCTCATTGATAGCCGATTTACTTCATTGTAAAGTATGTTGTATAAATTCCTCAAAAGCTAAGCAATAAGGAAAAACTCAGCATAAACTAATATATGTGCTCAGTCGCCTGTGAAACTTCATTATTTAGGGCTGCTGTACAGAGCTTACATAACGCCAACGGCATGTGTGGCTCTGATGGTAATGTACGCCCACAGAGGGAACACCTCTAAGGCACAGAGGAGCAGTTTAGGATACACACAGTACTTGTTGGAAGAATCAATTGTTTTTTGTTTTAATCTTCAGGGATTCATTGGATGTATTGATCATAACATGAGATATAACCATACCTATTTGTTAAGTCAAAGCACACACAAGCACACACACACACACACACACACACACACACACACACACACACACACACACACACACACACACACACACACACACACACACACACACACACACACACACACACACACACACACACACACACACACACACACACACAACCATATTCCTGCATTACCACACATTTCCCTTTACCGTCTTTTGCCAGTACACCCCACCCACCCTGAACCCCACCTTCCCCCCTAAAACAGCCAAGTCAGGGCACATTCACTTTCAATAGCCCCATTGTCTGCTGAGCAGCAGAGTCTGCAAACAAAAGGCCAAGTTGTCCAAAACCCCGTCTGCACACGGGACAAAGGGCCTCCGATGGCACATGCTTAATGTGTTGACAAATATGTAGGAGTGTGTGTGTGTCCTCTGGGGGGGGGGAATACCTGATAATATGTTCATAATAATGCAGTTGGGGGCAGGAGTGTCAGAGCAGACGGGCGACAGGCGGCACAATCAGAAGCCAGATTAGTCTAAAAGTGAGTATCACAACTTAATTGGTGCATCTGACCATCCCCTGCACGACTTTCTCTCTCTCTTTTCCGAGTAAACAAACTGAAATCTCATCGTAACAGTGTTCAATACTGCAATACTTTTTAAACGAGGTGTTGTGACCCACTTCTCCTGTTACATCTTTTAGGGTTAGTGACGCAATCTGACATATTACAAAATACTACGAAACTGCTACTGTAAATAAGTTGATATAAAATGGTTCAAACACCAGCTGTCAGCAGCCTCACATCCAAAAATATATAGAATATAGAATATTACTATTTGCCTTCAAAGACCGTACTCTACGATACACTCTGGCATTTATTGTCATCAGTGGGGGATTCACTATTACCTCATTCACACCAACGCAACTCCAGTTCAAGCTCCGTGCTAGAGCTTTTCAGGTTCAGAACCGTTTCTTCGGTTTAGCTCCGGCTCTTTTCACACTGCCCAGAGTCCGACTGGTGCTGCGTCATTGCGCCATCGTTTGCGTCATGACGTAACCGTTTGCGTGCCTGCTTCATAAAGCCAAACCGCGCGGAAACCCCTCATAGCTGACACCGAAAACAACAACAATGGCCGATTGTGCTCCAGCTTCCTCTGTACCTCTTCAGAAGACCAGATTCCCAGCAGGTAGCTGGTCTCTTCAGTGGACCACTGCTGCTTGTTAAGTTTCTCCATTGTTGTGTACAAACTGGATAAAACGCCGGCTTTGTGTTGTTGTTCAGGAGTTGATCCCGCCCCTGTCCCTGCCCCCGCCTCGACGTAAGCGTGACATATGTGGTGCTTTTGCTCCGGTCGGACAATTTTTTGGTGAAAAAATAATACTTCCTAGCCTCGGAAAACGAAGAATGGAACAGGCTAACAGGTGTGCAGGTGTGCGTCATATGAGAGGCCCCGCCTTACATTTTCCGCCACAGATTGGGGAAATTGGTCCGTGCGCAAAGCATTGTGGGGATTTTAAGACCGCGGAGTATACACATGTGCAGCCTCGAATGTCTCCACTCGATGACGTAGTATGATTGAAATAGTGACTCTGGAGCAGCTTTACTCAAGATAGAGAAAAACCCAGATGTTCTGTAGGTGAGACAGCTTTGTGTGGTGTTGCATTCATTTGCACATTAAAAGAATTAAAAAAAAGAAGGATGAAAATGGAATAACACATATGCGGCACAATAACCCATTAGCATATTTCTGCAAGTGGGCCCTCCCTCAGGATACAGTGACCGAAAAAGGAAAGAACAACTTGAAACTATAGGTTACTTACGTAACCCCAGTTCTCAGAGTAACATGAAGTGAGATGTCTCACTATGGGATGCGCCTCATCGCGGAGCAAACAGAAGCATCAATCTCATTACGCCAATCCTGATTGGCTGGTGATCTTGACGTCAGCATCAGGGAATCCACCCCCTATAAGTGGCTTGCGCTATGCCGCATGCGTCATTCAAAAATAAGCACCTCTTCTCGCTTCACCATAGCAAGGAGGGCCGTCTGGTGAGACATCTCACTTCATGTTACTCTGAGAACTGGGGTTACGTAAGTAACCTATAGTTCTCATTCATAACACTCCGTTCGATGTCTCACTATGGGATATTGTAGCTCCCGTATTGCCAGACGAGCTTATCTCGAAAGTCACCAAGACCAACCAGAACTTAACAGTTAGAGCTCTAACTCAGCAGGGGGCCCAGCACTGCATGGGCCACACTGGGAGCAGAGACGTCTAATCTGTAAAAGCGGACAAAAGTGAGCGGCGATTACCAGCTCGCTGCTGCACAAATGTCTGGGATGGAAACACCCCTGAACAAAGCCCAGGATGTAGCCATACCACGAGTCGAATGAGCACGCAAACCCGAAGGTGCCTGCAGACCCTGACTCGTGTAAGCCAAAGCAATTGCCTCCACAATCCAGTGAGAGAGCCGTTGCCTAGTAACAGGCTTGCCCTTCTGAGGGTTAGCCCAGGACACAAAGAGTTGGTCATTATGACGAAACTCTTTTGATCTGTCCATATAAGTGCGTAAAGCACGGACTGTGCGAGCTCCCTTCATAAAACGGCAGACCAGAGGATGCTGGCCGGCCGTCTTACCCTCAAAACCCACATGGCATGCAGCAATAGCAGCCAGGTACACTTTGATCATGGAGAAAGCTCTGTGTTTATCAATTAGGTCCTGTAGGAATGATAAAATCACTCCCACAGCGCATTGAAAAGAGGTGTGCCCTTTTTTGAAGGCACCAGTCCTCAAACACCCTCCACTTACAGTCATAAAGAGACCTAGTGGAGGAAGCTCTTGCACTCTGAATAGTGTTTATCACCTTCTGCGGGAGACCCACTGCATTCAGATTATACCACTCACGGGCCAGGCCCATAGGGCCATGCGCTCCGGATTTGGGTGAAAGATCGTCCCCCCCGCCTGAGACAGTATGTCTCTGCGTAGGGGGAGCTGCCACGGCTGACCGCACAGCAGCTGATATAGCTCCGCCAGCCACTACCTTACAGGCCAGTGCGGAGCTATCAGGATCATTGTGTGTCGCCGTTCCCTCACTCTGGCCAGAGTTGGGGGTATCAGCGCCAGGGGTGGAAACGCGTACAGGAGGACCGGAGGCCAAATGCGCGAGCGCGTCCACGCCTAATGGTGCGTTTTGGTCGCGCATTGAAAAGAAAAGCTGACAGCATTTTCTTTTGATGCGAACAGATCTACCGCGGCTCGGCCGTAACGCACCCACAGCTGGCTCACAACCATTGGATGTAGAGGCCAGTCTGCATATAGTGGTACGCTTCTGGACAGCAGGTCTGCCCCGAGGTTCATCACACCCGGTACGTGCGTTGCTCTCAGAGAGAGGAGACTGCCGCAGCTCCACAAGATCAGTTTGCGTGCCAGCATGTGTAACTGGAGAGAGCGCAAACCTCCTTGTCGGTTTATATACGATATTGTGGTCGTATTTTCCGTCCTCACGAGGACATGGTGTCCTCTGAGAAAAGGCAGAAAGCGTTTTAGGGTGAGGAACACCGCTAAAAGCTCCAGGTAATTTATGTGCGACCGCTGGAGGTCTCTGCTCGAGAGACCCCTCACCGGACGACCTTCGTAAATACCTCCCCAGCCTGTCAGACATGCGTCTGTGGTGACCACCTTCCGTGAAAGGACAGCACCCATAGGCACGCCCCGTACCAGAAAAGTCGGATACAGCCAGTGGCGCAGTGCCATTACGCATTTCACAGTAACCATCACTCTCCGCGCGCCATGACGTGCGGGGTTTAGTTTTAAAGTGGCTACCCAGCGCTGAAACTCCCTCATGTGTAACCGTCCCAGTCGTACGACCAGGATGGCTGACGCCATGAGCCCCAGTAACCGCAGGCATGATCTGAAAAGAACATGTTTGCGCAGCTGGAAATGAGCGAGGCAAGCTCTGAAAGCTTTCACTCTTTTCGCTGACAGGCAAAGTAAAGGACACCGAGTTCAGGTGTAAACCCAGGAAGAGTACAGTCTGTGCCGGGCACAACATGCTCTTTTCTGTGTTTTATTATGAAACCCAGGTTGAGCAGGTGCTTTACGAGGACATTTGTCTGCGTAATAGCCTCCTGTTCCGACTGTGCGAGAAGCAGCCAGTCGTCTAGGTAGGTTGCCAGGCGAATACCCTGTTGTCTTAACGGGGCTATCGCGGCTTCCGTACATCGTACAAACACTCTTGGACTGAGAGACAGACCGAAGGGAAGTACTCTGTATTCGTAACAGATCCCCTGAAATGCGAACCTCAGATATTTCCTGTGTGGGTAATATACTGGGATATGGAAATACGCATCTTTCAGGTCGACTGATGTAAACCAGTCGTTTTGTCGCACGAGACGCAGCAGAGATGTGTGAGTGAGCATTCTGAATTTGTATCTTTTTAGATACGCGTTCAGAGCCCTCAAATCTAGTATTGGCCGAATTCCGTTCCCTCCCCGTTTGGGAACGAGGAAATACTTGGAAGAAAAGCCGCTCTGACTCCGCTCGGCGGGTATTATAGATATAGCCTTCTTTTCTAGAAGTGAGAGGATCTCTCTTTCTAGAATGTGGGCTGACTCCCCTCGGGCCTGTGAATACAGAACGTCCGAGAAACGAGGGGGGGTGACAGCGAATTGGAGTCTGTAGCCCCGTGTAACTGTCTTGAACACCCAAGCAGACGTTGTGAGCATCTTCCGCTGTTCGCTCCTTAGAGCCAGCGGAGATGTCACGTCTTTTGCCCTCTGAGTCTCTACTTGTTGTGTTATGGGGCCCTCTAGTGTCTGATCACGGTGGTACCCCGATTTGACAGTCCCCACCGACACTGCGCATGCGCGTGACGGAGGTGCCTTCACAACCCCAGCCGGCACTGCGCCTGCACGTGACGGTGGTAGCCTCACAGCCCCAGTCGTCACTGCGCATGCGCGTGGCGGCGGTGCCTTCACAGACCCGTTCATTGTCCGCCTTTTGAGAGAGGCCGTAGCTGCTCTCAAAAGAGGAACAAATGGCGGGCTGTTTATTGGTTTTATTGTTTTCATTGTTTTCTCTTTCATTTTTCTGAGCTGCGCCCTCAGCCTGAGGCCTGGATGCGTCAGCGGAAAATGCTTTATCTGAGAAAACAGAACAATATTGTGACATGTGTTTTGGTGCACTTGAGGATGGCGTTGAGGCATCTCTCGAGGCAGCGGGAACACATCTGGAGCTGGGGAACCTTCCAGCTCCGTCACCGAGAGAAGAAGAGGAGGCTGTCAGGCCGCCAGCTTCTTCTTCCTCGACTGCTGGCCGAAATTCCGGGTTGGCTGCACCTGGGCTGCAGCCGGAACCGGAGATTTTCTGGGCCAACTCGCCCTCGTCTCCTGCCTGGGCTGGGGACTCGGGGTGGGCCGTAACCTCTGCTGTTTCGGTACTTTAAACCGAGCAGCTGAGGTAGCTTGGGCGAAGGACTGCCGCTGTGAAGGCAGCGGCTGGACCCTTCGAGGAAGACAGAGGTGAAGGGCCTCGTCTTCCTTCTTCTTGGACTCGCATCTCTTCTGCATAGAAGCGAGCGCAGATCCAAAAATCCCCTCGGGAACGATGGGCATGTCCAGCACATCCTCTCTTTCCCGGTCTGGGAGGTTGGTGAGGTTGAGCCATCTAGCTCTTTCCTGCACCACCATGATTCCATTGCCTTTCCCGTGGCCTAGACGGCGCAGCGTTGAACGCGGAGACAGATGTCCGTGATCGCGGCGATCTCGTCCAGTACTGCCAGTCCAGGATTACTTGACAGATCCTCGCAGAGCTCCGCTTGGTAAGCGGTTAGCAGCGAGGAAACGTTCAAAGCCCTGGCAGACAATGCTGCGGCTCTGTAGGACCGTTCAGTCATGGTTGACTGGAACCGGTCCGCCTTTGCCGGCAGCGTGGGTTTCCTGCTCGGTGTAGTCGCCATCCTCGGGAGGAGGTGAGCTGCCACCAGCGGTTCCATCGGCGGTATGCGGAGCAGGCCGAGCCTCTCCATACCGTCGCAGTCTAGGGAGGAGGCACCCTGGATTGGGGCCTTGTTGCTGAAGGGCCGGTCTCTCTACGAGACCGACACCTCATCCAACATCTCCGGGAAGACCGGCAGGAGTTGCCTCTTTGTCCTCGTTGCTTGGGGCCAATTTTTCCCCTCGTAACGGGACCTGGAGGTCTCCTTGGCCATTTCGGGCCATGGGATGTCTAGTCTGGCTGCGGCACGCTGACACACGGCCTGCAGGTCCATACTCAGACAGGGCGAAGCTGGTGTGCTATCGCCCGGGAGAGCAGCCATCGCTCCCGGCGTTGCAGCCTGAGCCGATGACATGAAGACGTTGTCTTCCTGCTCATCAGAGTCGGACAGGAGGAATCCAGAGGTTTCATCCTCTTCGTCCTCCGTATAGTCCAACTCCAGGACATCTTCTGCGGGCGAGACCATGGTGAGGTCCAGCCGGGGGCCCCAGCTTGGTATAGCGTGGGGCCCCGCTCGCACGTCCCTCGCTGCCACCGAGTCCCAGCCTGACACGGCGCGGGACTCCGGTTCTGCAGCTGCCACTAATGATGAGCCCCAGACCGACACAGTGCGGGGCTCCATCTCTGTGGCGGACGCCCCCCGTGTCCTGATTTCCGCGGAGGCTCTTCACGGTGAAATGGGCACAATGCCCGCATGAGCCGGGGTTGTCGATAGCCTCCTGGGCATGTTGCAGCCCGAGGCAGGACGAGCACACCTGGTGTGCGTCTGTGTCCGAAATCTCCAACCCGCAGCCGTAGAGCCGAGCCTCCGATTCCCTGGCTCCTCTGGTGTGAGGGAGAGACGTGTCCATCTTGTCCACCATTATGGCGACGTGGGAAGGACGCGCTCGTAGCAGGTGCGTTGCTGAGAAAAGAGAATCCCAACCTGTCGTTAATCCGGAGAAAAAGCGACGGTGTAGATTTTATTCTCAAAGAATATTAACTTGTGTGTTAATACCTTTTTTATCTTCTACTCCTCTGGTGTGAGAGAGAAAAAGAAAAAACGTCCTCGCTACCGTGGTGTCGGTAGTGAGGGAAGACAAACTAGCAACACGTGTGTTGCTAGCTTGAAAAAATCAAAACCTTACCTTTATTTCCGAAGAAAAAACGGCGAGGTCGATTTGCAATACTAACTGGTGTGTTAGTATTAACAGTCTTCTTGCAGAAGTATATATAGAAGTAGCCGGCGAGCGCCCGTCGACCGAAGTTAGCTTGGATAGCTTGGTTCAGTCTGTGGACTGTTAAGCTAGCCCGGCTACCAATATAGAGATGTGCTCTGAAGCGAGAAGAGGTGTTTGAATGACGCATGCGGCGTAGCGCAAGCCACTTATAGGGGGTGGATTCCCTGACGCTGACGTCAAGATCACCAGCCAATCAGGATTGGCGTAATGAGATTGATGCTTCTGTTTGCTCCGCGATGAGGCGCATCCCATAGTGAGACATCGAACGGAGTGTTATGAATGAGAACTGAAAAGAGCTCACTGCTCTTACGCAGATCCTGTGCACAGTTACATTTATTTACATTCGTCGGATGAAAATGAACCATAGAGGGTCAGAGGGGGCAGATCCAATGAAAATAGCTGTTAAAATATGTATCATGATTTTACCCCTGATCTGTTGCATTTGTAAATACAGGGGGAGACAACAGGTGAGGCAGCGACATCCCCCTGATTGAATATGTATAGTGCACAGGCAATACTGGAGCTGTAACCATCTCTGTGTGTCACCAGTTTTTAGACCACCATCTATTCACCTTCCATAGTCAAGGTAACTTGGGGGGGAGTGGGGTAGCAAGCTCTCACAAAAATGAGACAGAGAGACTTTTAAACGTAATGAAAATAACGAGGACAAACATCATGTGTAATTCGTGGCACAATTCAAACGGGATTCAAAGATAATCTTTCTCTCTCCATTGACTTCAATACATAATTTTTTTGAAATAAGGTCCACCGGAAGGGGAGGAACTTCGCCACTCTATAATCACCTGAAGCCCCGCCCACTACTTAGCGCGCTGCATGAGAAACTGACGGGCTGTCAGGAGAGAGAGGGGAAAAGAGAGGATCCGTTTCTCCCGTGTTATTATTCAAAGTTAATGTAAACTTTTGTATAATGTACTTCATCTACTACAAGTAGTTTCTTTGAATGTAATAATTATGTTGTTTGTGGAATATTTTTTTTTCAATGAATCTGAATTTTTTGATCTTTTACGATTATAAACTGAAGCAATATAAAAATGAGCCCCATTAACTGAGTTTTAAACATCAGCATATCCGGTCCTAGTCCGGTAATTACCTGCTAACGGAAACTCTGCTACACAATTATTATTATTATTATTATTATTATTGAAACATGACCGGTAAGTTTCAAATTTGTCCGGTAAAATAAATTATGTTCGGGTATTTGACCGGCGAAAATATCCTAGCGGAAATCCTGACTCACAGTAACCATCAATGTACTGTAGAACAGTGGTTCTCAACTGGTCAGGCCTCGGGACCCACTTTTTACTTGGTCGATAACTCGCGATCCAACATTTTGAAGCACTCAAATCTATTCAACAAAAAAACGTGCTGTAATATATACGCTTTTCAGCATACAACATTAATAAAAGTGAAGTACAGTGCATATATCCCTTCACAGAACTAAAGTATGCTTTTAAAAAAGGTTTATGAGATGATAGAATCAAAGCTGAACTATATAAAAAGGCACACATGCTGAAAACCCAACCCCAGCAGAGGGGTCTGGGGGGATTCTCCCCCAGGAGATTTTTAGAAATACTAACAAACTATGCATTCTGGTACACTCTGAGAAGAAAATAAATAAATGTATTACTACCCGACATATTAATAATATTTTATGCCATTGTTTGTTTTTCACATTTGTTCTGACATCTTGCTGCGAGAAGAGTAAAGAGGAGAAGTCTGTGTGACTTACTTTAAATTGTGGGTAAGCGTAGATAGCTCCCATTGTTCTGTGACCTGTCAATCATCAAACCGGGGGTCATATTTCGTTATGTGTTCATTTAGTGGGAATGCTGTTAACAGTAGTCCAACTAACTGTTATTCTACACACGAAAAGTTTATTATTATTATTCCGCCGACTTATTTTGGCCCTCTTCTCCTCCCGCATTGAACATTGCAGAAACTCCGTTTAAACATCAAAACGTTCAGCTCGGTCGGGAATTGATGGCTATTACTTTTCTCATTCATAACTTTCATAATTCCAGAGATACATCCCATAATACATCCCATTTTTAACCATTGAAGTCAATGGAGAAATTCTTCAACTTCAACAAATCTTCATGCGACTTCAACTGGTCACTGATCATTCATACTTTCACTCAGAAACCTCATTCCAACTTTAAAATGTTACACATCTTTCTGACATTATTCGTGTAAAACAACTTTTAAATCTGATTCTTACTTTTAGAGATATTAAACATTGTTCAGACCTTGTTTTAGAGTTTTTCTTCACATTTTAACATTAACTAGAGTGCGTGATGTCACAGCTAGAGGGTAAGAAATCTTGAAATGTGCGTTGATATTTTTTTTTTAAATGCCATAATTCCCAAGCCCTACATTCTTGAGCCATAATCTTTCATGATAAATGTAGGAAAACATCTCGTTGCTTGAAAAATGACAAATAATTAAGCAAAACATAACTAAACAAAGTGCCTCTTGAGGGCATGAAGTGACAAAAACGTTCAACATAAAGCCCATTGTAATTTCAGGCAGATATTTCCTCACAGCAGCAGCCGCACACCTTTAGTTAAACTGCCAAAAAGGCCACATTATTAACCCGAAAGTACACAAACATTACACTTCAGATACTCAACTTCCTTGACATGCTTTACGTTTTGAAATTTCACAGATATCTGTTATCGTTCTTCGACAAAACGTTCAAATGTAAGAGGTTCATCTCTTATTCAGAACAATGAAGCCTTTGAAGTCTAGTCTAGTTATTCTCCGTGGGGACTTCCGGCAACAATCTTGATTCTGATTGGCCAGAAGACTCGAAAAAACATCAGCAAAGACATTTTATTGAGAAGCTGATCACTACGTGACAGAAGTTTTTAAAACCGTTTATGGTCTCCGGTACTTCCAGTCCAACGCCGACTGCATGCACAGCGTTAGAAAATCGGGCCTTCAAAATAAGTTTGACTTTTCCCCCCCCCCAAAGAAAAAAAAGAATTCCAATTTTCTTTTTTCCAAAAAATAAATTTCACTCACACATCCGCAACCCTCTCGAAACGGGTGGGTCGTGACCCACCCGTTGAAAACCACTGCTGTAGAAGATCACAGTAACCAATAATGTACTGTAGAAGATCACAGTAACAAACAATGTTCTGTAGAAGATCACAGTAACCAACAATGCACTATAGAAGATCACAGTAACCGACAATATACTGTAGAAGAGTCACAGTAACCGACAATGTACTGTAGATAATTACAGTAACCACCAATGTACTGTAGATATTCACAGTAACCAAAAAAGAAAGAACCAACCGAAAAACGCCATTTCTATAATATATAGATATTGTATATACTTAGTAGAAATATTTCACTTTGTGTGTATTGAATCCATATAATATTTGAGTTTCACTTTTTGAATTGAATTAATTAAGTAAATTAACTTTTCCAAGATATTCTAATTTATTGAGATGTACTTGTGCTTGGCCAAACCAAGTTGAAACCAAGGGATAATTAATAGTAACAGAATACGCAAAGGACACTGACAAAAACCCAAATCCCCCCTTTAACATGGAAGCAGGTGGTTTGTCCCAATCTGTCCCATGAGAGTAACACATGCGTCACTTCCGTGCAAAAAGTACGGCTCCGCCCACTTTTGGGGGAAGCAACGCCTGTCATTTGAATGACGATCAAGCCTGAAACCAAAGATCTCTTCTGTTACTGTCCTTTCTTCTTAGAGGAAGTACAGAACCACTGAACTCTGGATTTGTTTTAATGTTTGAAGTGCAATAAACGGCACAGCAGCTTGTTGGCATGATAAAACTATTATTTTCCGCCTCGTTCATGAGAGAAACAGCTGGAAAAATTACAGCCTTGCCTAATGATTTTAATTTAACCATATGGAGATCGATTGTCGATTTCAAATGATTGAATGCAATGGTTTGCCTGACTGGCCATCGTAATCGGGCTCTGTGAAGATCGAAAAATCCACGGTTTTCCAAAATGTCTGATCGGATTGGCAAACACTACAGAATTTGTATTGATCGCCATTCAAATGACAGCGTTGTTTTCCCCCAACAGTGGGCGGGGCCGTAATTTTTGCCCTGAAGTGACGTAGGTGTTACTCTCATCCATTGGCTCCTTCTTGCAGTATTTATGAGTCCTCAGCGCTCAGCCACACCCTTTGCTGAACCAGGAAGTAACCTCCCCCAACAGCCACGGTAACTCAAGAGACAAAGAAATTAATTAATACAAACCATTTTGTCAGTTAATTTATGTAATCAAAATGTCTTACACATGTAAGGTTTGTAAGTTCAGTTCGGGGTCCATTCCTGCATTAATTTTGCATGTTAAAATGCAAAGAAAACTTGCAAACATTAGATTTCAGTGTGGACATGCAGAATGCCCTACTGCATTTACCACGGTGGGTGCACTTCAAAAGCATATGTACCGATTCCATAGGCACACAGTTAAACCAGTGCCACAAACACACATGGAAAGAGATGCTTTAGCATGCAACATCGAGGGTTGTAGCTTTGTGTCAGTACATATTTCAACCTTATGTGAGCATCTCCAGTTGCATATCAAAGATGGGAAAAAAGTGTTTTGCCCCTATGATGACTGTTCCAAGAATTTCCATGTCCGTTCACCCTTCTCCTCACACTTGACCCGGAAACATACAATAAGATCTCCCTGCACCTCTAGTATTGCCACTGTCGCTAAAGCTAGCTCATTAAACTGTGAAATGACCCACACTTCTCAAACGGGTTTGGATGGTGGGAATGATAATGCAAGTAATGAAGTAGATGAGAATGATTTTATGAACAGCCAGGCCTTGTTTTATCTCCAAATGCAGGCTAAAATGCTGCTACCAGCCAGTGTGATTCAGAAACTAATTGGAGAGTTCCAGGAGGTACACAGTTACAGCACATCCCATATTTTGTCTAGATTGCATGAAGACTTAACTAAGTTAAATGTGCCTGAAAATGATATTCAGGAGCTCATAGATAATCTCTCAAAAAATGACCCCCTAAAAAGGTGCAATAAGGGAGTATTTAGAAGTGATCAATCACAACAAACTCTCTTCAAGTGTAAATTTGATTATGTTGAGCCAACCCAGATTTTTCTGGGTTTTGATGCTAATGCCAGTATGTGTCCACTAAAGATAGACTGAAGGCATTACTCAGTCAGACCTCAGTTCAAGAGCAATATCGCCAAGCAACATCTGACACACCAACAAGTGTGCTGGAAGCCCTGAGAGATGGTAAAATCTTCAAAAACAATACATTGTTACAGGAATCCCCAACCTCAATATCCATAATCTTGTATCAAGATGCATTTGAGGTTGCTAACCCTCTAGGATCTGGCAAAAAGAAACACAAGATTTTAGCTATTTATTTGACACTAGCCGAGATCGCTCCACACAACAGGTCTTCCATTGATCCAATGCAGCTAGTCTTGTTGTGCAGGGAAGTGGACTTCAAATCTTTTGGCCAAGAAAAGGTATTTTCTCCTGTAGTTCGTGACTTAAAATAAATGGAAGAAACTGGAATTCATGGTCCTGATGGGAACATCATGAGGGGTACTGGGATCACTATAACTGGGGACAATCTAGGGCAGGGGTCGGCAACCTGGGGGAGCTTCGCTGCGGTGAAGCAGTGTGTGGACCTGTCAGCGCAACTTACATGATGCCGAATTTAACAAACACATTTAAATAATTGGTTTAAACGGCATACTAATAAGGACGATCGTCAGTTCTGTGATTCTCCAACACACATGTTATGATATTAGGGTCAGGCAGAGTGAGATGAGATCGCTGTCCCTTTAAGAGAGAGAGAGAGGGGTGTGGCTTGTGCATGTGTGTTTGTGGATGGTAGAGCGACAGTGAGGGAACGTGTGTATGTTTCTGGAAGTGAAACGAGACAGCAGAAAAACAGAGGTCTGTGATGTATTATGTGAAACAGAAGAACAGCTAAATAAATGCAACGGCCTCCCAAGAAGAGCTCGCCTCTCTCCAGTCATTTAAGCTAAAGTGGGTTATTGAACCTGAAGCTTGTTGCTTCTGCTCTCCTTGACTACGGTCTGGGAGCCGACAGGAAAGTTCAACACAGATGGCCAGTCCGCCCCTTTGTAGCATATTATTTCGATGAGAGATGAGCAGATCGCCACTGGGCTTTCAACTAAATACAAAGCCAAACAAAAACTGCGGCATTTATACAGCTCCTTATGGGTACTGCAATTAGTGAAGTGCTTTCCTCCGTGGTGAAACGATCAGCACTGCACCACGGAGGAAAGCGGCAGAAAGTCACCTGGAGTAAAGAGCGGGGCTGCGTTGCGTGCATGGCTTCCTTCTGCAGGTAACGGGGAGACGCGCTCTGGCAGCGGTCTCGTTCAGGATCTGAAAATACAATTTAAATATTTTGCACACTTATTCCACTTATTCCTAGTGTGCCACTGGTTACGGTGCCGCGTGCCAATGCTGGCACGCGTGCCAGGGGTTGCCAACCCCTGATCTAGGGTCACACTGCATTGGAGGTTTCACTGAAAACTTCAGTAAAAGCAGATATTTTTGCAGGTATTGCCTCATAGACAGGGCAACCTTCCATCAAACACCCACAAAATCAGGTCCTGTTAGATGAGTAGAGACTTATAAAAACTGTGTGGCACAGGTATCATTAACTCAGGAAATGACCAAATGGGGTAAAGTTTGACTCAATCAGCTGAAGTATTATCATGTTTGCCAGCCAGGTCTACCTCCCTGTTTGGGTCATGACCTGTTTGAAGGGATTGTTTCTGTTGATCTGGCTATGTACATAAAGCACTTGGTGACTGCCGAGAAACAGTTCACTTATTGCCAGCTAAACAGGATAATAACACACTTCCCATACAAAGGCAGTGATGCTAACAACAAACCATGTGAGGTAAGACCAGATGGGGAAAAGTTCGGAGGTCATGCTGCTCAAAACTGTTGCCTCTTGCGTCTCCTTCCAATAATGATTGGGGACAGGATCAAAACTCCAATTGATAACGATGTTTGGCAGTGTCTCAAGCTAAGGGAGATTGTTGAACTGATATGTGCACCCAAGATCCATACCAACCAAGTAGCTTATCTGAAGATTCTTATTGAGGACTACATCCAACTAAGAAGCACTTTATTCCCAGGAAAACCCCTAAAAGCCAAATACCATTACCTTGTCCACTACCCTGAGCTCATCCTCCATTTTGGTCCCCTTATTCGATTGTGGATATTGCGCTTTGAAAGGAGGCACAGCTATTTTAAGCAGTGTGCAAGGAAACTGCATAACTTTAAAAACCACTGCAGTACTTTAGCTGAAAGACACCAGTTGCTACAAGCATATTTACATGCTGGCAGCTTATTTCCTCCAATGCTTCAAATAGGGGAAGCAACAAAGTTTGATGACCAACTATACCAGATTGGCATTCAGAGGGCTGTCCGTCTCAAAGGCCTTCGTCCAGAGGACACTATTAAAACACCCTGTAACACCCTGTAAGGTTTCAACGTTAGTGTAGATGTTGTGTTGTGTTCCTAATGTTTGTCTAATTCTGTTTTATTTTGGTATTGACTCTACCCTCTCGTTTCAGCTGTCTGCACTTCCTGTCCTTGTGTGTCACCTGTCAGACTGATTGTTGTCTCCGCCCCTGATTGTGTCCACCTGTGCCCCATTACCTAATGTGTGTGTGTATATATCGCCCTTCTCTCCCTTTGTCTTGTGTTGGTTCGTTTTGTCTCTTCATCGTGTCTATGCCTGTAAACCAGAGACCTGTATGTAAACCTAGTCGAACTTAGAGATTCATTTGAGAATCCTAGTGATCATTATTGAAGACTTTGTAGTCTTTTATAATAAAGAACATTACAAAGACAACGGAATCGTGCATCTGAGTTCCTATGGTTCCATCGTGTCACACCCTCTGTCACATTCAAAGGGACACTGTACAAAAGAGGCATGGCTGTTCAACAAAATGACATTTGGAGAAATTGTGCTCATACTGATCAATCATTCATTTGTGCATTTTGGAGTTGAGCAGTATCAGTCAGTGCCTGTTGTTGACCTTGGTGTGCACTGTCTACAAAGCACTAATGGTGCTTATTATGAGTGTGTGACCGTGGACAGTCTTGCAGATTACTATCCATTGCCTGCATATAATCAGTTTGGTCTCCATTTGATTGCCATGCACCATTCTGTATGTTACAGGTAAAACACTAAATAATGGATGCCATTGAGAGTGCCATACAGGCTGTGCTACCACAGCTAGATAGAGAGAAACTGGAAACAGTGGTTGGTGAGTTGGTGTCCAAGTTAGGTGTGGAAGGGCCAGATGATCTACAGTTCATTGAAGAGGAAGATGTTAGACACCTGCTCACACCCATTCAGTGCAGAAAAATTATTAATTCCTTCAAAAGGGGTAAGAATTTAATTATAGCTGCCTTTTTAGCTATAATTTATATGTAAATGTGGAATATGTTGATTTTATCTTGATTATAATGATTCCTTTAACATTGCAAAATATTTTCTCACTATTAAGATATTAACTACTTTTTCTTCTGTACTTATATTAATTTGTATCAGAATACCTTTATTCGTCCCACAGAGGGGAAATGTACAGTAGTTACAGCAATAAAAACAGCCAAAGACAGCTTCAAGGTGGGGTAGGTAAGTTTGAGCAACCGGCTCGAGATACACTTTTTGTTATATTCCATGGAATGCTCTTAACATCCCGATAGCAATGAATATCTGAAGTGCTTTGACAAAAAATCCATACAAAAAATTCATCTGTGGAAGCCGTAGTACTGTAAAAAGCACAACCAATCATTTGAGCCGGCCCGGCTAAAATAACTGGATGGCCTACCTGCCTGTTAGCCTTCTATCTGTGCACAAACTTATCTCGTGCCCTCATTGGTCATGTGCGCGTTCGTGTGTGTTGGAGGAGGGGCTCTGTAAGAAAGTGGCAGATTCTTTCCGGCTGTGTATTTTCAAATTCTCGCGCACTCGAGCTGGTTTCTCCAAAATTACCTACCCCACCTTTAATGTAACAAAGAATAACAAAAAATAACAACAAAATTAAAAGGTGTTAAAACATTCCACAATTAAATGCAGATCCAACAAGTCCCCAGTTGGCCCCCTCCTCACCTGAGGCAGAAACTGTTGCTTCCTCCAGCACTGTGTCTTACCCTGTTTCGAATAATCAGCCCGTGTGAGAACAGCATTTGGTTGGACAGGTTCCAGGTGCCATGGGACAAAACAAGGCCCACTCTCGAAAGAGCCATTGATGCTGGTAAGAGGCCAGAGGCAGAAGATCGCAGGCACATGGTGAGTCACTGTTGATTCCATGAGAGAACACTCCTTGAACCCGACACGCACAGACTGCATAGCAGTAGCAAAAGCTATAACCCAGAAGTATCCAGGCAGCTTTTTAGATAAAACTGAGGAGGGAGAAATCATTGAATGTGGATACTTCAGTTTTCCTAATCAGCTCAAGACCAAAATTGAGTATATCAATAGAGACAACACACTCTCCCGTCTGAGGAAGCCCAGATGTTCTCAGACAAGTGAGGATGACCAGCCGCCAGCTGCCAAATGTGTTAGAATTGACAGTTATGGGTGTATTAGTTGGCAGCCACAGGAGTACCCAGAGGGGGAAACTTCAGCATCACTTGACGAAAAGAGGAAAGAGATGGTGGATATATTCAGTCAAGAGGGACTAAGGGCAACTGAGAGAGGGAGGGTAACGGAGCTAATAACAATCACACATGCAAAACAGCAAGAGGTGATAAATGCAGACCCACCACCCAGCATTCTGGACATAAATAATCAGTGGCCATTTCTCCTGTCTTGGAAGTTGTTACTTTCCCACTTCACCACCCTTACGGCCCGTCCACACAGCAGCTTTGAAAAAATCGTGAAAATCTTGGAGGTGGGCGTGTCTGAAAGCTTGGGGATTTTTTGCGAGCAAAGCGAACAACAACCAATCACATGAATATCCCGCCCCCGACATTACATTCCATGCTGGCTAAAGATACTGTCCCCAAACAGGCGAAAACCTACCAGTTTCACCCTGTCTCTGCCACCTCCCTCCATGCCTGGTTCCTCCGGTTTGTATCCCGGTAAGTAAATAGGGACTGGTCATAAAGAACCGGGAGATTTGCTACTGCAATAACTAATTTGTCCTCCTTTTTCAGGAATATAGAAAATGGCTCCCAGCTTGCATGCGGTTTGATTGGCTAGCGCTTGTAATGTCAGATTTGCATAAACGCAGGGTTCGTACGGGTGCTTGAAATCCTTGAAAATGCTTGACATTTGAAGTGGTTTTTTCAAGGTTGGGAAAGTGCTTGAATTTTGGGAATGGTGCTTGAAATTGAGATAAAGTGCTTGAAAATGTAAATGCTTTTCTTTTACAATAAATTGCTGTCTGACTGAATAGTTCGCTTTTTAGATTAAAAGAAAAGAATTGCTTCGCTTCTACATAAAACAGCTCCGCTGTGGCCTTCCCACGCTAAGCGTGCGACCTGCAAGGCCGTAATTCATACTGGTCCTCTCACGCACATACATTCTCCTTTTACATACATATATTTTCACTCTTACATACATACATTCTCCTTTTACATACATATATGTTCACTCTTACATACATACATTCTCCTTTTACATACATATATTTTATAATATATGCATGTCTGAAGACAATATATGTATGCAAGAGAAGAATGTATGTATGTATGAAGACAATATATGTGCAAGAGAAGAATGTATGTATGTGAGAGAGAAAGTATAGTGGAAACGGAAGGAGTATGGTTGAAACGGAAGGCAGGTCATTCTCGCGCTTTGTTTGGCTTAGAAGGTCGAGCGGGGCGGGCTCATGTTCAGAACTTCGGATTTCAAATCAACATAACATGATGGAGGGAGATGAATCGTGTAGATTGCAGCAAGCATTAGGGGTTTTAAGGAACATTTTGTCAACCCCTGAAACTGTCACATCCCTGTCATCGTCCCTTGAGCGGCAGAAGACAGGCTCACAGGCACAGGAGCAGCACGTTACTAATAACGTTTCTCACAGCGCGGTGGAGAGTGAGCTGAGAGAACGTTTCAGACCTGCCAACTCCCAAGTCGCTTCGGCAGGCCAAGCAGATGAAGGAGGACAAACTGGAGGATCTTTGAGATACCAAACTCAGCTCCACTTTGGGAAGTGGAACTTGCGACCAAGGAAAAGGTGAAAACAATGTACATTGTAACTTAAATGGAAGTTGTCAATCTACTCAATTCGAAATGTATGTTTGCTTATTTAGCAACACACTTTAGCATGCTAAGTGGCCGTACACATGCTGCATCTTTTACCGCCTGGTAAACGTGAGGCGCGTCGCTCGGGCGCGTCGGCGGGTGCCAACTTTCAAGGCCGCTGAGGCAGGTTTTTTTTAGGTGTTTATAAAAATATTGTCCATGGAACAGCAGTGTTTTCCCTTGAAAACTACGTTTCTGTCTCTGCTCTACCCACATAATCACACCAATGTGTGTATGACCACCAGACTCTGGGACAGTTTCATCCGACAGGCCATAAGACTGTTAAACACCTGAACTAATAACATCCATAACATTCACCTGTGTGCAACTTACAAATTATGTATCACTTGTATACTCTTATGGCACTATTTTATTGTGTTTAGTTGCTCTATTGTATCTGTGTTATTGTGTTGCTCAGTTGGAGGAGCCTGTGACCTAAGATTTTCATCGACATAACTACCCTGTAGCTAATGTACGCATGACAATAAAAGCCTTGAATCTCGAATAGACCTTAAAGGCTTTTATTTCCGATTAATACAATGACAACTAATATAACTGTGTAACACTTGTACACATGTCAATCGAGATGTGTAGAAAATTGAAGTATTTTTTTCTTCACACGCTTTTAAATTCCATGGACAATGACAAGTATGCTACTGTAATATTGAGCTACAACTTGATGAACTAACGTTACTAAATGTTGGATGAATGTTTAAGTTTACATATTTCTAACTATCACGCTAATGTTTTTAGCTTGCTATGCTGTTGATTAGTCCCCAATCTGTTTAAGGTGGGGAATGTGAAATAATTTCCCTTGCTAGCCGACAGCTAGTCAGGCATACATATTGATGAACTTAATCTTGTTGTAAGAGGTTAATCAAAGTTTATGTTGTGTATGGGTCAATATCTAAAGCATTACAGAGCAGGTGAGGACACATGGCTGACACACTTCTGTATTGTAAGTTAAGAAGATAATTAATGTATTACTTCCAGCTCCGTCTAGTTTTGTCTTTCAGTAGAAAGACAACACTTTATTTATGATATATGATATATCGCTTTGAGCACCAGGAAAAGCGCTTTATAAATGTAATGTATTATTATTATTATCTTTTAATGAATATAAAATAAAATATCTGCTTTGTTTTGTAGGGCCAAAACAGTTTATCATGACACTTTCAACAAAGACATCATCATTCTTCCGGGACCATCCAGCACTGCCGTCATAAAGCATCGGACAAAGCAACAGTTGCATGAACAAGGACATATATTGAATGGATTTGAATTCCAGACATCCTGGGACCACAGGACTGTCACTGATCAAATTAGGGATGCCTTTGGAGAAAAACTCTCAGCTGATGTGAGGTAAGCACTTTAATGTAATCATCCAGTCCCAGTCCAAACTGTGATATAGTGATTCTATTCAAATGAAAAAAGGACCTAACCTATTAAGCCAGTTATTCATACTAGTACATTTGATTTTGTGGCATCACTTACGTTCGTTCTTATTTATTTTTCTGACTCCCATCATCAAAGAGGAAATGGAAAACAGACTGTCAGAGGATCCGTTTCAATCTGTCTTGTGCATTTTTTTACCTTTTGTCATTTTACCCACTGCTTTTCAGCCTAGAGCTTCTGATGGCATGTGGCAACAGATTGATCAAGCCAAAACTGCAGGCTGGACAGGAACTGGATGCAAATCTCATAAATAAAGTGTATAAATTGAAAGCCCTATACATCAGACCATCAAAGTAAATTTTGGTATGTGATATCACATTTGAATTAACCTGCAGAACATTGTAAAAATAATAACCCATAATCGGTGTATAAACATGCCTGAAGATTAAATGTTGTCAGTTACCTCTGACATTTGAAATATATGTTCTTCTTGAACTTTAATTTCAGCTTTGTAGTCATGAAAATGTTTACTAGCTATGTGTTTATTTATTTTTGTACTTCTATAGACTAATGCAGAGTTAGAATGCCTGTTTTAAATGTTATATCCAAGCACAGAAATTGACTTAATTGGCAGCTGCCTAGTTGGACTAACAGAGCTAATAATAGAAGGGGATACTGGTACTTGTCGGGAGATGTCACTTTTAAAGCATGGACAGTAAAAGTAATTGTTAGCAATATAATAATTAATCCAAGTGTTTCCAGACTCTTCAGTGTACAGTTGAAATGTAGTATATCTGAAAATTATTTGTATGTCTTTCCAAGGATGAGGTTACAGGCTATAGCAGTGAGGACAACATTTGTACGGAAAACACTGGTTCAGCAAGGCAGCTGCGCTCCTCATTTCGACCACGAGATAGACAATCAAATGCATCTTCAGACAGTTTCAACAGTCCAATAACTGCCTCCCCACCAAACTGTACTTCTGCAGTTCAACCTTTTGCCTCATCACTTGGGTGTGGAGCGTCATTCACTCAAACTCCTGCCTTGACCTACCAAAGCAGCATCTCACCCTACCACAGCAACACATCAGCGAGCAGTTATTCTACTCAACTGCCAGTATGCTCGCTGGAAAGCTACCCTTCCAGCAGTCAGCCTTCTACATCATCATTTGGAGGAACAACTTCTGTTGATCCAGCTCCGGGCAGCACTCCAGCAAGCCATTGTCCTGTGTTACCCTCTACCTCAACACACCACCAATCAGCAATCTATGATAGCTACCTTACAATAATGTCTGCATTGTCTGACGAGTCTTCTGATGAGGAATTGAACCAGGCTATACTAGCAAGCCTGCAGAGTGAAAGGTTAGTGCAAAAAAGATCTCGGAGGGCATGCAAAAACACTGGTCGGTGTACAAAAAGCACATGTCAACACTGTTTTTTTAAATTACTCACTGTCGGAGGGTAGACACAGTTCGGCACTGTAGGTTTAACCATTTGGTATTAAATAATGATAAATTACATCAAGATTTATGACATAATTTATGACATTATGTGCGAATATTTGAATCCTCTGTGCGTTAGAGCTCTATTGTTGTCCAAAAACTATTAAAAACACAGTAAGTCACATCGCTCCACTGAGTGGCACATTCCTTCATCCCTGGTGAGAGCGACTACTTTAGTTTGTTTAGAAATGGCTCCTCAAGACTAATAACAGCAATAAGATTGTTACTCTTAAGAGAGAAGTTACTTGAATGGCAGATGCCACTGAGCATTCTCAGGAACGCAGTTTATTTTGCAAGCTTATGCTACATATCACCACCTATTGACTTTCTACTATACTAGTATACTTTGTACGTGACAATTATGTACTGAAGTTCAAAATTGTCAATGATCATGAACAACACACACACATAATGCCACTTGCTCAAAACTAGTGTGTGTGCCCTAACTTTTATTTATCTTGCTAGTTCCAGGATGGCTACGGGATGTTTGGTACCGGTGAGAGATATTTAGCAAGATCTTGCAACAAAAATAAATCATCAGAAGAAATGCAAGTTCAACATCAACCGATCCACAGTCCTGGATGGAGCCATCAGGGGTTTTAAACGAGGGACATACAATCCATGTCACACTATTTCTGTCAGGTTTTCTGATGATATGGGAGTACCTGAAGAGGCTGTGGACTTGGGTGGACCAAGAAGAGAGTTTCTAAGACTTCTAATGGAAGCTTTGCCCAAATCTCCGATGTTTGAGGGAGAAGAAGGCAAACTAAACTTGGCCTTTGACAGTAGTGGTATGTATTGATTGTAATCTCACTTGATAAACTCCAGATAACCATTTATTACATGTATGTCACTGTTTTATATGATCTTACAGGCATTTTTCAAGTCTTTATACGCATGCATTGTCAAATATATAATAATTGTCATTTCTTCTAGCCATGAGAGAGGACCGGTACTTTATTGCAGGCAGGGCCATTGCAGTAAGCCTTGTACATGGCGGTTCTCCCGCAGGCTTTCTGTCCCCAAGTCTCTTCTCTTGCCTTGTTGATGGCCCAGAATTGGCTAAGCCAGTGTTGGAAGATGTTGCGGATATTGACCTGCACGAAAAAATTAAGAGGGTAATTTATTTTCCTCAGTTTTATGTTGTGCTGTAAGTGTGTCTGTTTCTACACTAGTAGCTAGTGCAGAGGGGAATATGTTCAAATGTTGGCGATTTCAAATGTTGTTTTTTTGTATGTATTGGAGGGTAAATCATTGGAAGATCTGCTAGCAACAACAGAACCACTTGAGGAGTATTTGGCCAATGCTGGCTGCCTGAGGCCACTGCGGAGGTTGGAAGACAAGAATCTGCTTGTAGATGACATCCTGATGTTCCAAGTGATACACAGAGTGCGTGGTCCTTTTGAGAGGTACATTTTTATCCTCAGTTTTTTGCCTCTCCAATAAGGAATTGAAACCCATGAAGATTGCATTGTGTTCAGGGTTTTCTGTCGGCCATTTCTGTTGAAGTGTATGCGGTAATTTCCCGACTAAACCGCACCGTATATAAGCCACATGACAGTATTATGTTACATCATCGTGTCACATAGGCTAAAACTAAATGCCAGGTGGTTGTGGTGTGAGCGCTTCTAGCCATTTAAAACTTGTTGTACAAAGTAGTTGTGGGCTTGGGTTGTGTGTTAGAGCAAAAATACTGTAAACCCTCCCCGCACGCGTACATACACACATGTATTTTTCTCCTGTTTGAACAGCATCTAAGCAAGTCATTTTTCCTTGCCATGACGTTTAAAAAGGACTACATGTGAAGATGTAAAAGCTTCTTTAGTTCAAACTTAAGTCGCCAATCAAAACACTTTAAAAAGCAAGTGTGATTTTTACTCAGATTTCGGGATGGACTGAGAACACTTGGTGTGCTGGACAAAATCCAAGCTCACCCGGAGAGTTTTCGCCCCCTTCTATGCTGGTCTCCTACAAACCTCACAGCTGACCTGCTTGACAGCCTCTTCACCATCCGCCTATCTACAGTTGGCAGCAATAGAAGGAGTGCTGAAGAAGTTGTTGTTCCTTTCTGGAGAGACTACCTAACAGATGCAGAAGGTTAATGTATAATTGTTTAAAGCGTTTCTTGTATGAACTGAAATATCTCCTTGCTTGTAATTAACAATGCACTGCATCTTGACATTGTATCAGTTAAGTGCAGTGTTTTTTTTGTTTATTTGTGTTCTTTCTAATTTCCGATGTATTGACTTTTCTCTAGATCAAGAGGGAACACAGAAGCTGAGGACAATTCTTGCCTTTGCCACTGGAGCCAATACTGTTCCACCAATTGGCTTTGATCCACCACCTTCAATTGAATTTCTTCACCAAAATTATGACTCAGGAACCACTTCTAAACTTCCCATTGCAAACACCTGCATCCACTGTTTGAAGTTGCCACTGCACAGCTCTTACATAGACTTCCAGGAAAATATGGACTTTGCACTGGGAAATACCCAGGGTTTCGGCATAGCTTAATTCATGGGCAGGCCTCCATCTCAGTATTCTGTTTAAAGGTCAAGTTCACGCTCAAATAAATACATTTTAGTTCAAAAAATCCCAAACAGTTATTGACACGTTTTTATTGTGGATATCATTCCACAGTGTTTTGCTGGGAACATCTTTTAAAGTACAGTTCAGATTTTGAGAAAGTTCAATAAAGGCACATTCAACTTTATTATTGAGTAAACTTCAATTGGCTTTGAAACTTGGCTCTGTATTTTTAGACAGGATTAGGTTACCAGTCATTTTGCAATCAAAGTTTTAAAAAGAAAAAGGTTTTATAAAGATGTACAATTGTTAGGTTACTGTTTAGGTTCATGGTTGCAGTTTTCTTCCAATTAATGGATCCTTGCTGTGTATAGGATGTTAAGACCTTTATGTGCATTAGTGAGCTCAAACCTCCATGTTTAACATTTCCAGCCATATGTCTTACTTTAAATGTTCAAAGAAATTGTTACCAAAAGTAGTGAAACACGTGTGAATTGAAACCACATTTTATTAAAGCTTTTGGCTCTGGAGAACTTAATAAATTGACTGAAGTATTAATTATTTTAACATTTGATGTCCTTTGTCAAATACAATGATACAGCATCAGTGGAATATGTGAGAAGTCAGTAGGAGCACAAGAAGCAACACAAAATCAGCACACCATAGAACAGAAGAGGACAAAAGCTGAACTTTTTTTCCCATTGCTCCACTGAAATAAACGCTTTTTCTTTTTAAGCAGTGTATGTTAAAACTGACAATATGTTTAAGTGTCTGTAAAATAGATTGTCAGTGTGTTTTGCTTTGCTTTACACTACTAAAGACCGTACATATACTGTGTGGACCTTTTCTATTGATGTGAATGTGCTCTTAAATAGGCCTATCTGTCGAGGGGGGTTTTGTTTCTTTTTGGTACGCCATTTGGTTCTATGATTTTAGGTATGCCTCTCTTCAAGAAAATACACAAGGTTGCAAAACAAATATATACCATGATTCCCATCATCTTCAAATGGATCAAAAGTCTGCTGAAGTGTATCCATTGTTGGGTCACTGATGGTAAGGTTAATAGATGGAACAACAACAACATTGTTAGTCTGTAACTCTGGGAGTGGTCTGTTGTCATCAACACCAAAGCCACTGTCTATATCATAAATACCATTCATACTTGGGTTATGCGTTCATGCATTGTTGACTATGCCTCTTTGCCACAGCTGAAGAGGAGTTTGCCCCCGTTCTGTTGAAAGACCATGGTTATTCCACTGGTTCTGAAACTCAGTGGCAGCCCTCTGAACCCGTGGCAAATAAATATAGTGAAGACAAAATATATGGAGCTCATTAAGTGAATCTAATACACCGTGCTCCTCCATAAAGTTGAAAAGATTAACAAAATGAAATGAGACAACTCGATTAACCTCTGCCCATAATCTCTCAATTCTTTGGTTGTGCACTGACCTGCCAGTAATTACACTATGTCTGTTTAATCCTCTTCTGTAAAGCATGAAACGGGCAACACCTGTGTTTTCCACTCCATGATCACATCTCACCCTGGACGGTAGTCCAAAGTTCTGAACACCGTCAATGAATAGTGACAACACACTAGAGGCTCTGTTGTTGTCAAGACAACCAAGGTATATGATGGTTCGACTGAAACCATCAACACAGCCGTGGAACACCATTCTCCATCTCACAAGCTTGTGGTTTCCATCTATGTGCCTAAAATAAATTAAAATCAGAGTAAATCATGAGTGGGAAAACTATAACTAGGCCAAGGTTAGATATGTATAAATAATTTAAAACTAAGAGAAACAATTCTTAATAATGACCTCTTGTGCTTTTGATGCTTAGTCCATTTTGCTGTACACTCAAAGCTGTGAATGCAGGACTTATACTTGTAATCAAGGGTTTACTTTTACTCAAATAAAGGATATAAGTACTTAAGGATTGTAAGAAACTGACAACTGAGTTTGTGCTACTTGATTCAACCAAATTTGTTCTTTTGGGAATTTACTCACCATAATTGATTGGGGGTTGGAACACTGTAAATTCGTCGACGTATTGCATGGCGTCTTCTGAACGTCCGTCCAATGGGGTCAACTTCTTGCAGACTCTGTCTAACACGCCACCTTTGAATGCGCAACCCACGTGACCTCAAGCTCCCATGCACATATCGTTCACCTGCATTTGTGGTGCGCTGAAGAATTTCACCAACAACTCTGTTCAAGTTGTCATTGGATAGTGTTGCATATGTCAGTGGCTGAACGCCAAGCTGCTGTCTATGCCTCTAGAGCAGGGGTCGGCAACCTTTTTGATATGAAGTGCCATTTACAAAAATAATTGTTATCAGCGTGCCAACTATCAACGGGGGGGGGGGGGGGGGGGGAGGTTGAGGAGCTTAACGCTCGTCAACTATCAGCAGGAGGGCGGGGGAGCCTTGCTGCGGGGAAGCAGTGTCGCAACATACACAATGCCGAATTTAACAAACAAATTTAAGTAATTGGTTTAAACGGCATAATAATAAGGACGATCGTCCGTTCTGTGATTCTCCAGAGCACACATGTTATGATATTAGGGTCGCGTCGGGTCATGCAGAGTGAGATGAGATCGCTGTCCCTTTAAGAGAGAGAGAGATAGAGAGAGAGGGGTGTGGCTTGTGCATGTGTTTGTGGATGGTAGAGCGACAGTGAGCGAGCGTGTGTATGTTTCTGGAAGTGAAACGGGAAAGCAGAAAAACAGAGGTCTGTGATGTATTTTGTGAAACAGAAGAACAGCTAAATAAATGCAACGGCCTCCCAAGAAGAGCTCGCCTCTCTCCAGTCATTTAAGCTAAAGTAGGTTATTGAACCTGAAGCTTGTTGCTTCTGCCCTCCTCGACTACGGTCTGGGAGCCGACAGGAAAGTTCAACACACATATGGCCAGTCCGCCCCCTTTGTAGCATATTATTTCGATGAGAGATGAGCAGATCGCCACTGGGCTTTCAACCAAATACACAGCCGAGGAAAAACTGCGGCATTTGTACAGCTCCTTATGGGTACTGCAATTTGTGAAGTGCTTTCCTCCCCGTTGAAACGATCAGCACTGCACCACTATGGAAAGCCAAAAGTGCCATAATACGGGGGTGAAAAAACGCGCGAACATACGGGGAGGTCCGTTTTTTCGCGCGAAAAAACGCGCGAACATACGGGGAGGTCCGTTTTTTCGCGTGAAAAAACGGGCCAATATACGGGCGAATGTTCGCGCGGTTTTTTATATGATAATGAGCCCCTCCTTCTGATTTCCTTAGCCAATAAGTTAAAAGTGTCTGTAACCAATCAGTGAAGGGTAAAGCCAGACCAAAACAATCTGTAGATGAAAAGTTCCTGACATGGTGAGGCTGTGCTGTAAATTGTGCATTATTCCAGATTCAGGGGACTAAGTATTAATTTGCCTTTGAATATAATAAATATATCAATCAATATATCAATATAACCTGCCTTCATTGTTTTTTTTAAATAAAATGGCATTACCCTTTTCCTTAAACCTCTGGAGTGTGAAGTGAAGGTATTTTCTCAATTTTTAGATGTCTCCTTAAATCCACTTTTAAATGTACTTCTTATAACATGGCATGGTGTTACATGTCAAAATGTTCAGTAGTCTCTGGTGTTGCTAGAAATGCAAATTCACTCACCTTAGAGCACTGTCTTATGAGAAACCTAGCTTAGAAATCCGATTTTTGGAAAACTTCAAAACTGTTGTGAAACACATATGTACTCATGTCATCCATTTTTTTTGGTGTTTCAGGTTTTGTTCACCAAAGTCTTTGGTTCACAAAAGTAGTGAAATATATCAATTACACTATAAGCCTATATAAAAGTGTTGTTCATGTCTAAAATGAAAATGTGTAAATTATAATTTAGAGTAAAATATTTCCATCCCTCTACTTTCACCACAGAAAAGTTACATCAGGACTGAATAATGACTTCATATTCCATACCAAGGTTTATGTGATGTGTACAAATACAAATTCAGCATTTCAACTTTATTTTTCAACCAACTATTTATGTTAACATATGAAACTGTAAAATCTCAATATTTCCAATATCAGAACTTTTTCAACCAACTATTCATTATAAATGTAAAGACAGGGGGTCTTTGTCCATGGTCTTTGTCTGTCTTCCAAGACAGTGGGTCTGGCTGCTGTGTAGGTGGGGCTGATGGTGCATGGCCTGCTGGTGGCTGTGTCGGAGGGAGGTAGGTGGGATTGTCCCGGGTTGATGCTGGGATTGTCCCGGGTTGATGCTGGTGGCTGGATGGGAGGTACGTGTGCTAGGCGAGACTTCTTTGCTGGCTGGGTTGATCGTGATGGCTGTGGTGGAGACCTTTGTATCGAGGTGTATCTTAATCTTGTGGCAGGCACAGATGGAGGTGGAGGCCGCTGTAGGGATGCTGGTCCTCTGGTCCTCGGGTCCTTGGTGGTGATGGCTGTGGTGGACGCCTTTGTACCGAGGTGTATCTTAATCTTGTGGCAGGCACAGATGGAGGTGGAGGCCGCTGTAGGGATGCTGGTCCTCTGGTCATTGGTGGTGATGGCTGTGGTGGAGGTCTTTGAGCCACAGTAGATTTTGACCTGGGGGCCGGCACAGATGAAGGTTCTGGCTGCTGGATAAACGCCACCTCTGGGCCACTAGGCCCAGGCAGCTGTGAAATCTGAAGGAAAAAAAACATACCTTTACATTTAGCAAATCAAAATAACTGTATGACGTATTTTTCTCTAATCAAAAATGGAAATAAATCCACATGCCATATTATGACTTTTATGAAGGATTAAAGCCTTCTTCATTTCCAGTATATAATACAGTGATAACACACACAACCCGGTTGACTGTACTCACTTTAACCTGGCTCTGTTGTCCACTGATAGGCATAGTGCTGTGTACCTGGACTCACATTCAGGTTCAGGTCCGGACTCAAGTCCAGAGGTTCAGGTTCAGGTCCGGACTTATAAGTCCGGACTTGGGTCAAGTTGTGTGAGTAACTAAAGTGAACTTATTGTGAGCTAATTATCAATTGAAAATAAACTCATAATCAACTCAAATTCAAACTCGTCAGGTTTATTGTGCCCCCTTCCAACTTGTGTCTACACCATGTATTTTCTATAACTCTACATGTGTTACTAACTACACAACACAACTACATACATAGTGATGTACATACAAGACTCAATCTGCAAGAGTACAAGTCTATGTGTTCTTGTTCAAGAACAACAGCATATTGACATTGTTTGGGTGAAGTGTTGCTCTTTCGGCAGACACTATATCACCATACATGCAAAGGAGTTAGCTTAGCTACACTACCAAATATGGCAACCAGCATCCCACGCTGTCAGTGTCCACTATGTCTAAGCCAGCTTCCCTTGACGTCACACAGATCTCGCGAGCAGTTGCGATATTTTGCGAGACTTCGTGAGTTCAGTAATGGCCGCCATATCAGAAGCCAAAACAATGTTTTTCGTCTTTTCTCAGCGCAAATTTCTCGATCTATGGAAGGTTTTAGATGGTTTAGAACAAAAAGGAGAATATACGTAAGTACCGGTTCCCGACGTTCCGGTTTTAACCGGACTTGAACCGAAACTTTTTACAAGTCCAGTACCGGTTCGGCGTACCGGTACGCAGCACATCATAGGCACAATATTAGCATAGCATTAGCGCGCTATTAGAATTTCAATAATATGAACAATTATGAACTCAGACCAGCATTTCACATATTTATACAAGCAGAATACACTTGAAATGTAAGCCAAACTACTGCACGGGAGTCATACACCTAGTAACATAGAAGAACAAAGAAGCTAGCGGACGCCATTAGCCACTGTAGTGGAGCCGAACTAGCTGACAGAATGACATTAAACTACACATAAAGAACAGTTTCAAAAACACTTCTTAGATCGAAATATGACATAATCTTTGTACACACTACTAACCTGTTGAACAGGAGAAATGAATGAAGCAGAGGGAACGTTGTTGCCGTTCCAGCCAGAATGCCAAGTCTGCGGCAGACACATAATAACAACACTTACTTTACGGCATGCGCTCAGCAACACATTCCCTTTTACGGCATGCCCACTGAGGCCTTTCCGTGTCCTATACTGCCCTCTGCTGTTTGTAATGATATACAATATTTAACATAAACATGCCTTCGAGAGTATAACTTAATTTATACAAGACAATATACATTGAAAATGTGCCCACATATTTATGCGGTTATCTGAATCATATTTTCTACCCCTTATATTCGAAAATATATGATTAAATATCTAAAATATGCGCACTTCGACGCTGCGTGGGTGGACTCCAGTTATATCTTTCAAACTAAATCTATCCACTATCTGCTTGTAGACTAACGGTCAAAGGATCTAATATCCGGGAGGGCCGGGCTCGAGTCTCGGAAAGGAAACGTTTTTTTGTGTTATCTCTTTTCATTCACTTACAATCTTTGTATAAATGCAAAGTATTCCAAGGTCTGCTTCACCTTAATTGTCCCAACTGCTTGGCAACAGCTGTCTGTTCTCCAGTTGTTTAAGGTGGTAGCCTGTCGCCTGCGTTCATGTTTCAAATAAATGGGAATTGATCAGCCTCAGATGTATTAATTTATAAAAAAAAAAAAAAAAATGTAATTCGAATGTTTCTCTTCAGTGCAATTGCAATTGCACATTGCATCATTTTTGTGTTCTTTGTTCTGTTTTAGAAAGGAAGGATTGTTTACTTTTTTCGTTGTCTACAAAACCGGAAAAACAACATAATTGTGCTTTTCCAGACACTGAAGAAAGACAAATACCATGAATTTTCGGTATCAGGGCTGTTAGGGAAAAGATCAGGCAATATATCTTGAGAGAAAACGTATCTTTTGATCCCGTTTGAATTGTGCCACGAATTACACTTATGATGTTTGTCATCTTAAACAATCACTTCCATGTCAAAAAACTCAGTTTGTCGTAAAACTGTTGAAATATAAGACTATGAAAAATACGCAACTAGAAATAAGTGAAATGTGCCAACGTGACGGCCGTCTTGGTGTGTGGTGCGCGACGGGAGATGTAGGTCATTGACTGGTTTCAGGCAAAAAAAAAGTGTTACTTCACAGTTTTACGACACATTTAAATTTTTTTGACTTGCAAAATTATCTTTTAAATTGACAAAAATCATATGTGTAATTTGTGGTTCAATTCAAACGGGATCGAAAGATAATCTTTCTCTCTCCATTTACTTCAATACATACCTTTTCCGAAATAAGGTCCCATGGAGCTCAACCGGAAAGGGAGGGACTTCGCCTCTCTATAAGCATGCAGCAGCAGTAGCAGCAGCCGGAAAAATGTCCACGAGAAACTTCATCTTGCGTTGCAAAAGGACAATAAATGACTGCACAAGACTTCTCCAAACAGATGATGCCGGTCATGCCGTGTTACAATCCACAGTAACGAGGTAAGGGCCAAGCCTATTGCTACTGTTAGAAATTAAAATCAATGTTTTAATGGGGAAATGTAGTTTAAACATGCCGTCAGTTTTAATGCTCTTTTATACTGAAAAACCAGAAATTCTTGTGCACAAGCAGTTAAGCTTTTATTCTGAAAATCCTTCATTTCCGGTTAGCATTTAGCATGTGGCTAATATACGATTTCCTGAAGAGGTGAATTTAGTAGCGAAATGAGAGAGTGGTGCAAACCGAAGCCTACTGACTTAACACTACAACTATAGATGTCGAGATACTACCATGCTGAATATTAAATGAAGGTACAGTTTATTTGAATACATTATTTACAGACGAGAGTAGCATGTGACAACATCCGGAATGACCGGAAACCAAACGAGCCGAGAAGTATTGTTTAGAGTATTGATTACAGCGTTTAGAATGTGTTAAATGAAGAGTGATGAAAGAGAATATGAGGAGAAACTGCGTGTTAAGCATATATTGAATGTGAAAAGAACCTATCCTCTGTTTAAATGCAATAACGGACATTAGAGACGAGGCGAGCCGGCTGGCGGGGAGGAGCCAGCAGACGATATATAAACAGCACCGGAGGAGAGATCCGGGCTCGATATATTGAGTTTTTTCGCGGAGGAGTCTCAGGAGCGAGCGGAAACGGACGGAGGAAGCCGGAAGAAGAAAGTGAAGTTGGAGACACGCTGCAGAAAGTTCAGAGAGAGTCGGAAATCATCGAAACATACAGAAACGGTAGCATTGGACTGGTTAGCATAAACTGTACATTGACTGTATCATCATGTCAACCAGCTCAGATGGGACCCAAAGACCTGATATGGAATGGGAGGAAACCAAAGCTGTGAGGAAGAAAAGGGCTTTGAGGGAAAAAGTTAGCAGACCAAGAACACAAAGTTGGTCGGATTGGTCGAGTGGAGCAGGCTTAAACAAAAAACCAAAAGGCAGTCAAAATGGAAAACAAGCAATTTCGAATACAGAACTAGAGCAGGAGTGGAAAGTTATAATAGAATTCAACCGGGATGGTGGGCATTACCACCCGATTCAACTGACAAAATCAATTGAGAAAGAAATGGGTAAAATCAAATTTGCCAAGTTTATGAACAACAAACGAGTTTTGATACAAGCAACCAGCAAGCAACAGCAGGGAAAAATACTTAAAATGACGACACTCAGTGGGGAAAAAATAAAGGCTCATATCCCAGGAGCAATGGCAATGTTGAGAGGAGTCATATCTGGAGTTCCACTTAATATGTCTATGGATGATGTTAAAAAGGAGATTAAAGGAGGAAAAGTTATTGAGGCAAACAGACTTATGAGCAAAAGAGATGGCACATTGAAGGAAACACTTTCAGTAGTTATTCAGTTTGAGAAAAATATACCGAAATCTGTGCAAATAGGATACATGAACTACAGTGTGAGGGAATTCATCCCAAAACCACTTAGATGCTATGCATGCCAAAGAATGGGACACACAGCAATGCAGTGTAAAGGAAAACTAAGGTGTGCGAGATGTGGAGGCCAACATGAGTATGGGAAATGTGAAAAAGAGGCAAAGATGAAATGCTGTAATTGTGGAGGAGAGCACAGTGCGGCGTTTGGTGGATGTGTAGTGCAGAGAGAAGCCAGAGAAGCTCAGAGGGTCAAAGTACTCAGTAAAGTCTCATATGCAGAAGCCCTAAAGAAGGTTAGGGAAACGGAAGCAAACAATCAGGCTTCTAGTGGAAGGGTTCAAAGAAACTTAGTACAGAGTGGTAGCAACATTTCAGAAAGGCAGGTTACAAATCAAAGCCAAGTACCTGTGGAAATTAAAGAAGATGATAGCATTCTCGTGGTAAAGAAAGTCAACTTTATGACATTCATCTGCCATACCATTAATGTTGCAGCACAGATGAAGAAGAAAAGTGACAGAATCAAAACCATCGTGCAGGCAGCGGAGAAATTCCTTAACATTAGAGATATAAAAGCAGACCAGATACATGAATTACTAGCAACAAAAGATGTGGGAGAAACGGACAACCAGGATGAGGGTTAGCACGTTGTTAATGGTAATTCACATACTCCAGTGGAATGCTAGAAGCCTCATAGCTAATGGACAGGAGTTTAAAAAATATGTCTATGAGTTACAAACATTGCCAGATGTAATTTGTGTGCAAGAGTCTTGGTTAAAACCTCATCTAGACTTTATGATTCCAGGGTTCAGCTCTATCAGATATGATAGAGTTAGCAATCAAAATGGTGGAGGGTGTGTTACTTTCATAAAGGATGGGCTGGCCTATAGGGTAGTCCCATCCCCTGACGACAAGGAATGTGTCATAATAGAAATATGCAGCCCAAGGAAAGAAGGGAACATAAAGCTTATCAATTTCTATAACCCGTGTAAAAATCTGGACATTGAAACCTTACAGACAATAGCAGGGACGGCTCATAGAAGGGAAGTATGGTGTGGTGACTTTAATGCTCACAACAGCCTTTGGGGAAGCAGTCAAACAGACAGTAATGGGGATGTCGTAGAAGAAATGCTAGAGGAAAGATCACTGTTTTGCCTTAATGATGGACAAAAAACAAGAATAGATGTGAATAGGGGGACACAATCATGTTTGGACCTCACACTGGTGACGGATAGGTTAGTTAAATCATGTGAATGGTATGTTAAAAGTGATTCTACCATAGGAAGTGATCATTACCCAGTTTTCACAATCATCAATACAAAGGTATGTAGACAGGAAGGGAGTGTATTTACCAGGTGGTGCTTTGGTAAAGCTGACTGGGAAACATTTAGGCTTTACTGTAAGGAGTCAGCGCAATTGTTAACATTAGAAGGAAGTATAGAGGAGTGCTCAAATCAAGTCACAATGCACATTAAAGAAGCAGCAAATAAAACTATACCTAAAAGAACAACAGAGGGTAGGAAGAAAGTGGTTCCGTGGTGGAATGAGGAATGTAGCAGAGCTATTAAAGAACGAAACAAGGCATTTAGGTCTTTAAAGAAAAACTTGTCACAAGACAATATTTCAGATTATCAAAGGAAAAGGGCAGTAGCCCGTAAAACAGTAAAATACACAAAAAAGACGTCATGGAGAGAGTATTGTTCCACCATTGGAAGAGGAGTAAAGTTAGGGGATGTATGGTCGATGTTTAAACGGATGAATGGGAAAAGGAAGTCGGTTAAAATTCCCGCTTTGATTGATGGGGAGAAAGTGGCAGTGTCAAATGAAGAGAAGGCAGAATGTTTAGGTAGGGCATTTGCTGCGGTGCATAGTGGGGAACACCTTGATGACAAACATAGACAGCAAAAAGAGTGTGTATTAAGAGAAAATGAAAATGTGAGGGAAAAGAGACGGGATGATAATTCAGCTCTTGATGTAGACTTCTCAATAGCAGAACTTAAAATAGCTTTGCAAGGTACAGGATACTCAGCACCAGGACAAGACCAGCTATGCTATGCCATGTTCCGGCAGCTACCAGAGGAAACATTCAAATTAGTTCTGAGACTATTTAATCAAATCTGGAGAAACGGAGTCTTACCAATGAGTTGGAAAACGGCAGTTATATTGCCATTTAATAAGCCAGGGAAGGATCCTGCTAATCCCAATAATTACAGACCCATAGCATTAACATCACACTTATGTAAATGGATGGAGAAGATGATAGTGCATAGACTATCACACGTCTTAGAACAGAGAGGGTTAATAAGTCATTTTCAGAGTGGTTTTCGTAAAGGAAGATCCACAATAGATGCTTTGATTAGAGTAAGCAATGAGGTGGAAAAGACAGTGAAAATGAAAGAGGTTATGGCAATTGTATATTTTGATATTGAAAAGGCGTATGATTCTATGTGGAGGGATGGGTTGCTCATCAAATTGAGTAGAATGGGTGTTGGAGGGAGAATGTATAACTGGATCATGGCTTTTTTATCAGACAGAACATTCAGAGTTAAAGTAGGGGCAGAGGTTTCAAAAGAGTGCAGTATAGAAAATGGTATTCCTCAAGGGAGTTCAATCAGCCCGATATTATTTAATGTTATGATAAATGACATTTTTAGTAATTTGGATGGATGCATAAAATCTGCACTATATGCAGATGACGGGGCCATATGGATACGGGGAAGAAATGTTCCATATGTGTTTGAAAAAATAGGGAAAGCTATAAAGAAAGTGGAGACGTGGTCATACAACTGGGGTTTCAAGCTGTCAGCAAGCAAATCTTGCTTTATGAAATTTACGAATAAACGCAAGATGGAGACTGAGAAGCTTACATTATATGGAAAGCCGATGAGTGAGGTCAATGAATTTAAATATCTGGGGCTATGGTTAGATAGTAAATATACATGGAAAACTCATATTAAACATTTGGAAACAAAATCCAAAAAAGTGTTGAACCTATTAAGAGCAGTGGCTGGATGTGACTGGGGGGCAGACAAACAGGCATTAATCGACATCTATCGGGCAATTATGAGGACAACACTGGATTATGGGTGTTTAATATATGCAGCAGCAGCAAAAACGTCATTACTAAAAATTGATAGGTTACAATATAAAGCGTTACGGTTGTGTATAGGTGCCATTAAGTCAACCCCTACTAATGCAATATTAGTTGAAGCAGGAGAGACTCCATTGGAGCTAAGAAGAGAGAAAATTGCTCTTGCTTATTGGGTCAGGTTAAAAGGAAGTGGGGAAGGAAATATCACAAACAAAATACTACAGGAGTGCTGGGAATATTCTAAATTTCAGGGACGTGGGTTTGGATGGACAAATAAAGAAAAAATAAGGACATACGGCATGCATGAGTTAGAGTTTTCACCATCAAATCCTTTCAGTAGTGTACCCCCATGGCTCTTTCCAATAGTAAATATAGATGTGAGTATAGTAGAAAAGAAAAGAGAGTGGCAAATAAATGAAGTAGGACTCAAAACAAGTTTGTACCTCAGGAATAATTATCACAATTACCTCAAAATATATACAGATGGTTCTAAAAACAAAGAAGAGTGTGTCGGAATTGGTATATATATCCCAGAATTTAAAGTGTCAATATCAAAAAGAGCATCAGACCAACTTTCAGTGTATACAGCAGAAATGCTGGCAGTAGTAATAGGATTACAGTGGGTGGAAGAGGTCAGACCAGACAGGGTGGTGATATGCACAGATTCATTATCCAGTTTACAAAGCATACAGTCAACAACAACTGCCAGAGAAGACATACTCATAGAAATCAATCACAGCCTGTTAAGACTTCACAGAAGCGGCATAGATCTGCAGTTCTGCTGGGTGCCTGCGCATGAGGGGGTGAAAGGGAACGAGTGTGCTGATAGATTAGCAAAAAGTGCACTACAAAAGGAAATCACATTACCAGTTCAACTTGGAAAAGGAGAAGGAAAAGCAGTTATTAAGAAGAAAGGGATGGAGATCTGGCAGAAAAGGTGGGAGAAAGACCAGAAAGGCAAAGAATACCATCAAGTGCAAAAGACAATTACAATTAATATTTATAAAGAAAGAAACAGAAGGGAGGAAGTAATGATAGCTAGGCTCAGACTAAATCACACTGCATTAAATGGTACGCTGTATGTCATGGGGAAAAGTGACAGTGACAAGTGTGGGAACTGTGGAGTTAGGGAAAATGTGGAACATATTTTATTACATTGTGTCACCTATAGAGTTGAAAGAGGGAAATTAAGGGACACAGTTTTAGAGGCAAAGAGGGAGTGGAATGTAGCGGGTATTCTGGGAACAGAAGGAGAAGGAGTAAGAGCTATCAGAAAAGCACTGTTCACCTTTTTGAGGGAAACTGGGATAGGGAAAAGAATTTAACAGTAGACCATGGATGATTTGTTTTTTTTTTGTTTTGTTTTATTTATTTTATTTTATTTTATTTTATGGTTTTCTTTGTGATATGCTGGTTTATTAGAGGACTGACATGATGATACACACTCGTGTACAGTAGGTGGCGGTATGCAACCAAAAGCTGTTTGCGACCCGCCATTAAAAAAGAGAAGAAGAAGAAGAAGATCCGGGCTCTTCTCTTCCCTATCGAGGAGAGCCAGATCACAGCTGTTTGTCTGACTGAACAATATTCTGTCTGTAACACTACCGCGCCTCTTTTAATTAAAGTACCCAATTGAACTTTCACAGAGACTCCATTTAGTCTCCTATTTTAAAGCTTCTCTCCTGGTCGGGAGAATAACGTACACAGTTAACACTACTACCAACACAAAGGAATGTAGTTTGTTTTTGCATGTAACCTAAACTGAGGTTGTGTGAGATCTTTCACACTTACAAATTCTGTCTTCTCCCCTATTTCACCAAACCGTTTACTGGCAGGTTAGAAACCATGGAAAGGAGCCTCGAGTGGTCACGGGGCAGGCTAATTAACGTCCCTACAGCTGATCTTTTACTTCAGGACCTTCGGGAATATATACTTGAAGTCCGGAGATCTTGGCCTACCACACCCGCACAACAAGGTAGGTCGATGTGATAATTGTTCACTTTAGCATAGGCTTTCGTTGATAAACCAGTGCTAGTATTGTTGAGTACTAAGTGTCCAACAGGCCAATACATTTTAAAGTAATTATTTGTTTTAAATATGGGTAATACCAATATAAACACCTTTTTTAATCTGTAGTTGCCAGCTATTAATTACAACATTCTGGTGAGACGCTCTGAGTCTCGAGTTGTCCACTTAAAACTGTACTCCAAATTCCACCTTTATATCCTGCCACAGTAGAGGAGACGCTATTCCCCCTCCCCCGTCGAGGGCAGTCTGGCCATCTGTAGTACACCACGTATCATCAAACGTGTGAATGAGGACATTGAAAGGGGGCCAGAGGGGGAGTCTCTGTCTTCAGGGTTGGAAGACACAGACTGCAACTATGTATCTCTATGCCCATACACATTTATGCTTTTGTTCTTACTGTATACTACAACTATAGTGTATTGCATGTCCACTGGTTTAATGCCAAACTGCATTTCATTTTTTTTTAAAGTATCTTTAGGCTGGGCAATGACAATAAAATAGACGCATTGTGTGCGTTTCTGGCACAACGGCATAAATGCGTTGCTTTTACAACAATGACAATAAATGTAATCTAATGTTTTGCTGTTGTTGCAGGTCATTCTGGCTACCACGCCCCACTCATTTTGTTGGGTGGTCGAGGTCCCCCACAATTCAGCATTTCCAGAGAGCAAATCTCTTTTTTGAGGAGCTGTGGTTTTACAGCAACAAAGATGGCACAGATATTAAAAGTATCTCTGCGCACAGTGAGACGGCGATTGAGGTATGTAGCAATGTCTTCAACATTGGAAGTGCCATCTTGTCTCAATTTATTGTAAACATCCCAAGGAGGGGTTGTAGCCATGTTACACTATGCATGTTGTAAAGTAAATCTGAATACCGTAGGTCTCATATATTTAAAACATGTTTATTTTTCAGGCAGTTCCACATGCTGCGCTCTGGGACATACTCCACCATCTCAGATGCTACACTAGACGACCTCATCAAGGAGATAGTGGCTGGGAATAACCAGATTGGCCCTGAATCTGTCAGGGCACAGCTGCAGGCCCAGCAGATGTGGATACAGAGACGCAGAGTGCGGGACAGCATGAGGCGGATAGACCCAGAAGCAGCTTCACTGGACATGTCCTCTCAAGCTGCAGAAGACAACTCCAAAACAGTGGAGGATCTGCAGAAGCAACTGCAGGAGTTAAGAGTCCAGCGAGAGTTTTGCTAACAGAGGTTTGCTGGCTCCGACGACAACATCCGATTCTATACAAGGTAATGTTTTGGCTAAATTCTATCCAAGTTTTTGAGATGGGTTAGCTTATAAAGAATCCTGTTTACCTGCCGTGTGACCGCTGACTATATGCATGCAGTGTTGGAATAAGTACTCAACTTAACTGAAGTATAAGTACAAATACTATGGTTTTAAAATACTCCTGAACTGAACATGTAGAATCATAAATCCTGTGTTTTCATATATAAAAAGTAACTAGAAACTATGAAGGTTAACTAAATGTGGTGGAGTAAAACATATTAATACTAACAACATACTGAGAATATTTTACTACAAGTGGAAATCTTCAAAACCTTACCAAAGTAAAAGTATGTCAATATCCACTGCGTTTCCCCCAGTTGCACACGTAAGAATGAAGAGTAAACGTAGTCATTGTGTGTAAAATGTTCCCTGTATGTTTTAGATTATTATTACTGCTGCTAATGTAGTTGCTACATTTTACTGCTGTAGATTACTATACCTGCACCTAGTGCCTTCTTACTCAGTCTATTTGAATTGTAATGTATTATAGCAAACAAGAGGAAAGCATTAGCCCATGTGTTACAGTTAACACGATTGTATTTACTGTCAATTAATGACTGACATGTGTCTTTTGTGTACAGATTCCCGAGCTATAACCACCTGATGGCCTTCTGGTTTTTAATTGAGCCTTCAATTCATTAAATGGTTTGTGTTACTAGAGCGATATCAACTGCCAAGAGTAATGAAGAAGTGGTTACACACGCACGTCCATCAACGGTAGGTTACGTTTCTTTTAACACACAATCTAAACACAAACTGAAGGGAAAATGTCTCTCCGACATTTCATTGCTTTTGTGTAGGCTAAAAGGCTAAAGTACTCAATCCTTTTTGAATACATCAGAGAACTAAAACAACTTAATGTTTTTCCCATAGTGTGCTACACTCATGACATTAATATAGTAACCTTTTTTTGTTTTTATCTTCCAGAGACAGCTGCTTCAGCCAATTGACGAGTTCTTCCTTTTTCTATGCTTCCTGTCGGTGGGTTTGAAAGAGAGGGACCTTGCAAACCGCTTCAACGTACACCAGTCCTCTGTGAGCCGCATCATTGCAACATGGACAAGTTTTCTTACAACTTTATTGGGGTCACAGTGCATCTGGCTTACACCTGCAGAAGTTCAAGCCCACCTCCCAGAGGCATTCAAAGATTTCCCAGACACACAGGTGATCCTGGATTGCACAGAGCTGAGGTGTCAAACACCATCCTCACTCCTCCTCCAAAGTGAAATGTATTCTACATAGAAATCTCACTGCACCATGAAAGCCCTGGTTGGCATAGCCCCACATGGTGCAGTGACATTTGTTTCCAGTCTGTATGGTGGTTCTGTCAGCGACAAGGAGATTTTCAAACAATCTGGAATAGCTGCGTTGTTGACTGAAAACATAGCAGTGATGGTAGATAAGAGCTTCCTGATCAGCGATTGCTGCAAATGCAAGGTGTACTGCCCACCTTTTCTGTCAAAGCAGAAGCAAATGCCAGCCTATGAGGTGAGGGAGACACAGGCCATTGCCAGACTGAGGGTTCATGTAGAGCGTGTCATTAGGAGGATAAAAGAGAACAAACTTTTTGATGGTGAATCCCACATAGGTATTGTTTGTATTCTTATCGATAGTCATGAACTTTCTCTTGTGACAAAATAGACTCTCCGTTAGTAAACGTTTACTCTGTGTAAAAGTGATTTCTGTGTGTAAAAGTGAGGTAACATGTGTAGATGAATAACATCAACTTGTATTCGTCCCACACATACACACCTATAGATGTAGTTATATTTGTGTCTGTGACTTTATATTGAATGGGAAATAACTGGAAAATACCTGTGTAAGAGAGAGACTCCTGTCCCGCCTCTCCATTTTATTTTTAGTTGTGCATTGTTATTTGTGCTTTAGAAACATTCCACTTGAACTTTATTTGAATGAACTTAGTAGTAATTATTGTCCTATATTTCTTTCAGATTTCACAGCTGCCTGGGCCTAGGAGAAAGAACCTCCATCTGTGCCTGCACCAAGGTCAAGATCTACCGTTGCTCAAGGGCCTTCACCAGAGCCATCACCACCGAGGACCAAAGGACCAGCATCACTACAGCGGCCTCCATCTGTCCCTGCCACAAGATCAAGATACACCTCGGTACAAAGGCCTCCACCACAGCCATCGCGATCAACCCAGCCAGCAAAGAAGTCTCGCCTAGCAGACGTACCTCCAATCCAGCCACCAGCATCAACCCGGGACAATCCCACCTACCTCCCTCCGACACAGCCACCAGCAGGCCATGCACCATCAGCCCCACCTACACAGCAGCCAGACCCACTGTCTTGGAAGACAGAAAAAGACCATGGACAAAGACCCCCTGTCTTTACATTTATAATGAATAGTTGGTTGAAAAAGTTCTGATATTGGAAATATTGAGATTTTACAGTTTCATATGTTAACATAAATAGTTGGTTGAAATGCTGAATTTGTATTTGTACACATCACATAAACCTTGGTATGGAATATGAAGTCATTATTCAGTCCTGATGTAACTTTTCTGTGGTGAAAGTAGAGGGATGGAAATATTTTACTCTAAATTATAATTTACACATTTTCATTTTAGACATGAACAACACTTTTATATAGGCTTATAGTGTAATTGATATATTTCACTACTTTTGTGAACCAAAGACTTTGGTGAACAAAATCTGAAACACCAAAAAAAATGGATGACATGAGTACATATGTGTTTCACAACAGTTTTGAAGTTTTCCAAAAATCGGATTTCTAAGCTAGGTTTCTCATAAGACAGTGCTCTAAGGTGAGTGAATTTGCATTTCTAGCAACACCAGAGACTACTGAACATTTTGACATGTAACACCATGCCATGTTATAAGAAGTACATTTAAAAGTGGATTTAAGGAGACATCTAAAAATTGAGAAAATACCTTCACTTCACACTCCAGAGGTTTAAGGAAAAGGGTAATGCCATTTTATTTAAAAAAAACAATGAAGGCAGGTTATATTGATATATTGATTGATATATTTATTATATTCAAAGGCAAATTAATACTTAGTCCCCTGAATCTGGAATAATGCACAATTTACAGCACAGCCTCACCATGTCAGGAACTTTTCATCTACAGATTGTTTTGGTCTGGCTTTACCCTTCACTGATTGGTTACAGACACTTTTAACTTATTGGCTAAGGAAATCAGAAGGAGGGGCTCATTATCATATAAAAAACCGCGCGAACATTCGCCCGTATATTGGCCCGTTTTTTCACGCGAAAAAACGGACCTCCCCGTATGTTCGCGCGTTTTTTCGCGCGAAAAAACGGACCTCCCCGTATGTTCGCGCGTTTTTTCACCCCCGTATTATGGCACTTTTGGCTTTCCATACACCACGGAGGAAAGCGTCAGAAAGTCACCTGGAGTAAAGAGAGCGGGGCTGCGTTGCGTGCATGGCTTCCTTCTGCAGGTAACGGGGAGACGCGCTCTGGCGGCGGTCTCGTTCAGGATCCGAAAATACAATTTAAATATTTTGCACACTTATTCCATTTATTCCTAGTGTGCCACTGGTTACGCTGCCGCGTGCCAGCATTGGCACGCGTGACAGGGGTTGCCGACCCCTGCTGTAGAGAGTCCGACAGCTTACCCCTAAGCATGTTGCAATGCTTTGTCAGTTCATTCCAAGGGATACCAAATGAGATATTTGCTCTCCTGAAATGCTGTATCGAGGTCTGCCTTGATGTCTATTCATGACAGGTGGAGGCAACAGTGCTAAACTATTCTCAGACCTGGTTCTTTGTCTGGTTTAATAAGCTGTCAGCAAAAAATGAAGACATCCATGCAAGGACTCTAATGTATTGAATACCTCTCTTGAATCTTCAGCAAATCTTGAGATTGACAGAAATCCAGATAAGGTTTCAATGTGGTCACGAAGTTCTCCATACATCCTCTCATGAACAAAATAATCTGTACCTTCTCTTTGTATTCGTTCAATACATTCCAAGACATTATTAAAATAATGTCTAATTTGATTTTCATTGCCACTTACTCCCAAAATAATAAACTGTACTTGCAAAGAAAACAGGATGACTTTGAATAGCATCATTGTATTGTATGGCTATTTAAAATCAGGTTAGGATAAGCTGAGCAAGTCACGCATGTGTATTTTCTGGTTTGAGAGTGACTTCCTTCTTAAGGCGGGACTTCCTGTGTCAGTAGGTAATGGATACCAAAACGGATGAGACCAAATACATGCGAGTGTCAAGTAAGTGTGTAAGTGACAATGTATGTATTTGAGAATATGATATATGTTTATACATGTGAGAATAGAAATATATATATATATATATATATATATGTAAAAGTTAGAACTTTTTTATGTGAGAGTAATATATGTGTGGAGGACGTGTATGGAGGTTATTCCCTATCTTTATTCAAGAGCGTGGTCTATACATTTGAGCAGCATAATTTATTGATTTCACGTTCAGATGTATTTATTTCCCTCAAATCCTGTCCTCAAATAGTCAACAACCCTGTCAAAATCCCTCAACCAATAGGAGGCCAGGTGTCCTTGCGGGTGCGTTCGCTTTACTTATTAGAGCGTCCCGTAAGGGCGGTAACTCTTTGGTTTATAAACTCCCGCCCTCCACGGCTTTATTGCATGTACTTCACTTGTTTCATTTACACTATATATATATCAGCACAATCCGTGTATATATCGACTACGGATCATTTGTTTTTCGGAAGAAAAGTAAACGGAAGAGCGTCTGGGAGGCGTTTTTGCTTTTTACCTTACTAAATGGTCTCGTCTCTATTGTATATCCTTGAGGCTGTGGAAGATATATCAGCATGTAGTTCAACATGCAAATGTTCTAATGTACAACTTTACAAGTAAGTATAAGTATGGACAAGTAAATACAACAAGTTTAATAGGAAGATGTGGATTTATTTTCTCTCACCTTGTAATTACACAATCAAACAATCTATAATTTAGCTCTGGCCTTCACTCACAAAAAAACATTTGGATGAATTGGACAAATTTTTCGAAGCTCTATTGACTGACATGCAATGACTGGGACTGATGGAAGAATCTGCGAGGAATGAACTAGGAGCAGATAAATAATCATATTTTAAATAGCAGCTTCATAAGAGGCCAACAAGAGTGACAGGGTGTGTCAGTGTGCTGAAGGATAGACCAGCTATCCAGGCCAGTCTCTATAGATTTTCCAAGGGGTACAAATGCTGCTGCTGCTGGAGTAGGCCTACTGACTGGAAGTATTGCTGATATCATGTCTACCATCCTCTTAAAATACTCTGTCCAACAATATCAGTCTCATGAAGAAAGGTGTTTTAACGCTTATTCAAAATAGCAGAGATTAGAGAGACTTGTTCTCAGGAGGGGACATTGACAGAGGATTACTCAAAGAGTACACAGTACTTCATAGTATTTGTGGGAGTAGTTTCACTAGTCCAATAGTGTCAATCTCACGAAGAACTAATGACAAAAAAAAATCAGTTTTTCCCTCATCAAACTTAGCAGAAGTGGCTTGATTTTGTTCTCAGCTCGGGGACTTTGACAGAGGATTTCGACAACAACGAAAAACACACTAGAAGTAGGCTACTTCATTTTGGTAGTAGGTGTAAGACTACTGAGTCCAGCAGTATCAATATCATTAAGAACTAATGGTAAAATTGTCTTTGTATCACTCATCAAAGATAGCAGAAAACATGCATTATGTAGGCTACTAGAGGACTTTGACAGAGTATTTCTCACAAAGTACACGGTAAAAGTACTTCAATGTATTGTTAGTAGCAGTCAAACTAGTACCGAGTCCAACAGTGTCAGTTTTATTAAGAACTTGTGGTAAAATATATTTGTAAAAAGAAAATGAAGAGCTACTGATTTGAAAAAACGAGAGACGGCTCTCTGTATAGTTTAAATCTCCTAACAATGTTGTCCATTTACTCTTCTCCCCTCGAGTCCAACAGTGTCAGTTTTATTAAAAACTTTCAGTCAAAAATATTTGTAAAATATGAAGAGCAGCTGATCTGAAAAGACAAACGCGAGAGACGGCTGAGTGACCGCAGTGCAGAATCGCTGTACAGTTTAAATCTTCTAACAATGTTGTCCATTTTAGACACAGGCTTATTATATATCCATTCTCTGGGCTCAATGTGGGTCTTGGCCGTTTTCGTTGTGATCGCTAAATTCACCTTGTTTCCCCTTGTTTATAATATTATCAACGTTCCAAGCAAACGAGTGCTTTTGTTTTGAAATCACTTCAGCGAGTTTCGCGCCCACCCCCCCCTCTTGCTACAATGACCATTAGACCATTTAGTAAGGTAAAAAACAAAAAGCAAAAACGCCTCGCAGACACTCTTCCGTTTACTTGTTTAATAAAGAAAAACAAATGGTCCGTAGATACCATGGTAGATACACGGAGTCATCTAACCCTAACACTCTCCCTCCATCATGTTGATTTGAATCAGAAGTTCTGAACATGAGGCCGCCCCGCTCGACCTTCTGAGCCAATCACAGCGCGATAATGACCTGCCTTCCGTTTCAACCATACTCCTTCCATTTCCACTATACTTTCTCTCTCACATTCATTCGTCTCTTGCATACATATATTGTCTTCATACATACATACATTCTTCTCTTGCATACATATATTGTCTTCATACATACATACATTCTTCTCTTGCATACATATATTGTCTTCAGACATGTATATATTATAAAATATATGTATGTAAAAGGAGAATGTATGTAAGAGTGAAAATATATGTATGTAAAAGGAGAATGTATGTATGTAAGAGTGAAAATATATGTATGTAAAAGGAGAATGTATGTGCGTGAGAGGACCAGTATGAATTACGGCCTGTACGGCCCCTCATAGTTTGTGTTACGTGTGACCTAGGCATTCTGATGATAGTGATAGATGACAGTGTGCCAGGAGGTTGCCGTTTCAACAAGCGTTGGCTAGCAGAAGACAAATACAAGGTACGCCGTAGTAGAGCATTTTAGATTAGGCTGACGTTGCATGTTACGTTTGTTTAAGCTAACGTTAGCAAGCTGAATAGCGAACTCGATGAGGGATAATAATAATTGCAGGGGACAATCATTTCAGAGGAGCGTACCTATGTTATGTGCGTTACAGCCGCCATCGTGTGGTGTTCAGAGGATGAAACACTCACGGCATTTCGTGTTATAGTCACAAAATATAATCTAATGATTCGACACAGAGCGATTTTGAAAGCAATGTATTTCTACTGGTAGTATGTTTCGTGCCAAAAACAAATGTGACTTGCTCTATTCACATTGACCCGAAGACACATTTCCGTTTGTATTACTGGTCTGGGGGAAGCTCGCGAGTGTGTTTGTGTATTTTTGCATTTGTGTACCGGGAAACACCGGCTATTGTTATGCTTGCTGTGACGTTAAATTACTCCGTTCTCTGCTTGTAATTATGCCGTTACAAGCTTCAAAGTTGTATTTATCATCTGAATTTACCGAAACAAGTTTAATATTCTGAAAGCCAATACTTTGTTTATTTGAAAACAGATGAAAACAAACTGTCTTTTATATAAAATTGAAGTATTATACAAGTAAAACCACATTTTGCTTTAATCCCATGTAATTGTAGAATTAACACAGTCTTCCTTTGAAGATGTATTTGTCAGGTGTCTTGAGTAGTCAACATTAATTACAAATCATTGTACACATTTGTAAATATTATTATCCACTTGTTACCATTGTGAGTCTATTTTTATGCAGCTCTGCGTGATTTTGTGGCTACAATTCTGGCTAGTACGCTACCAGAGGTGGAATAAGTACTCAGATATTGTACTTGAGTAAAATTAGAAGTACCAGAGTGTAGGAATACTCTGTTACAGTAAAAGTCCTGCATTCAAAATGTTCCTCAAGTAAAAGTAGAAAAGTATTCTCATCAAAATATAGTGAAAGTAGCGACAGTAAAAGTAGTCATTGTGCAGATTGGTCCATTTCAGAATAATATATATGATATGTTTTATAATGATTGATCATGAAAGTGTTCTCAAAGCTGGTAAAGGTGCAGCTAGTTTGAATGACTTTGTATACTGCAGGGTAGCTTGTGGATTTACTCCAGGTGGAACTAAAGTCTGATTTAACACTTGATTATATTTCACATTATTCATCCACATCTGTAAAGTAACCAAAGGTATTAAATACATGTAGTGGAGGAAAAGTACACCATTTACCTCTCACTTATTTTTACTGCCAACCTAAAAGTACCTCAAAAATAGTAATCATCAATAATGTATTGAAAAGTTATTTGGCTGATTGTTTCATATTGGCTCAGACAGGTTATATGGGAGGCCCAGTCTACGTACAGATTACCAATTTTGAAATATTAAACTTAGTTTTATTTTCTTTCATTTTTCATCCTCGTGTAGAAGGCTATCACGAAACACACATTTGGTTTTTTATAGCATAAAGAACATCTGATTTAATGTGAGGTAGGGAAATAATCATTTGAGTATGTGTATATAAATATGTAATTTACAACATATGTAAGATGCTTGAAAAGCTGGAAAATGCACCTTGAAAATGCTTGAAAAGTGCTTAAATTTGACTTTGGAAAAGGTGTAAGAACCCTGTAAACGGGATTTGATTGGCTGACTCTTCCACCTCAGCTTCAAAAGTTGAACATTGCTCAACTTTTGAATCCTGAAAATCCTGGAAATCTTCGCTTTGCTTTCCCACAATGCAGTTTGGGGAAAAGCGAGGCAAAGTGACGTCACCCCATTCAAAGTCAATGGGCAGAGAAGCGTTGGAAGATTTTTTTAACGCTGCTGTCTAGACGGGCCGTTACTGGTGTTGACCTGTACACAAGACTGAAGGAAGACTTGGACAAAAAGGGGAAGAGGCTCCTGGAGTTCTTCAGAAGTCAGCTGATGAAGTGGAGTAAGGATGTTAAAGCTGTTCTGAAAGAAAGCTTAGAGGACAGAGAGGGCACCGATGGTCTTGCAGCGCTGCTGGTCATGATCACACACTTCAAAGATGCAGAGGATGCCCTTTTTCTACTTGCCGATGTACGTTTTTTTTGTCACTATGTATCTTCTAGAAATCATGCTGTAATAGTAGAGCGGATAACCATGAAATTGTGCACTTTTTGAAAGAAACATGAAACTTCTACCATAGTTAGTTTATACCATGAGGTTTATTTTCAGATGTGGAGGGAAGTCAGATTTGACCTCTGAGGCCCGGGAGAGGTCAAATCCAAGATGGCCGCCAATAATACTCAAAAATGCCTCACTTTGGAACCAAACACTGTAGAAAAACACTTAAGGTGTCATTTCCCACACATTTTAGGGTGCCCATTCTGTTGGTGATACCTTTGAGACCAATAGAATTCAAGAAAATGTATTTAGATCAATGTGGAGGTCAAATAATGCAAACATAGGGTGGTGAACGATGCAAAAAGGTAGTTTATTTTCAAAATAATAACAGTAATGATAAGGTTAATAATGATGCCAATAACAATAATAACAATGCCAATAACAACAGTCATTGAAATAATAAGTAATTTTTTAACTGATTTATTATTTAACTTTTTAATCATCATCAAGGGACGGAGAAGTGGTTAACAACACCACAGTCCTTTCATGTCAGGATCACATATTGGTAGTGATCAAAAATCTTAACAGTCCCCAGAACAAAAGCAGAGATCTGTACACTTAAGTGCAGCTTTGACACATGAGCACCGTCCAGTGCACCCTTTCTGACAGTTACAGCGGATCAGCTCATGGCAAGACTTTGCTGCTTCAGGGAGAGTTGTCCAGAGTAGCTGCCACCCAGTGGTTTCTTTTGTCCAGCCCCAATCAGATGGCTCTGGCATCTCTGGGTCCAGGACCAGTGACTGGTTCCAAACTTTAGCCTGAAAGCAAGTACGCTTGATGTGCTGTTTGAGGGAAGCCTGGGTTGGAGGGATGTTTTCTAAACTCCTGGACTTCTGGGAGAAAAGCTGTTTCCTGGCATCATTCACTTCCATGCACTCACTCGTTCGGTCATACATGAGCACCACGAATCTTTCCAGCAGTAACATGGAATCTTCACTGACCTCACTTGGCATGCACAGGAGTTCCTGGAAAGCATCACTGACCTCTGGGAAAGACTTCCATCTCTCCCAGGCAATCTTCTTTCCACGGCCAGCAAATGCAGACACGGTGTCACATCCAGTGAAAGCGTGAAAGACAGGGAGAGTCAGGCATTGGATAGGAGTCATTGTGGCAACCATTTCATGAATAGCGATAAACCGGAAACTCGACCCAACACCAAAGGAAACCCACAGTTCATCGGGAGCTATTTTGCTAAAACAAGCCACTGCCAACACCACCACATCTGTATCAACGGTACGTATGGTCACCTTCTTACAACCTTTATGCACAGCGTCTGCCACATGCAGAAGTAGCCGGGTGTCTGCCTCTTCTTGTGAACATGGGGCAAGGCAGGTCACACATGAATCGGCAGGAGAGCAGAGGACTCCAGTTCCATCTGTTGCATACAGTTCCTTGCCCTGTGCTACTGGCAGACTTACGGCTTCTCGGGCCAGGAAGGAAAATAACTCTGTTTTGTTTTCATCACATCAAAGGAAGTCTTTCCAGTTCTTGGGCATCACAGTAAGGGGAGCCACCCTTTTCCTCTTGCCATTTCCCCTCTTCTGTCTTGTTGAAGCTTTCAGGCTGGCAGATAGGTATACATCCCAGACAAGGTCAACACGGATGCTTACCTCTAGTTGAGCAGAGATGTATGGTATGAACACTGTTTCTCCATACTCTTGAAATGTTCTTGATAACTTTGGATTCAGCATTTAAACCACAGCTGCACCATCTATAATTACTGCATCAGTCTTAGGAACACTCTTGATTTCAAGCAGATTTGACTCCAGGCAGCGAAGCAGATCTGCTTTAACCCCGAACCGAAGTTTTCCTCCACTTGACAGAGCTGGAGGTGCTGCCTGGTTTTCGTGGGAAAAGAAGTGGTTGATGTCTCCATCTCGTGTTTGACATGAGATGTACAGCCTTGAAAAAAGACCACAGTCACTCTTCAGTGCAGCGAGTTGTGCTTTCTCTTTTGATTTGACCTTCACAGGTGGTCTGCTGAATAGTGGCAACTTTTTTTTTGGAAGAGGGTGTGTGATAAGTGTTGTACACCTTTCCAGCCTTTGGGTCACAAACTCGGTGTACTGCTCCTCACCAATGGTATAAATCCTTCTTACAGTATCAGCAACTTGGGTATCAACGATGTCTCTTGTGTCAATGACTAAAAGATCTTGGCTGTGTTCTAGAAATGGATTCCCCATCTCTTCCAGCACTGTGACAAGTGCCTTAACCTCCTTCAGGAATGTGGCTTGCACTCCAGGTTGCTGGTCATGGTGTCTAGAGTCACTGGGTCCATGCTGTTGGTGTGTTGCCTGTTCTTCAAACTCTTTAGTGATCCTGGCTATTTCTGGTCCTGCTACCATCCAGCGTCTGAGTGCTTCTGGATTGCCAGTCAGTCCGATAGCCCCACCAGAACCTTTGACCATGGCATTGTTCTGTTCATGGCACTGGTCAAGTGCCATGGCAGAGAACTGGTTGCTGGTTTTGTGCACCACGAAATGTCCAGACTTGAATTCTGCCAGGACATCTGGGTGTCTGTCCGCAAGAGTCATCATATCACGGATGTGTACGGGAAGCCATCTGTTGTAGTGTGTGTGATCCAGGGCGAACATCCAGGGCATGATCTGTGTTAGGGATTCCACGTACAGCTGGAAGTTGCCTTCACGAATGGACCTCATGTACCGCAAAACGAGAAGCTGCAATGACAGGGTCTTATGCCAGTAGTCAAAGTGAACACTAGCCTTTGCTTGTTGTATGCACCACTCCTCAAAAGATAGACTGTCAGGTGGCATGGCATCTGTATCATCAGATATGCAATTTTCATTGTATGCTCGTTGCAGTAGTGTATAGAGGCTTGCAGCTGTGACCTGGTGTGCATGGCGGGTCTTGGTGACATGTTTGGCATGTATGAAGGAATTTGCTGTTCCAGAACTTGCAATATCAGCCTGGACCAGAGCATTGGTCCAGCCACTGTCTTCTAGCCAGTCTCCCAGCAACTTCAACATAGCCATTTCGATGTGTAGACCACCAAACATGATCACAAAGTGATCTTCTCCATAAGTGTCTGGCCAGGTCCACTGTACTTGTTTAGCGAGAGCATACAGTGGTTGGTCAGCAGCAATGACAGGAATCTGACCAGGGTTCACATGTTGAATTGCTCTTTTTACGATTTCCATAGAGTGCCGAATCATTGCTACTGAATGTGCATTGTCAAGAAAGAGAGGTAATAATGCATTGATTGCTGCAGGAGGGATGACGGCATGGTGAACACAGGCATGGTAGGCAGACCACGATATCATGCCATCAATGGCTGACGTTTCAACAGCTGTCTTGACTTTTCTGAGCCATGCATATTCATCCTCTGTGGCGGCTGTAGAAACTAGGAGGGTGGAGGGTCTCACAGGACCTTGTACAGGTGGCACACTAAATTCCTTTTTGTGGAGGGAAGCTGGTGGCACGACTGTGTATGATGTTGGCAGAGGTTTCACTGACTTGGTGGAAGAGCCATCTTGACTAATCACTAGTACACCACGATCAGTTCCGCTTTGTGTGTGTGATGGATGCTGCATTAGTGAGATTCCAGTGCCGTGGAAGGAATCTTTGGCTGTTGCAGAACTTGGGTTATGGTCTATATTGTCCACAGCTCCTGTTGTGAACAGTCCATTACGCAACTTTGGTGGGCACACAACATCTTCCATCCTAAATTGCTGGCAGACACAATTGGCAATGTTTGATGTGACTTGCAGCAGCCTGTCATAGAAAACACACAATCCCAGGTTGAACAGTGTGTCAACTAACCCCCTACTTCGTGTAACTGCATGGATCTTGAGGGACAGATATAGAGGGAGTGGAGTTTCTCGGGTGTGCCTTGTACGTGCTGAGCTTGGTGAATCCATGTTCCGTGCCTGCTTCTTACTGTTAAAGACCATCAATTGGGAGATTGTTAGGGCAGGTTTTGTGGTGGTCTGATGCTTAATGTTTGTACCATCAAGTACCATGTTGACGAGAGCCAAGAGAGATGGTGGCACAGCCCTCTGCTGGCAGTTTTCTTGGAATGATCCGTCAAAAGAGAAAGACGAACCAAAGATTTCTTTGCGCACTACTTGTGCTGCTCGCATTAAGTGCATGTTTGACAGGCTATCATGAGAGCTGGTCCAATGTCATTCTCAAAACTCAGAAGTGTGTCTCTTCCTTGTGAATGTGCCCTCAGATGTGGAAGCTCAGAAAGCAGTCGTTCTTTCAGTCTGGTGGTGTGAATCCGTTTATCTACAGTCAGACCAAGTTGTTCCAGCCTGGTCTTGTACAACTGAGCGATGTCAGTCAATTTCAAGACAGGGGAAGTGTTCTCATCACTGTTCTTGTCTTCCAGATATGCCACTAACTGTGCAAAGGCTATGCCATGTAGGCAAGTATCATCTCCATCATTGTGTTTAGATGCAGCCTGCCTGGCTTTGTTGTACAATGAAGACAGACAGCGATGATGGTACTTGGCCTCAATGGCAATCATGTCACCCTCTGCGAGCTTGGCCAACAGAGCAGTGTCCTCAAGCTCAAGGGCACACTTCCTCACATTTCTGTCAATGTTGTAGGTTGATGCATTATGCAAACCTGAGGAACCTGCAGCAGGCTCATTGCAAAAGAAGCAAGTAGGTTCTGTGGACTGTGAATGGCTGTGGGCAGATCGCGTGTGTACAGATGAGGTACTTTGTTGTTGTGCTGTAGTTAATTTCCCCCGACTTAGCTCATCATATGCTTTTTTGTTGAATTTTAGCCGACATCTCTTGTGCCACTCTGCCTTGTGTCTCTTCAAAGTGGATTCTATGCCATCTCCATCATCTAATCGCTCCAGGTTGAGGTCCATTGGCATATGCTGAAGGGTATGGAACCGGAGAAGGTCTTCTGTGAGGGATACATAGCCACTACCAACAGACTGTTTATATTTGTTTCTGAGAGGACACTGTAAAGGTTCATCTGTTTTGACTTGACAGAGGACACAAATGTCCCAGTTAGTGCTGGGGGGTGGCTTGGATTGCTTGGATAACGAGGGCTGGGTAGGGACCATCAAGCTGTGACGCTTTGACATGGTGAGGGTTAACATTCCAGCAAGACGTGGGAATCTGAAAAGATAACAATTTAACATTGTATTAAACACTGTTGTCATTGTGTCATTCGGTTTTTGTAGGGTTAGGTTAAACCAAATGACACTTAATGACAATGATATGACATATATGTGTCATATATATATGACATTGACATAATGTTTATGACATGTTCGTGACATGTCCGTGACTGTGTTTTGTTACTGTTATGACAGGTAAAATGTTACCCAAATTTGACATAATAACCAAGTTGACATCTCTAGAAAATACTCTGTTCAATCATTAAACTACTCAGCTCAAACAGAAATGTTCCAGACTGTCTTCTACTTAAGCTAGGATAATTATTTTGATCACGCTAGCTAGCTAGCTAGCTAGCTAGCTAGGAGTTTTCCTTGCTAGCTAGCAAGGAAAACTCCTTCCTGGCTACAGTCAAATTCAATACATTCGCATTCAAAGGCATATATTAATATTAATATTGTTTTTAATAATATTGTTTGTTCATAGTCAATCTTTTTACCTGTTAGAAATGTCCGAAGTGTCAGAAGTGGCATTTCTGAATACTTCTCACCATGTTGTCTAGCAACAACCCCTCGAATAAGTAGGCTACTGAAGCTTTAGAGCAGGGGGTTTTCAACCAGTGGTCCGCGGTGGTATTGCAGGTAGTCTGTGGAAATGGTCTAGGGGGGTCAACTGCTGATAAATCTGTGCTCAGAATGCATACAAATATCCACACACCCCATGAAATAATAACTTATAACTAAATAATACTGAGACTACAAAGAAATCAATTGAAGAATGTTCTTGGGTACATACAAAATAAATATTTTGATATATTTTTACCTTGACTTTAACATAAATGCATTTTCTTGAATTATATTGGTCTCAAATGTATCACCAACAGAATGGGCACCCTAACATTTGTGGGAAATGACACCTTAAGTGTTTTTCTACAGTGTTCGGTTCCAAAGTGAGTCAGTTTTGAATATTATTGGTGGCCATCCCCGATTTGACCTCTCCCGGGCCTCAGAGGTCAAATCTGACTTCCCTCCACATCTAAAAATAAACCTCATGATATAAACTAACTATGGTAGAATTTTCATGTTTCTTTCAAAAAGTGCACAATTTCCCTTGATTTGAGGGCTTAACCGCTGTACTATAAAGGGTACTGTTAAATATGTTCTTTATTCTCGCGTCCAGGAGAGAAGCTTTAAAATGAGACTAAATGGAGTCTCTGAAAAGATTCAAATGGGATACTTTAATTAAAAAAGGCGCGGTAGTGTTACAGACAGAATATTGTTCCGGCAGAAAACAGCTGTGATCTGGCTCTCATGAGCAAGAAGAGAAGGGCGAATCCCCCGTTCGGTGCCATTATATATCCGCTGCTGGCTCCTCCCCGCCAGCCGGCTCGCCTCGTCTCTAATGTCCGTTGTTGCATTTAAACAGAGGATTGGTTCTTTTCACCTTCAACATATGCTTAACACGCCTTTTCTCCTCATATTCTCTTTAATCACTTTTCATGTAACACATTCTAAACGCTGTAATCAATACTCTAAAACATACAGAAAATGCTTCACGGCTGGTTTGGTTTCCGGTCATTCCGGATGTTGTCACATGCTACTCTCGTCTGTAAACAATAGTGTATTCAAATAAACTGTACTTTCATTTAATATTCAGCATGGTAGTTTCTCGACATCTATAGTTGTAGTGTTAAATCAGTAGGTTTCGGTTTTCACCACACCACGTCATTTCGCTACTCAATTCACCTCTTTAGGAAATCGTATATTAGCCACATGCTAAATGCTAACCGTAGATGAAGGATTTTCAGAATAAAAGCTTAACTGCTTGTGCACAAGAATTTCTGGTTTTTCAGTATAAAAGAGCATTTAAGTTGACAGTATGTTTAAACTACATTATACCATCAAAACATTGATTTTAAATTTCTAACAGTACTTATTTGTTGTGAACACTTGGCCCTGGCAACAGTGCAGTATTTCAACCTCCTTTCAATTCCGTTTTTCATCTTGTAGACTAGGCACCACATAGGTACCATCTTGGGTTCAACAGATGATGGTGCAATGAAAGGCTGATCAAATTGTGAAAATTAATCATTGCAATCAAACAATTTACTGTGTAGGTAATCTTTCTGTAATAAGTGCTCTCTACCCTGCAGTCATATAGGTTTATGTAAACACATTTGCATTCTTCTGCACTCTAAACAGAGGCCCTAAAATATGCATCTATTTGTTTTTATGTATTGCTTGTTGTCCTGCACATTATTGACAGATGATAATTTTGAGACCACGCTGAAGAAGAATAAATGACTATTAAACCTCAGAAAGTTACAGACTAATTGCTTCGGAGGGTTTTTCTATGCCTTTTGTTCATCTAAATTATAATACTCATAGGTGACTACAACTCCTGCCGATGCCGAGGCCCAGCTCTCCCTTCCCTCCACCCCGAAGCTCATTGTGCTCGGTAAAATTCTCATTCAATAAAATTAGTATTTTAAAGATAAATGCAATTAAGTGGACATAGCAAATACAGTCAGGCAGTGGCGGCGCCAGAGTATTTTTGTTGGGTAATCTATGGTGGGGCTAAACCAGGGGTCTGCAACCTTTTTGACCAAAACAGCCATTTTGCTCCTTTCTCCCCAAATTGTTTTTGTCTGGACCCGCAAAACATATTTCATAGCTTGATAGCTTATAAAGTTGTATTTATTGTTATATCAGACAAAAACTACAGTTGTTTTGCATTTATTAGGCTATTTATTACATTATATAAAAGTGTTAACCTCTAATAAGAAACGAAGAACTCCTATAAGGAGAATTAAAAAATAATACACAGGCCTACTTTAAAATAAATTAAAGACAGCACTTGGGGAGTCCTCTGCACATTTGAAGGAAAATAAATATTAAAATGGGCCCCCTTTGTCTGGAGCCGCAAAACATATTTCATAGCTTGATAGCTTATAAAGTTGTATTTAGTGTTATATCAGACAAAAACTACAGTTGTTTTGCATTTATTAGGCTATTTATTACATTATATAAAACTGTTAACCTCTAATAAGAAACGAAGAACTCCTATGAGGAGAATTAAAAAATAATACACAGGCCTACTTTAAAATAAATTAAACAAAGCACTTGGGGAGTCCTCTGCACATTTGAAGGAAAATAAATATTAAAATGGGCCCACTTTGAAATAAATAAAACATATAGCTGCACCCTAAAAAGAGTTAAAGGTAGGGTAGGTAAGAATGGAAAAACCAGCTTGAGTGCGCTAGAGTTTGAAAATACACAACCGGAAAAAATCTGCTTCTTCCTTTAAACTTCTTCACAGAGCCCCTCCTCCAACACACACGAACGCGCACATGACCAATGAGGGCACGAGATAAGTTTGTGCACAGATGGAAGGCTGACAGGCAGGTCCATCCAGTTATTTTAGCCGGGCCGGCTGAAATGATTGGTCGTGCTTTTTACAGTACTACGGCTTCCACAGATAAACATGTTTATGTATTTATTGTCAAAGCATTTCATATATTCATTGCTATCGGGACGTTAAGAGCATTCCATGGAATATAACAAAAAGTGTTTTCTGAAATAAATTACATACCCCTTTGAATTATGACTGAAGATCGTCAGCTGTCTTCCTCTTCCATTTTTCTCCACGATACGTAAAGGCTGCAGCAGCTTTGACAACTTCTCTCTACACATCAAACATACCGGTAAACCAGCATCGCTTGCTGTGAAAGCATATAACTCTGTCCACGCAGAATTAAATCCTGTGTTCCTCCGGTACTTTTATTTTCTTTGATTTGTCCATAGTTCGCTCATGGAGCCGGGGGTCAGGTTATTCGCCTGCAAGAAAAGGCGCTAGCGCGGGACCGTAGCAGGATGTGACGCATCTTTTAGTTGACTTAATTAAAACCGTTTTGTTTTTTATTTATGTGTCACAGTATCACCTCAAAATACAAGATACAAAACATTTTCAACCATGCAAGAAAATATAAATAGTCCGACAAATACTTTTATTTTATTTCCTTCTTATTTTTGTCTAAGCTCAAGGGAGCCAGAGCAGAGGGCTTAAAGGCCTGCATGCGGCTCGAGGGCCGCGGGTTGCCGACCCCTGGGCTAACCCATACAGTGGTGGGGCTCAAGTCAGTATTTGCAATGCAATTACATACACGCTATATCACCCCCCTTGACAGTGAAACGCTGTGAGGTTTGAAGGAGCAAACACAGTGGTGGTGGCTTAAAGCCCACCTCCGCTCCGCGCCGTTCGTTAGATGAGCCTGGTCACATTCATAAGAGAAGGAGTTCAAAACACCGGCATAAAAATTATACAGATGTAGCACTTCATTTCAGACTCCAGTTTACAGCTTCCTGCCTACGACCTGTCTAAAACCAGTATAGAGGAATGTTAAGCCCTCCCACTATTTTCCAAGAGGGCGTTGCCAGATTTTCAATTTCAGGTTTTAACCAGGAGATGGCGCTTCATTCACAAATACAGAAAGACAAGTTTCATGGACTTTCAGTTGTGTTTTGAAGAGCATTTGAACACATCAATATTTTAGATCGACTAAAGTATATATAATCTTGTAATTCAATAACATATAGTCTTTATATATTAAATAATCATAATTATAATGTAAATGTTTACATTACACTTCTTTATTTGTTATGTTCATACTTTTACCTTTACAATCGTTTGCTTTAATATGCAGTATATTTTTTGTATATTTTTGTGTTTGCTTCTTCCTGCTCCCTTTCGGACACATACTGTATGATTTATTATTATTATTAATATGAAGATATTATTAAGATAAGATAAGATGTTACTTTATTGATTGAACATTTTAGTTTAGAATGTGCTGTCCCACGGTAATTCAGAAGGCTCACAGGTCACATTCTGACCATTATTTAAAACAATAGGTGCTTTCACACCCTCTACAGTTTGATTTGTATAGAGGGAGCTCTGTCAGTTTTCGAATTACCCATTTGCTTTCGGGGAGCCCTATTTTTCAGAGCACATCCTGCTACTAAATATGTCACACGCACGCTCTGTTGACTGGCGCAGCAGCGCGGATGCGATCAATTGCTATAAAAACACTCTTCTACTAATACAGACGGTGTCACTATGCCGGCGGATGGGGCCGTTGTTGAAGCCTCTTCAGGGTCCGCATCGGCAGGCCTCTCCCTCGGTGAGGAGCTGTCAAGCTCGACCCTAACGCCGCTTACAGCCGGCCAACTAAAAGTTGTTTTCCGTTCACGTTGTCATTTTCAGACTCGTTCGCTTCTTTGCTTGTGAATCCAAAAGCTGTGACGCTTGGCTGTTTTCGTTTTGCCATATTTTTTATTTCAAAGCCAGAGTTAAAAAAATATCAATATGAACATTTCAAATACCGCTCCGGCATCACCGCCATAACCATAGCAACGTAAGTAAGAATGCAGCGCCGCCACGTATAGATGGCAACACCCAGAGATATTCACAAATATAAAACAAATATTCAGAAACTGTAATGAACAATAACTATTATTTATTTCAAGAACTGTTATTTAAAGAAACTCAACATTTCTAATCTGTGTGACACAAATATGCACGATTGTTTTGGGCTCCCCCTATTTATCTCAAAGTCAGCCTTCAGGGGAGCTCCCTCCCTCTTCGGGGGAGCCAAGCTCCCCCTAGCTCCCCCCCATTTCGAACAGTGTCTGTGGCTGAATGGCCAGCGATTAGGTGCGGCGCATTTATCTTAGGTGATCAGAGCTAACTGCCTGCCGTCAGATTTCATTTAAAAAACAGATCTGATTTTAAGACTATTTCTGCGCTCATAAAGAATGATAAGAATAAGAATAATGCATATTGAACTGGTTTCATTAATTAGTGAGTTTATTTAACACTAGAACCACCAATGGGGTCAATTTGTGTGATGTGTGTTGTGTGTGTGCAATGTAACTTTTTTTCAATTAAAATATTAAAGTCTCCCAGTCCGTGACTTTTCCTGAAAGTGTGTTACGTAGCACCCTATGTTGTTAAAAATTGCATTGTAATAGCGGGATTTGACGGGTTTAGGTAGGCCTATACAAAAACCTCTGGCGGTTCTAGTGTTAAGGTAATTAGGTACAGTAGAAGCCCTTTTTTATCAGTAACAAATTTAGCAGTTGAACATAAAAGTCAACTAACTGAGGGTCACTTGCAATGACAGTGTTGTGTCTAACTGTAAGCTTGTCACTCAGAGTAACCTACAGTTAATTTAGCTGCTGGAGAAGAAAGATGAAGGGGGGAGGGGGGGAGAGAGCTGTGTTTGATGGGCCATTATTTGTGTAAATACACAGCTGAGAGCTGCCGTTTCATTCAGACTGTTTAAAAAACGGTAACAACGGATTATTTTTCTTAGCGGATGCATGTCAATTTAAATCAATACATACAACTATTTTTTAAATCAATACAACTATTTTTTTAATCAATAAAAACATTTTCTAAATCCATAAAAGCATTTAAATTAATATTAGGAGTCATGTCGTTACTTTGTTGAGAATGTGGCCGTGTAATAAGCGGGATAATTTGCTACACTCCGCTACACTTTGGGATCCTGATCGACCGACGAAGCTCCATTAAAATATACATATTTTTGGTGAATTAATGAGTTTAGGCACATTAATAACGTTTTAATGAAGTTGAATACAGTATATTCATATGTGTCAGTGATTTCATGTCAATTCGGCGAACATAAACATAAATGATCGTGGTGAAGATGATGATTAAATTAAGATTAAAAATCGAGAGCCGGGCTGCATTTCCTCCCGTTCGTTTTTTTCGAATAACAAAATTATTTTGTTAAATAACAACATGGTGATGTTTTGTAAATGATTACATGTCTCTTATTTAGCACAGTAGTATGATATCCGTGACATATGGATCTTAACAAAGTTCCGCTGTACATCCAGCATACTGTATCTCACTTTATTTCACATGAGCTCCAGTGTGGAACCCCACTGCACCCCCTGGTGGATCAATGATCCATTGCAGCTGGCTTCATTATCATTACATTTATCTATCACGGGGGCGGTCTCAAGTCAAGCTGGAGGTTTTCCCTTGAGCGAGGGCAGATCACGTACCAATCACGGCCCTCGCATTTCAAACTGTCTGAAATGAATCGCTACATCTGTACAACTCGATATGAACTGAAGAGCCGCATGCGGCTCGAGAGCCGCGGGTTGGCCACCCCTGGATTAATGCATCAGTGTTTCTTAGGGTCAAAAACACTAAACTCACTAATTAAAATGAAAGCGTTTAGTTTATTTAATAAAAGAGCACATGTTCAATGTGAAAAGTGACGGTAGTTACAGATGAATTGCAATTTGGTGCTATATATATATTTTTTAAACACCTTGAATTTCAGGGGGGGCGCGGGGCTCCGTTGGCGGGGCGCAGCGCCCCTCCAAGACAATGGTAGGGGAAACACTGGATAATGTTTAATTAACGATAGGTTTTCCCCCCCTCAAAGGTGATTGGTTCACTGCATCGCAGGTATTATTATGATTGGCTCTTGGGCCACATCAAAATTAGACGCGCTGTCATCCTCTCATGCTGACACCTGACACCACACATACACACGTAGGGAGAGCCGGGACGAAAGTAACACGGGACGAATGTAACACGGGACGAAAGTAACACGGGACGAAAGTAACGGAGCGATTTTATCCGAGCCCAAACAACTTTGACCGGCCAAATTACGTCAGAATGATCAGCATTCAATACTTAACAGACCTACTAAATATCAGGTTTAACTGTCAGGAGTAGTGTTGTCACGTTACCAACATTTTGGTTTCGATACCAAGTCAAGAATTGCGATTCCGATTATTTTTCGATACTTTTCTTAAAAAAAGGGAAACAGTCTTAAATGTAATTATTGTGCTTTATTTCACACCATAACCATAACCATAACACAAACTTTTAAACAATGAGAACAATAAATAAAATAAATGACAAGAATTCTTATTAAATAAAATTAATACATTTCTTACAGACAGGCCTCGTGGTGTCCGTAGGCTTACCCTCACTGTCAGAGATATAGCTAAAATACATCAAAATTTCGCTTCTGGCGTCTTTTTTGTCAACAAGCCGAGGCGCAGCGGCAGTTGCACTCCCACTTGCAGCCATGCTTCTCGTTTTCTCACATGCTCTGGCAGCTAGCGCGTGCTTGAGAGGGGGGGACTGCAGGCACTTAAGTCGCTTCAGCTGATTCAAAAATGCTGCAGCACTTGGATTGAATAGTGCACGGAAAAGGGACCACATTACTCCTGTTTTGGCTTACACTGGCTCCCTATATGACACAGGATAGAATTTTTAATTCTTCTTCTCGCCTACGAAGCCCTTAGTGGGCAGGCGCCATCTTATCTTAAAGAACTCATTATACCCCACTGTCCAACTAGGGCAGTGGTCGCCAACCATTCAATCCGCGATCTACCCGCACCACACTCGCGATCGACCGGTTGATCGCGAGTGTGGTGCGGGTAGATCGCGGACCGTTAAAAGAAAAAAAAGTAACAAAAGAAAGAAAAATGAAAGAAAAATAATAATGTTTGAAAAAAATACGTTTTTAAATGTAAACCTATCATCCACCACCCCGTTAGCAGGTGCCACTTGATTGACATATATTTGAGACACCTCAATAATATAATAACCATGCTTTACGTGTACCTCATCATGACACAAGAGAGGACGGCATGACAGAAGGGCAGACACTTATACTTTACATAAACCTGCCAGGGTTAATTTAGTTTGAAAACAGAGTGTTTGTACTTTGGCCCCTTGTATCTTTGTTTCATTTTAAAAAGTCAAATTGTATCAGTCTCCCTCAACTTTTTAAAATACTGATGTGTTTATTCAAAAACCATACTAGCACACAAGCCAGTTTTTTTTGTGTTTCTGTGTTTTAGTTTTTTCAGTGTTTTCAGTGTTTTCAGTGTTTCAGTGGTTTCAGCATTTCTGTGTTTCCGTGTTTCTGCGTTTCTGTGTTTCTGTGGGGGTATAATACACACGTTTCAATACACATTTATCATACATCTTCCCTGTTATCCTCCCCTTGTTATAATGAAGACAACAGTGCATGTGAAGGACTGTAATACACATGTATCAGACACGCTCCCCTTGCTATAACAGGGTTCCCGCGGGGTCTTAAAAAGTCTTAAATTTGATAATCTGGATTTAAGGCCTTAAAAAGGTCTTAAATATGACCAAAAAAATAAGAAAGGTCTTAAATATGATGTCACGTTTATAGTTTTGTAGGTTTGGGTGTTTTTGCTGTTTTCCATGTCATGTTTTCCTTTGGGTTATTGTCTGGTCCTTTTCCCTGTGTTTTCCTCTTGTCATTAGTTTCCCTGGTGTGTCTAATGGTCTGATTATGTTCACCTGGGCCCCTGTGTTTTCTTCTCCCTCCTCACCTGTGTCTTGTTGTGTGATTGAGTCTTGTGTGTATTTAAGTTATGGGTTGTCCGTCTGTCTTGGTCGGTTCGTCTTGTTCCCTGACTAGTTCTGCGGTGAGTGTTCTGTTTTGTCATTGTCTACATATATATCATAGCCTTGAAATAAAGGAATTTTCAGTTTATACCTGCATTTGGGTCCTGCTTGTTTCACAAACCGTGACAGTACGAACCGACCTGAAATATGGGCTCAGCAGATCCTTTCGAGCAGGAGATATTGGAGTTAACCGTTGCTTTGGCTGTCTGCTCTAGTCGATGGTTGGGAGCGTCCAGGGGTCAGCAGCGAGAGGCTGTTCGGGCTGAGGCACACCAGAGGGCAATGGAGAAACCAGGTTTAGTTAAATTCTTACCTGGCTGGATTTTGGACTTCCTCTCAGTGTGTGATTCCCGGCCTGCTAGCCGCAGGCATGCTAGCTCCATGTCTCCCAATTCCCAACCTGGCACCATACGCCTTGGTGGGTTCCGTCTGAAGTCAACCCGTGCTTCTGCCCCAGTTCCTGCTCCTGTCCAGGAGTCCTATTCTGGAACTCGTCTGGCTTATGGAGGTCCACGGAGTATTCAGGCGGCTGCTAAGAGGAGGAGTCGCAAGGCCAAGCTAGCAGCTGAAGCCCCAAGAGCCATGGTTCCGGCTCCAGAACCGGACCTTACAGCCATGTTTCCGGCTCCAGAGCCGGACCTTACAGCCATGTTTCCGGCTCCAGAACCGGACCTTACAGCCATGTTTCCGGCTCCAGAACCGGACCTTACAGCCATGTGTCCGGCTCCAGTGCCGGCCCAAACAGCCATGTTTCCGGCTCCTCGTCACCTGCTGACTCATCGGCCGACGCCAGCTCCTCGAGTCCTGTCGGCGTACCGGCCGACTCCAGCACCTCGTCTCCGGTTGGCTATCCGTCCGACGCCAGCTCCCCGAGTCCTGTCGGCGTACCGGCCAACTCCAGCACCTCGTCTCCGGTTGGCTGTCTGTCCGACGCCAGCTCCCCGAGTCCTGTCGTCATACCGGCCGACTCCAGCACCTCGTCTCCTGAGGTTGGCTGTCCGTCCGACGCCAGCTCCCCGTGTTCTGTTGGCGAACCAACTCACTCAAGTGTCGTTGGAGGTCCCGCAGACTGCCTTTCTGCCGGGGGTCCTGCCAACTCCATGTCTTGTCCCGTTGGAGGTCCTGCAGACTGCTCTTCTGCCGAGGGTCCTGCCAACCCCATGTCCTGAGCCGTTGGAGGTCCCGCAGACTGCTCTTCTGCCGGGGGTCCTGCCAACCCCATGTCCTGAGCCGTTGGAGGTCCCGCAGACTGCACTTCTGCCGGGGGTCCTGCCAACTCCATGTCTTGCCACGTTGGAGGTCCCGCCGACTACTCTTCCGCTGGGGGTCCTGCCAACTCCATGTCCTGTCGCGTTGGGGATTCCGCCGACTGCTCTCCTGCCGGGGGTCCTGCCGGTCCTGTGTCCTCTTCCATGGGGGATCTTGCCGACACCGGCTCCTGACCGGCCTCCGGAGCTGTCTGGTCTTCACCCCTCCTCGGACTCTGCCTTGCCCCCGGGCCGTCCGCCCGAGATTCCCTCCATGGACTCTGCCTTGCCCCCGGGCCGTCCGCCCGAATTCCCCTTTTTGAACTCTGCCTTGCCCCCGGGCCGTCCGCCCGAATTCCCCTTTTTTGAACTCTGCCTTGCCCCCGGGCCGTTCGCCCGAGACCCGTCCTCCAGACCCTCTCCACCCACCCTGCTGGATTTTTGTTTTTTTGGGACGTCTGGAATCCGTCCCTTGAGGGGGGGGTTATGTCACGATTCTCATGTTATGTCACGTTTATAGTTTTGTAGGTTTGAATGTTTTTGCTGTTTTCCATGTCATGTTTTCCTTTGGGTTATTGACTGGTCCTTCTCCCTGTGTTTTCCTCTTGTCATTAGTTTCCCTAGTGTGTCTAATGGTCTGATTATGTTCACCTGGGCCCCTGTGTTTTCTCCTCCCTCCTCACCTGTGTCTTGTTATGTGATTGAGTCTTGTGTGTATTTAAGTTCTGGGTTGTCTGTCTGTCTTGGTCGGTTCGTCTTGTTCCCTGACTAGTTCTGCGGTGAGTGTTCTGTTTTGTCATTGTCTACATATATATCATAGCCTTGAAATAAAGAAATGTTCAGTTTATATCTGCATTTGGGTCCTGCTTGTTTCACAAACCGTGACATATGATTTAGAAGGTCTTAAAAAGGATCGGATTTGAAAGGTACTTCTGTGTTGCAATCACGTCTAAATGTGTTTTGGGGGAAATGTCCGGGCTGCAAAGTAACCAGTTTGGTCATAGCCTTTCAGTTTCCCCCAACAATTTGTATTGAAATAAATCAACATGGAACCAGTAATCACTAACTTTGTTTCCCCTGGCCCCTTATCGGAGAACACCCAGCTAGTAACCTAGCAACCAAGCTTCAGCTAGCGGCAGTCAGAAACTCAGGTATCTTCGAATCTACTTGCAAATAAATATGGGGAAGTGTAAGTTCAACCATATTTAGTTGGAAAACATCGGATTTAGTGCTTAGTCGAAACCAGTGGAGGGGAACGTGTTTGAAGCCCGCTGCACCTTTTGCTAAATAAATTAGCGTTTGTTTTGCTAATGTAGCGTTAGCTAGTGCAGCGTTAGCTAGTGCAGCAGCTCCCGCAACAACACCGGAGGACCTCCGGGTGACGTCAACCCTAAAAGCGGAGGTGCTGTGGACCTATATGGCGACGCTAAATACCGTAGTTAAACACCAATCATACAACAACAACGATGAAAGATTGTAGCCACGGCAGCAGAGCTCTGAATATAGCTCTTCACACACACGCGCACACACACACACACACACACACACACACACACACACACACACACACACACACAGACACACACACAGACACACACACACACACACACACACACACACACACACACACACACACACACACACACACACACACACACACACACACACAATCACACGGGCTGCTCGATTATGGCAAAAATCACGTTTTTTTTGGTCAATAATTAATATCACGATTATTACATTTGAAAACATCCATTTATTGAACTTTAAAACAAATAATAATTTGAACAGTATCTTTTTAACTGTTGATTACCCTGAACGTATAATTCAACTGAAAAACCTATACAAAAATAAATTAAATAAATGATACATTGAAATAAATAATATCAAAATAATAAATACCAATAAACAAGATCAACAAATATTTTGGAGCGCACTTCCACAAGCTACTAAACATATATAAATAAAAATAAATTAGACTAAAATTAATTAGATCAAATATGTTGCAGTGCACTGTCACAACCTAGCAAAGCTAAATAATCGTTTTTCGATTATGTTGTTTTCGTATTTGTGGCAGGCCAAAGTCGTAATTGCGATTAAAATACGAATAATTGCACAGCCCTAACACACACATACACACTTTTTGTCTAACACGCTAACACAGTTCTGTGTACTGTTATGTTCTTATGTTGAACATGAACTAATTTACTTTGTAAGTAATTATCGGACATATTTCTTCTTTCATAGCAATTTTCCCTCATACTTTCTTGCCGTGAAATAGGTCTTAAAAAGTCTTAAATTTGAGTTGGCGAAACCTGGAGGAACCCTGTATAATGAAGACAACAGTTTTTAAATGTAAAAAACACTTTTTTTCATTTTTTAAACATTTCCTATTTACATTTTTATTTTTTCACACACAAAATCAATAGTTATACTGATTGTAACTTCCCCAGGACCGTCTCCAGCTTAGAATTCCCCAGATTACTGGAAATATCATGATGGAGTTTTTTCACTTCAGTCAAAATATTCATGTGTATGCTGTTTTTGACACAAAGATGCATTACATTTACAAACAGAGCATACAATGAGAGCACATGATACACTTTTGTTTGTTTCATTTCTTCGGTAATGTAACAGAATGTTTCGGAAAATGAAGATTCCAGGACCACTTTAAATGTTTCGTTTACAATCGTTTCCCAATGACCCGGAATAGTACTGCCAGAACGAACGATATCCAAAATGTCTTCTAGTTTACAAACTTCAGCCATTCTGTTTACACGGGGGTCACTACTCATTCTGTTTTCAATCGTCCTCATCACCACACTTCCACCACACCATGTTCCTGGCTGCAACTTGCGGGGGGAGACTAGATCTATGACTAGTTTTCAGCGGTCGTCTTAGTGGGGTCCTTAGTTTTAGATGATTTGCTGAGTGGAGGGTGGCAGAGGTGTGGTGGAGAGTCTCCAATTTGATGACTTGAGACTCGACTTGACAAAATCACAAAACACTTGCGACTCGACTTGGACACTTCTGACTTGAGGTGACTTGATACTTTTAGTTCAGAGGTCTCCCACACGCCGCTCGCGAGATGCCGCTAGAAGAGCAGACTCCCGTCGGGGAGAGCAGAATCTTCAGCCGCTCCTACTCTTGCTGAGAATCCTTGAAGGCAGGGGCGGGTCTTTATTTAGCTGGGCCACCATGTGGCCAATCATATGCGAGGACACACTAGAATCATACCATTATGTGAAAGAAGGGTGGGGGGCACAGCAGGTGTAGTGGTACAGGCCAGCTGCACAGAGCGACGGGGAGACGGATTTAAATGCAAGCGCGTCGGAAAAAGTCAAGAAATTAGCGAAAACAGAAAAAAGAAGCAACATCTGGCTGCATTTCAGTGATATTGTAGAAAGCAAAGCTGAGTGCAGGATTTGTGAAATGAAAATAACCTTCAGAGCAGGGTTTTTATTTGGCAACCACTCAGGATAATTGTCAGAGGTGGGAGAAGTTCAGATCTTGTACTTGAGTAAAAGTACCAGAGTTTAGGAATACTCGGTTACAATAAAAAGTCCTGCATTCAAAATGTTACAAGTAAAAGTACAAAAGTATGAGCATCAACATATAGTTAAAGTACCACCTGCAGAGGGATCTAGATTCAGGTGTTCTTTTCCCCATAATGACTGACCGCCTCGCTGCACATTATCCCTTGCATAAAGATTGATTTTGGGTCCCTTATAACATGTTGTACACAGTGGAAATAAACATTCTGGTTACCTCCACATCAGGGATCTTATACATTAAACTCCTTCTGAATCAAACCGTCATGGTAGCCTTACCTTACTGATCCCTCTTAAAATAGAAGAAAACACGTTACTTTACCAGCAGAGAAAATAGATTATTAAATTATTAATCCGACTAATAAAGAGCAGTTTGATTATTAAGTATTATTCTGTTGATCGATGTCATTACATTTGGTGAAAAGCACACAATGACTTGTTTAAGACTCGTTTTGTCAAAGTTTAGGAATTGGACTTGACTTGAACTTGCCCATCCTGACTTGAGAATTGACTTGGACTTGAGCGCAATGACTTGAGACTTGACTCGGACTTGAGCGCAAAGACTTGTTCCCACCTCTGGAGGGTGGGACTTATTGCGTTGAGTCATCTGTAGAATTTTTTTTTTTTTAAAGTTCTTTAAGCTTTGTAGCTTTTTCATCTATCATTTCCAACCAAGCAGCAAGAGGTACAATTTAAGAATAAATAATAGTCTGTCATGATTTTTCAGAAAAAGTCAAAAGTATAGTTTCTCAGAAAAAAAATAAAAATATGGAAAAGTCATTGTGTACAAATAGTATGTTGAAAATCAAAAAAAGAAACTCAATTCATTACAAATTAATGAATATTTTACCCAGTTCTAAAGTTTTGCACCCATTAAAGAAAACCCCATTCCTTACAAAGTACTTCATAGTATACCCTTTAAGTGTTGCGTACATCAAAGTGTATCTAAAAGTATCTTGGTAGCAGAAAATAACAAAAATATGTAAGGATATCAGAAAAAAAACCCAAGTGTTTAAAAAACGGACATTAAAAGAAATCGAATTCCTTACAAAGTACTTCATATTCTACCAGTTGTTAAGTGTTGCATACATCAAAGTGTGTCTAAAAGTATCTTAGTAACACAAAAAAGAGAAAAAAGCATTGATGTCAACAAAACTGGATTGTTCCACTGAAATAGCGTTAAAATCAAAAGTGCCTTTAAAGAGCCTGTGACAGCATCCCAACAACTGTTGTGCAATGAAATATTGGGCTACTAGTCATCTCGAACCGTCAGTTTAAAAAAGAAGATGCGATACCGTTCCGATAAATATCAATAATTTCGAACATCGCGGGGAAATTCCTTCGACTAATTTTGAAGTTTTGGGGGAAGCCGGAAGTGACGTCAATGCGGGAATGCTTCACTGTGCGGCGAGAGAGCCAAACACGGACAAAGTGTGTTGTCATGCGTAGAAATGGTGAGTTACTGAGTTTAGGCACGTTAATAACGTTTTAATGAAGTTGACTACAGTATATTCATATTTGTCAGTGCTTTCATGTCAATTCGGCGAACATAAACATAAATGATCGTGGTGAAGATGATGATTAAATTAGGATTAAAAATTGGTCGTGAGAGCTGCTGAATTTCCTCCCGTAGGATGTGATATAAAAACAAATCGATTATTTTTGTAGTTGTAAACTCAAGTGGATGAAACTACATTTATTAGTGCTTTCATGTCAATTCAGCGAACATATGATACATTAAATGATCGTGAGGATGATGATTTAAAAATCGTTTGTTTGAGCCGGTCTGCATTTCCTGATGAGAAAACAAAGCGATGCTTTTTGTAGTTGTAGTACACCAACATGGATTAAACGTGTGTTTTTTTTACCACAATGTTGGGGAAATTAATGGATAAAATGCACGGATTATTATTATTATTATTATTATTATTATTCCCACTCCGATCGGGACACTAGGTCCACAGTTTCCCCGCAGCGAGGCTCCCCCCGTTGACAGTTTACATGGGCTGGGCTGGGTGCAGTGACTGGCCATCGGGAGAAATCCCGATGGGCCGGTACCGAAGTGGGCCGTTCGGATAAGTCACTAGCACATCCCCCACTCCCCCCGTTGACAATTTACTAGCGGTACCGAAGTGGGCCGGTCGAGAGTCTCGGGCTGATTTTTAGTCCCAGTCCACCACTGGCTACATGACCGTATGATCGCCCATATTGACGCACCTAATTCCTAAACTTCTAACAGATGCAAAATAAACCGATCCTTCAGCCTCATATGAGCTCTCAGACACGTTCAAAATTAAACTGTCATCGCTGTGTGAGCTTGTTGCTGTGTGCGCCATCGTGCGTTTACATGCAGATGCTGGGATCCTGAACTTGCAGCTGGAGCGCTGTGCCCGCAATGACGTCACACATAATTTGGCGGGACTTGAAGAATCCCCGAGAGGATCCAGAAAATGGTCAACATTGAAGGGCAGATTAATGGTTATCAAAGTACAAATATCCAAAATCAGTTCAGTAACGATTTTCAAGGGGAAAATATTTACTCAAATTGATGGGTTTGGATGATGGGGGAAACTCAGGTCACAGGCTCTTTAAAAAAAAAAGAATTCAAAGTATTTTATTTTCATAAATGTTTAAGGTTTTGCATACATAAAGTGTATCTTACAGTTCCTTTGTGAGAGAATTACACACAAATCTGCCGAGTGTCAGTAAAAAGTGTTAAAATCACAAAACTTGCCTTTTAGAGAAACAGTCTTTAACCTCTTAAGCCCTGAGCCTGTTTTTCAGGCTAGAAAATACCACTAACACAGCAAAGACTATATCTTCACTTCTAAAAGTGATAAATTAATAATCTTTTCTCTCAAAGCAAGGCTACATCTGTGAGTTGGATGTAGAAGTGTCAGAATCAATATAGATGTTTTTATTTTAAAGTAAATTCAGATGGAACATAGTAAAAACATGTAAATTATAATGTCCGCCTAAAAAAAAATCATTACCTATAGTGAAAACCACCCTTGAATGATGGGTTAGTAGACTTAAACCTTTATGAATCCAAACTATAACATATAATAAATACCATGTATCAAGATTGATGCAAAACAAGTTAACTTTTTGAGAGGTTTAGAAAAATAAAGTCCAGGCGGACTCACGTCTGGGTAATTTGGGAACCATCAGTTCCATTTGACCTTTTTCACTGTAAAAATCTTTTTTTTTACTTTGAATAATCACTATAGGTATTCATTCCATCCAAATACAACTGTTGTGAAAAAATAAAAAAAACATACTCTGTTATCCTCTTAGGCCCCACAATGCTAACAGTGAGCCTCTGGATTAGCCCCGAGCGAAAAATGCTAACGTATTACTGCACCGAAAATCACTCCTAGCTCCCTTATTACTTATCCTAGCTGCACATCCAACACATCGTTTATGATCGTAAAGACACAGAATCTAACGGTGCCCACCTCAACACTGAAAGATATAAACTTGCGACGTTATCAACAAAAACGTACATCAAAACAAGTGGCGCTAGGTAGCTACACAATGCTAACATGGCTTACCTTCGTCTTTGTCTGGTCTAAACTGGTCTTCAATGGCATTAAAACGATAACAACGATGATGTAGTTAATCCATAGGTTAATATCCAATGTGGCTGTGTCCCCTTTGAAAAGTTCTGATAATCTATGAGCAATAAAACTGCAATTCCGTTATCTGCTGTCCGCTCTGTGCTCCGTGGGCTCTGGGTCCTGCAATTCCTGCTTCCTTACGTAGTAAACAATAAGTAAAGTCTGCTGCGTAAAGTGCTTACGCTGGCTGGCATTCTTTATACTTTACGCAGGACCATATCTCTGGAACCCATTGGTCGATTTGGGTGATTTACACCTTTTTCTTAACCACCTATATCCAATAGAATAGATGGGCAGTTCCCAAATCCACGTAAACATTACCATTGCGGACGTAATAGAGAAGCAAACGAAGCACATCTGAAAGTAAAAGCCTGGACGGCAAAACTTTATGCCCAGTATATTGCCATAAATATGATGGTGGATTATCAGTAAACATTTCTACGTGACACAAAGACATTGGATTAACCTTGAGCGGCATTTTCATTCCATTGAACACAACTTTTGATCATAAATCAAAAAAGGTAAGACGTAATTATTGTAATATTTTTGAAACCAGATGTTGTTTACTTTCTCTTTTCTGGCTGATCGCTCCGCAATTCGGGGTCCTACAGTGATGACATTACATGTGTGGAATCTGTGGAGTCTCAGCTTTAATCGGATATCTTGTTTGTGCAGTGACGATAAGTAATAAGGGCATTGCTACCGTGAGTACTGTGCAAAAGTCCGTTAGCATTTTTTCGCTCCATGCTAATTCAAAGGCTTGGTATTACTCTTGTGTTTCTTTTAGCTAAAAATGGTTCATAGACAGTTAGCTGAGTTCCTTATCGTTAAAAGGGTATGGAACATTAATAGTTTCATAAATGTTAAGAAGCCCTGAGACATAGTCTCGTAAAAAAACGGTGGGAGGGGTCCACTGGGGGGACCCTCGGGCTTAAGAGGTTAAGAAAAAATCTAATCAGACAATGTACTTCATTTTCTAGTTTTAAGGTTTTGCATACCTCAAAGTGTGTCTAAAAGTATCTTGGCAAGAGAAAAAAGCCAAAATCTGCCAAGAGGCCATTAAAAGAAACCGAATTCCTTAAAAAGTACTTCATATTCTACCAGTTGTTAAGTGTTGCATACATCAAAGTGTATCTAAGAGTATCTTAGTAACATGAAAAAAAAGCCAAAATCTGCCTAGTGTCAGTAAATAAGTATTAAAATCCCAATTACATTGCATTTAGCTGACACTTTTATCCAAAGCGACTTACAATAAGTGCGTTCGACCAACAAAATACAAACTTGAAGAAAACAGAATCATATAAGTACATCAGTTTTCATAGAGCTAAAACATTTCAAGTGCTACTCAACTGGCTTTAGATAAGCCAGTCCTTTATTAGTATATAAGTGCTTTGTTAATAATTATATCGCTCGAAGTGGAGTCGAAAGAGATGAGTTTTCTGTCTGCGCCGGAAGATGTGTAAGCTTTCTGCTGTCCTGATTTCAATGGGGAGCTCATTCCACCATTTTGGAGCCAGGATAGCAAACCCACTTGTTTTTGCTGATGGGAACTTGGGTACCCCTCGCAGTGAGGTTGCAGCGAGCCGTTTGGCTGATGCAGAGCAGAGTGCACGCGCTGGGGTGTATGGTTTAACCATGTCCTGGATGTAGGAAGGGCCAGATCCATTCGCAGCATGGTACGCAAGTACCAGTGTCTTGAAGTGGATTTTAGCAGTTACCGGAAGCCAGTGAAGGGAGCGGAGGAGCGGCGTGGTGTGGGAGAATTTAGGAAGGTTGAAGACCAGACGAGCAGCTGCATTCTGGATGAGCTGCAGAGGTCGGATGGCACATGCAGGTAGACCAGCCAGGAGGGAGTTGCAGTAGTCTAGGCGTGAGATGACGAAAGCCTGGACCAGAACCTGTGTCGCTTTCTGGGTCAGCTGGGGACGTATCCTCCTGATGTTGTAAAGAGTGTATCTACAGCAGCGGGTTGTTGCAGCGATGTTTGCAGTGAAGGACAGTTTGTTATCTTGGGTTACACCCAGATTCCTTGCAGTCTGAGTCGGGGAAACAATAGAGGTGCCGATGTTGATTGTTAGGTCAAGAGTGGGACAATCTTTTCCCGGAAGGAAATGCAGTTCAGTCTTGTCAAGGTTAAGCTTGAGGTGGTGAGCAGACATCCACCGAGAGATGTCTGCTGGCAAGCAGAGATGCGTGCGTCGACCTGGGTATCTGAACGGGGAAAGTATAGAATTAATTGGGTGTCGTCAGCGTAGCAGTGGTATGAAAAACCATGCGGGCTAATGACAGACCCGAGCGAGTTTGTGTACAGGGAGAAGAGGAGGGGACCGAGAACAGAGCCCTGAGGGACCCCTTTAGTTAATTGACAGGGGTCGGACTCCGACCCTCTCCAAGTAACACTGTAGGTGCGGTCTTTGAGGTATGAGGTGAGGAGGGAAAGTGCAGAGCCTGAAACTTCAAGTTCTTGGAGAGTGCGAAGGAGGATCTGATAATTCACCATGTCTAATGCAGCAGACAGGTCCAGAAGGATGATAACAGAGGAGAGGGAGGCTGCTTTAGCAATGTGCAGTTCCTCAGTGACAGCAAGGAGGGCAGTTTCTGTTGAGTGACCTGCCTTGAAACCAGACTGGTGCGGATCCAGCAGGTTGTTCTGATGGAGATAACAGGAGAGTTGTTTAAAGACAGCGCGTTCAAGTGTTTTAGACAGGAACGGGAGGAGAGAGACAGGCCTGTAGTTTAAAACGTCAGACGGGTTGCGAGTGGGTTTCTTTAGGAGAGGGTTTACTCTTGCCTCCTTGAGACTGTTTGGAAAGTGACAAGAAGTTAGAGAAGTGTTGATGAGATGGGTGAGAAACGGTAGAATATCAGGAGCGATAGTCTGAAGGAGGTTTGAAGGGTAGGGTCCAGAGGACAGGTGGTAGGACGGGCAGAGGTAATGAGGGTAAGAACCTCACTTGGAGAGAGAGGGGTAAAGGAGGTTAGTGTGTGGGTGAAAGGTGGTTCTGGTGACCCAGCGGTGAGTAAAGGTGAGTCAGAAAAAGAAGAGCGAATATCATCAACCTTTTTTTCAAAGTGGTTAACAAAGTCGCTTGACAGAAGGGAGGAGGGGAAGGGGCTTTAGGGGGGTCCAAGAGGGTGGAGAAGATGGAAAATCGTTTTTTGGGGTTGGAATAGGAAGATTGGATCTTATCTTGAAAGAAAGTGCTTTTTGCCTGAGAGATTGAAGCAGAGAAAGAGGAGAGGAGAGCCTGATAGGTTAGGAGGTCGTCAGGGTGTTTGGATTTCCACCGTTTCCGCTCTGCTGCCCAAAGGATGTTTCTATTAGCACGCAGTGCATCTTTTAGCCAGGGGGCAGGAGGGGACTGACGAGCCTGCCGACATGTGAGAGGACAGAGATAGTCCAGAGTGGATGAGAGAGTAGAGAGGAGAGTTTCTGCAGCAGAGTTTGGAGGCAGGAGTTGGAACGAGTCAGAGGAAGGGAGGGTAGAGGGAACGAAGGTTGCGGCGGACAAGTGCAGAATTAGAAGAGATTAGTTTGTTATGTTTGGAAAGAGGTAGAGAGAATGAAATGAAGAAGTGATCGGATGTGTGAAGCGGGTTTACAGAGAGGTTAGAAGTAGTGCAGTTCCTTGAGAATATGAGATCAAGGACATTGCTAGCTTTATGAGTTGGTGGGGATGGAGACAGTGAGAAAGCAAAGGTGGTTAAAAGAGATGTTAGTTCAGATATCTTCCCTGTCTGGAGGTTGAAGTCTCCGAGAAGTACAGCGGGAGGGCCAGTTTCAGGGATGTGTGAGAGGAGATTATCTAATTCCTCCAAGAAGTCCCCCAAGGCGCCTGGTGGACGGTAGAGAACAACAATGGTTAATTGTATAGGATGGGTTACTGTGACAGCATGGAATTCAAAGGTGGACGGAGTGAAGTTAGGTAGCTTGAAGAGGGAAAAGCTCCAGTTGGGAGAGAGCAGGAGACCAGTGCCACCTCCTCTGCCAGTGGGTCTGGGTGTATGGGAGAAGGAATATGCTGTGGAGAGAGCTGCTGGGGTGGATGTGTTGGATTGAGTAATCCAGGTCTCAGTGAGAGCAAGGAAATCCAGAGACTGCAGGGAAGCGTAGCCAGAGATGAAGTCAGCTGTAGGAACAGCTGACTGGCAGTTCCACAGGCCCCCTGAAACTAGATGTTGAATCTCAGTGGAGCATATGGGATAGACGAGAGCAGGCCGGTTATATCGATTAGGAGATACACGGGGCCAGTGAGAGTTGCGAAAATACACATGATTATAGCATGAGGGGCTAAAATCTAAATAAAACACCAGCGATATTTAGCTCAATCTGAGTAGGATTTGCCTCCTCTTTGCTTCCCTCGTGACTCCCGCAGCACTCTAATGTCTTTGTCAGTCTTAGACTCCAGCATGACTCTAATGTCTTTATCAGTCTTCGTCTGTCTGACGCTCCAGGAAAGTTACCTAAAATGGATACCTGATTGCTGATTTCTCACAGCTGTGGGGCCACGCCCCTTTAATTAGTTAATTCTCTGCAGCTGGTGGCCCTCAAAGGAAATCTAGACTGCCTCCCTCCTGAGTTGTTATTGTATTTTCAGTTGCACTGAATGGTTTTACAATTACATAAAAGCCTAAGTTATAAAGTTATGAGTTTAACCCTTAATACAGTTACACCTACTCAATAAAGCCCTTAGTATTCTACAAATGTTTAAATCAAAGTTAACCCTAGCAAATGAGTTGTCCCAAGTTTCTGCCTGACAGATACTGTAGCGGTTTTGAGATTTAAAATCACAATTTCCGTCAGATCAACTACACAAAATGTGCCTTTTAGAGTCACAGTCTTTAAGAAAATAAAAGTGTTACACAGTGACTGACATTCTACCAGTTGTAAAAATTTCAGATAACAAATTGTATCTAAAAGTATCTTAGTAAAACATGAAAAGAGAAAAAAGCCTTGATGTTAACAAAAACTGGATTGTTCCACTGAAATAACGTTAAAATCAAAGTGCCTTTTAAAAAAAATCTATTCAGACAATGTACTTCATTTTCTAGTTTTAAGGTTTTGGATCAGAGTCCTGCATCGGGTCGGGTACCCGCGGTGCGCGCCACATTCAAAATGACTGAGCCGGTGAAGGCGAAGCTCTCCAGCGGAGAATACAGTATTGCCGAAAACTCTTCATCAAGAGTGAAATCCATTGTCTGGGAGGCTTTTGGACTCATCCTAGATGGAGAACACAACCAGGTCGCTGGGTTCGCTGCTTGCAAGAAGTGCAAAAAAGTGTTGGCCTATGATAGCCGCAAGCTAGGTACTTCATCATTGAAAAAACATATTGAGTCGAGCTGCGCTGCCAATGCCACAGGTACAAGACCAATCAATCAATACTTCACCAATAACCGTGATCTTAAAGCACCCAAAAGGGAAGACAAGGAGACGGTGTCCAAATTAGCAGTAAAATGTGTCTGCAGTGATGTTAGATCATTCGAAACGGTGTGTGGCGATGGTTTCACTGGATTAGCACAGGGATTGATTGACATTGGTGCGTGGGCTGGCCGTGTCGATGCAATCCAACTGTTACCAGATCCGACAACAATATCTCGCAGAGTGACAAAATATGCAGAAGACATACGCCAAAGCATAATTCCTGAGCTGAGACAACAGATGAGTGAGTACAATGGAGCATTCACTTTAGGACATGTGGACCGAGGATTATCGGAAAATGAGCTACCTTTGTCACACAATACATTACATCAATAGCAAGTGGGAGCTAGTCGAAAGGGTGCTTTCTACGTCGGAATGGGATAGCACCTTGCGTAAAACGTCTGATAATATCAAACCAGCAATAATCCAAGCCCTGCGGAGATACAGCATTGAGGATTTCTTCACCAAACTGGTGTATGTGACAGACAGGGTTTCAAACATAGTGGCAGCCCTTCGCTCCGTCACAAGACTGAGCTGTGCTGCACACATCCTTAACAACATGCTTTACACTACAATCGGGAAACCAAACCAAGAAGATGCGTTCGGAGAGGAAGTGACTACGCTTGTCACGGGGGCAAAGTCACTCGTAACTTACTTTAAGCAAACGAGTCTCCAGAATCGCCTTAAAAAGACGTTAAAAGCATCAGTGGAAACACGCTGGAACTCAGTCCACACAATGCTCGAGTCGATCAGCTGTCAATATGAGGACGTTCGTGCACTGCTGTTGGAAAGGGGGGAAGAGGGTCGTCTGAACGACTTGAGCGAAGACACTTTGAATGCAATGGTGATGTTTCTTCAGAGATTCAAGGAGGCTACTAAGGCACTGGAGGCATCCAAAACTCCAACCCTTCACCTCACCGCTGTTTGGCTTGATCGCCTCAAACGCCACCTGCAACCATCCTCCACTGACAACCTGACATTCTCCTCTCTAAAGGCAAAATGTCTCACAATTCTGGTTGAAAAGTACGAGATACACGTCCTGCACAAACTGGCCATGTTTTTGCACCCAAAGCTGAAAAGTCTGAAGCTGCTCGTGGAGGAACATTCGATGGAAACAGTGCACAACGAAGTGCGGCGCCTTGTGAACGGTAAGGCCAAAGGAAAAAAGAAAAAAGTGATCTCATAGTTTATTTCATACTGTATTAAAATTAAATTGAGGTAGGATTGGAAAAAAGTTACTATCCTAACGTTACAGTATAGCCCACTGTTACTGTATTGTATATGCTTATTCGCCTGCTTGTCTGTTTTCATCATTTAAAATATGAAATGTAAAATATTAGGAAATCTATTTGTAAAGTTTATAAAATTGCATATGCTTAATCTTGCGCCCTCTATTCGCACCTCTCTAGACATAAAAGAGAGGCGTGCACAGAGGCGCGGGAAGGTATTTTGAGTGGGGGTGCTGAGGTGCTGGACTCCAGTGAACACTATTACGGGCACTATAGAGCACGCACAAAAAAACTCCCCACACGCAAACACACAGTAAACCCGCGACTGTTACAATGAAGGCTCGATAATCAGGTCACGGCATATTGGCAGGGGTAAAGTGCTATTTTTTACGAGTGGGGAGCGGACCTCACCTCCTCTAGGGGGGTCCGGGGGGATGCTCACCCGGGAAGATTTTTTTTAAATATTGAAGTTAAAAGCATCAATCTGATGCACTTTGAGAGCAACATTAAGAGATATATGGATACATCTCTCAACACCCAGATGAAACACAACTGTGATCAGATGTTTTTTCTTTATGGATATTTTACAAATCACTCCCCTTTCAAACTGTATTCTTGTTTTACTGCCATATAGTATTTCATAATTGTTTTTCCTTTATTCTCTTTTTTTTTTTATAACTATAATGATCATATGAAGGTGTGCCGCGGAAATAATCTTTTGAATATTTTTTGACCAAACCGTTTGAGACCCACTGAGATAACTTAGACTAAAGTTAACTATCTAAACACTCAGAGAGTCCTTTAGCTCACCTGAGCCTCTCAGTCTGAGAGGAGAGCTCTCCTCCAGCTTGTTGTGGAACAAACAGCTCCGTATGTCCGTTAGTGCAGCTAGCTAACCAGATGCTAACAACACGGTCCCTGCTGCTGGCACCGGTCCCTCTCTCTCTCCCCCTCTCTCACACACACTAAATGCGCTATTTCCGCACACACACAGAGCCGCGAGCTTGAATGACACAAGCACACTTTTATTTCCATCCAACTCTCTGATTGGTCTGGTGTCTTGCCTCTGTTGCATTCACTGAACACGGGAAATTACAGTCCTGCCGTCCTTTCTACTGTCTTGATGAGGTTCACGTAAAGCACGGTTAATGTATTATATTATTGAGGTAGAATTGTCCAGGGCTACAGAAAAAACATTCGGGGCAGGCCAAAATATCATTTTACCAACAATGTGGAATTTATTGGCTACATATTACACAGATTATGCACAGCGGGAGCAGCAATAACCGTCAAATAATAATTCAGACAGGGGAGCTCCGCACCCCCTGCCTGCCGCTAGGGGGTGCTGCAGCGCCCTCAGCACCCCCCTTCCCGCGCCCATGGGCGTGCATCGCCCACACAACGTGTTGCGACTGTCAGTTCAGCACCGCCCGAGAAGAGAGCTAGACAATCGGAGGGATTATCCGACGTCGAGGATTCCTCTTACAGGGATGAGTGCACTCAGGATGAAGTGAGCGCATACATCGACTTCAAGTCACCGAGGGAGGAGAATTTCGATGTTCTCAGCTGGTGGAAGGAGCATGCAACCAGGTTTCCGAATGTGGCACACATTGCTCGTTCGATTCTTTCCATTCCAGCTTCAAGCGCCGCGATTGAGCGAGATTTTTCCACGGCTGGATTTGTGGTCTCAGAAAGGAGAAGCCAATTGAAACCAGGGACAGTTGATGACATTCTTTTTCAGCATAGTAATCTAAAGAAACACTGAGTTGTGAGATGAACATGGCGTTAGCCAGCCTGTCTGTAAAAGTCTGTTAAAAAAAAAAGTGTGTTATATGGAATATATGTTGTTTTATATGTACGTTTTATATGTTTTATATGTACTTATATATTTCGTATATTTAAGCAATAGTTCATGACAGGCCGTGATATATGCTCATTATATCACAGCTAAGGGGCGTGGTTCGGCCCGACGCGAAGCCTGCAGTTTGCTTTTCAGCCCAACAGTATACTGTTTTTCTTAGAAGCGGAGGGATACTGACTTGTTGTGAAAAGTAACTTACAATTCTACCCGTGGTATACGCTCAGTATATCACGGCTAAGAACCAATCAGATTGCTTGATTTGACTTGTCCGTTTTATAATATATAATAATACAGACTCTGTAAAAGGTTATACGTCTGTTAAAAAAAAGTGTGTTAGGTCTACTATATGTCTGTTGTTTTGGCATTAGCCAGCTTGACTGTTCTAAACAGTTTAAAAGTGTCTGACAGGCCGCGGCCGCCTTGTTGCAATTACACTGGTTTCAGTTGGCTTCAATTTGTTTTATATCGTCAGCCATAATGATTGTAACATTAAACCAAATAAATGCACGTGATTGTTGCATAACAATATGATAATGTTCCGTTTTTAATAAGTCACGTTTTTTGGGAGGGGCGGAGGAGCATCTAATTAATGTGTCTACATGAATATAATTAAATGGAATGAACGGCATTGTATTTCCTGGATTAGGCTACCTTCGTTTTAAAGTATACTATCCAAATTTCACATATGACATGGCCAACAATTATCACTTTCAACGTCGTAGGTTAGGCTACTTGATTATTATTATTATTATTATTATTATTATTATTATTATGTAGCCTAATTATTAACATCCCACGCTTTTTGAGCCAAATACGCAACTGCGTGTATTCATAATTGCATGTTTCCCTGCATCATAAGCAGCTCGAATACATCGTCCAGCTGAACATTTATGATTTATGGGAAACGCAACAAATGAATAGTTTATTTTCAGAAAGTGTTACTGGACAGCTCCTCAAAGTCCTACAGCTTGTATTTAAGGCAGCGCAGCGCTCTCTCGGGAGCTCCATTTCCCTTTAATCGTGCTCATGTGAATTCTGTAAATTCTTTCACTGCTCATATATACAGTATATAGGCCTATATACAGGGCCGGCCCTTCCCACTGGCGAACTAGGCGGTCGCCTAGGGCGCCAGATCTGGAGGGGCGCTGCCGCGCTGCGCTGGGAGAAAAAAAAAATTAATAAAAAAAAATTAAAATTATTTTCTGCCTAATTTTCTGCCCTTGATGTAATACATTTACAATAATTGAACAAAGTAAACACCCTTTGCACCCCGGGCCGGCGGCAACATTTTGCATTTGCCCTGTACGATGGGCGCTGTAACTGTAAGTGATGAAAGGGGGGATGGTCGCTTATTATCAGGCACCCACAGGCCGTGGCTCACAGCCAAAGTGACGCGGCAGCTCCAGCTGAAAGTGTCGGAGATCGCAACGATCGCAACAGCAAGAGGCAAAACATTAGCATTATGAAAAGGTCCAAGCCTTCTGGGGCAACGGGAAGGAAACGGAAAAAAGAACAGGAGGAATCGAAAGTCAAAGACAGAGGTAAGTCGGCTTGTGTAAAAAAAAAAAATTCAGTATGTACTGTACCGTTAGACATTTGATTTTAAGCTAGCTAGCTAGCTAAGGAGGTAGCCATGATACAGCTTTGATGCCATGCTAGCAGCGAGCCTCTGATACAGAATGATAGATACAAATGATTTTAAGTTTTTATTTATGTGTTATTATTCCTATATAATCTTTTTGTAAATAATATCCTACTTTTATATTGTGATAGCTGTAAATTGATCCTCCAATAGTGTTTAATTTGTCAGATAGTTTATTTTCACGGTCAACTTGTGTGTATATATATATATTTATTTTTCTGTTTATTTTCTATTATATTTTTTTTATTTTCTGCACTTTTTAATGTCTAATTATTGTGCAATGCTTTGTTTTATATGCTGATGTAACGAAATAATGTTAATGTTAGCCAGAAGAAAGCTATCTGGATAACTGCTCCTTTGTATAAAGTGAGGCTGACCAACCAATATGGGCATGTGTTATTATTTAGTTGTTACTTATGTTTGCAAATGATCTCCTGGGGCAGCAGAACCTCACTTTTATATAGGCCAGTTGTGAACTTGCATACAGCTGAGGCAGATTGCAGCAGTTATTTTTGCCTGACTGTATATAAATGTTTTTGCTTGTAATGTGCTAATATCTACCCTATAAATGTCCAGCTGCACTTGAGAAATACCTCAAAAAGCCCCCAGTTGCTGGAGAAGGAACATCTGATCTCCCATGTACATCACACTCTGAAGAATGTAAGTTTTGCCAAACATTTATGGTCTCTGTGTAATCGTTCATACACTACTTTTTTGTCATTATTATTATTGTTATTATTATGATAAATAATGAAAACTGAAGCATGAATAACTTCTTTGCATGTTTGGATTGCCTGCCTGCAGGTGAAGGAATAACGAGCATAGTATGTGAGTCCACCATTGCAGCCCCCTCAGATCCTGCTGACTACCCAGGCCCATCTGAGTCCACCATTGCAGTCCCCTCAGATCCTGCTGACTGCCCAGGCCCATCTGCAGTCCCCTCAGATCCTGCTGACTGCCCAGGCCCATCTGAGTCCACCATTGCAGTCCCCTCAGATCCTGCTGACTGCCCAGGCCCATCTGAGTCCACCATTGCAGTCCCCTCAGATCCTGCTGACTGGCCAGCACTGAGTGATACAGTGAGGATGGAGTTAGTCAGACGTGGGCCATATCATTTAAAATCCGACTTCACTTTTCCTAAAAAGGAGGGAGGGAGAAGTTGCCATCATCACTACTTTTACAGAAGATTAGTGAATGGAGAGACAATCAAGAGGAGCTGGGTTGTGTATTCCAAGAAAAACAAAAGTATTTACTGCTTTTGCTGCAAGCTGTTCTCCCAAAAAGAGTACCAACTAATCAGCAGTGGACTAAATGACTGGAAAAATTGCACTGACAAACTAAAAACACATGAGAACAGCCCAGAACACTCTAGGCACATGACGTTGTGGAAGGAACTGGAGACTCGACTTGAAAAGGGCCTAACTATAGACAAGGTAGAAATGGCACTTATGGAGGCTGAAAAGAGGAAGTGGCGTGAAGTCCTGACCAGGTTGGTGGCAATAATTCAGTCGTTGGCAGAGCGAAATATTGCCTTTAGAGGGACGACAGAAACACTTAACCAGCCAAATAATGGCAACTTCCTGAAGGAGGTAGAGCTCATGGCGAAGTTCGACCCAGTCCTCAAACAGCATGTTGCTGAGGTCCAAAGAGGAACCACCAATATTTCCTATTTGGGAAAAAGAATTCAAAATGAACTGATAGATTGCATCAGTGGGAAGATTGGGGACCATATGGTCAAGGAAATCAAACAATCCAAATACTTTTCAATTATTTTGGATTGCACCCCAGATTTGAGCCATACAGAGCAACTATCAGTCATTATTCGACTAGTTACAACCCAGGACACGCCCCAAATAAAAGAACATTTTATGGGGTTCCTTGTGGTAGAACAGTCCACTGGAGAAAGCCTTTCAACCCTGATTCTAAAGAGATTAGAACAGCTTGATATCCCTTTTGAAGACTGTAGAGGGCAGTCTTATGACAACGGTGCAAATATGAAAGGAAAGAGGAAAGGAGTCCAAGCCAGACTTGTTCAAATCAATCCAAGGGCTTTATTTGTGCCATGCGGAGCACATACATTGAACCTGGTGGTAGCTGATGCAGCAAAAAGCTCTGCAGAAGCCACTAGCTACTTTGGCTACCTGCAGAAGCTTTTCACACTCTTCTCTGCCTCCACTCAGAGATGGTCCATCCTAAAAAGCCATGTGAACATCACATTGAAATCATGGTCTGATACCAAATGGGAGAGTCGGATCAACAGCATAGAGGCTGTAAGGTATCAGGCTGCAGAAGTCAGAGATGCACTTCTAGAGGTGAGGGATAAAGCCACAGATGGAGTCGTAAAAATTGAGGCACAATCTTTGGCTGAAGAGGTTGGATCATACCGCTTTGCAATATGCACTGTGGTATGGTATGACATCCTGACCAACATCAAACATGTCAGCAAAATGTTGCAATCAGTGTCAATGCAGCTGGATATTGCTGTTGACCTCCTGAGAAAAACAGAAGTTTCTTTGGTCAGCTACAGAGGCAATGGATTTGCTTCTGCCTAAGCATCTGCCAAAGACATCTGTGGCCAAATGAATGTGGAAGCTGTTCTCAAGCAGAAGAGGCTGAGATCAACCAAGAGACAGTTCTCCTATGAGTCCCAGGAGGAGCAAGTGAGTGATGCACTAAAGAAACTCGAAGTTTCTTTTTTCAATATGGTGGTGGATGTTTCCATTGCATCACTGCAGGAGCGATTCAAGGCCTTAGGTGAAGTAGAGAAAAAGTTTGGGGTGCTACTCAACTTCCCTGACCTGCCAAAGGAAGATCTGATGAAGCAGTGTGAAACACTCAGCAACACCCTGAGCTGGGGTGGGCAGTCAGACCTGGATAAGAGGGAACTTGCACTGGAGATGCAGAATTTCCCAGCTTTGCCAAAAGCCAACATGACCACCCTGGAACTTCTGACTTTCCTACAGGAGAAGAAAATGAACGAAGTGTATCCAAATATGTGGGTGGCCCTCAGGATCGCTGTCACTATTCCAGTGACAGTTGCTGCTGGGGAGAGGAGCTTCTCCAAATTGAAGCTCATTAAAACATACCTGAGGTCGTCAATGGCTCAAGAACGCCTCAATGGATTAGCTTTAATAAGCATCAATCGCAAGGTTTCGGGGCAAATATCATTTGACGACACAATAAATGAATTTGCAGCAAGGAAGTCCAGACGTGTCCGACTTTAAGGATGTGGACTAATTAAAGGACACAATAACATAGCAGAGACTTGTTGTTCTGATTGCCTGTTTCATTTGATTTATAGTGTGTGTAATGTTGTTCATTATCTTAATTTATTTGCAATAACCTCAGTTGTAAGAGCTCCGTTGGCTATATTTTTGTCCACGTTTGCACTTTCTTTTCTTGAAGTTTTAAGAGAAGCTACTTTTGTTTGATGAGTGATTTTCATTTAATAACTACAATAATAATAATAAGGATAAAATAAATAAAAAATATGTTACATTTATTTGTTATTGGCTGTGGGTTATTGGTTATGTTCACATACTTATTTGGTTATTAAAATGTAAACCGATCTTTTTCATATGGGTGTTTAGAGTTGTACCCCTAGATCTAGTCTCTAGTAATTCTGCTCAAAGTGCACCAGATTGAAGCATTTTACTTTAAAATGTTAAAACAAATCTTTCCGAAGGGGGCATACCCCCGGACCCCCCTAGAGGATGTGACATCCACCCCCCAATTAAAACATGTTCATACAATAATGAATACATTTGAAACCTTCTTTATGTATATTACCTATGTCAATACGTTTCAGTTTTTGTAGTGTATTGGTCTTTTGTAGAGATTTTTCATTTATTCTTTATATATTCTATTGTGTATTGCTTGGAGGCGGGGGGGGGGGGGGCACCAAATCATAATCTCGCCTAGGGCACCAAAATGTCTAGGGCCGGCCCTGCCTATATATATATATATATATATATATATATATATATATATATATATATATATATATATATATATATGTATATATATGCGGGTTCGGGTCGGGTTGCAGATCTTGTGCCGACGGGTCGGGTCGGGTTGTGGAACTAATTGGCAATATGTGCGGGTTGCGGGGCGGGATCGGGTCTTGAAAATCAGACTCTTGCAGGACTCTGTTTTGGACACCTCAAAGTGTGTCTAAAAGTATCTTGGCGAGCAAAAAAAGCCAAAATCTGCCTAGTGTCTGTAAATAAATGTTAAAATCAAAAACTTGCCTGTTACAAATGTTACAAAGTGATTGACATTCTACCAGTTGTACAGTTTTCAGACAACAAACTATCCAACAGTATCTTGGTAGCAGAATAAAGCAAAAAATCAGTAAAGTCATCAAAAACCACATTGTTTAACTGGATTTTCTTACTTAAATCAAAAAGCTGCCATTAAGAGTCACATTCTTAAATAACAGCTATTTAGACAAAGTATTTGATTTTTCTAGTTGTAACTTTTTGCATACCTGAAAGTGTGTCTAAAGATATCTTGGCAAGAGAAAAAAACGCCCAAATCTGCGTATTGTCAGTAAAAAAGTTTTAGAGTCACAGTCTTTAAGAAAATACAAGTTTTCAGACAACAAACTGTATCTAAATGTATATTGGTTGCAGAAAAATCAGCAAAGTCATCTAAAAAACATATATTTAAAAAAGTAATGTTATTCAAGTCAAGTTATCAAAAAAGTGTTAAAATCACAAACTCTCCATTTAGTGTTTGATTCTTTAAGAAACTCAATTAATTACAAATCAATGAATATTTTACCAAGTTATAAAGTTTTGCATCCAATAAAGTGTAACTATAAGTATTCATCATAAACAACTAAACATATATATCTTATTTTAACCTTATAATGTATTTACTTTAAAGAGTCCTCTCCTGCTTATATTCAGGTATGTGTCTGCATATGGTATCTCTGCTTTAAAGAGTCCTTTGTCCAGGTGATTAACGATGCTTCTTTTGTCCCCCTACAGAGTGAAACTCTGCCCTTGCATTGATCTTCAGTAGACAAAGCCTTGTATGTTTGTAAATGAATAATTTAATTTCCCTCCACACTCTTAACTCTATGTATTTTAAGTGTTTACAGCCTTTCTTTGTTCTGATCAGCCCCACTGGAGCCGCCCTGGAGCTAATGGAGCAGAAACACATTTGTAAAAACTTCTCTTTTATGCATACATCAAAGTGTGTCTAAAAGTATCTTATTAACACAAGAAAAGAGAAAAAAGCCAAAATCTGCCTAGTGTCAGTAAATAAGTGTTAAAATCACAAACTTGCCTTTTAGAGTCACAGTCTTCAATAAAATAAAAGTTTTACACAGTGACTGACATTCTGTATGGGGGTTTCACACCTGAGCGACTGCAGGGGGGCGTTGAAAAGGGGATGAGTATGTCTGGCTCTCGGAGGGATGGTGTGTTAAGAGTCACATTCTTAAAGAAAATCTGTTCAGAAAAAGTACTTAACTTTCTACCAGTTGTAAAGTTGTCATACATAAAACTCTATCCAAAAAGTAGGAGAAAGACAACGAGACAAAGAAAGCTAAATCTGCCTAGTGTCAGTAAAAAAGTGTTAAAATCACAAACTTGGCTTTTAGAGTCACATTCTTAAATAACATCTATATATTTAGACAAAGTATTTCATTTTTTCTAGTTTTAACTTTTTGCATACATAAACGTGTATCTTCCAGTTCCTTTGTGAGATAATCTTCCTTATAGTTAATAACGTAATTAAACAATACAAAATAAAAAAGTTGTGTGAAGTAATTAAACATTAAAAATACAAGATCAGGGGGTCATTAAGATCTTTTAAATTATTATTACCCCTCTTCATAAAAGAGACTTCCTTATAGTTAATAAAGCAATTACACATTAGTTCACAAGCAATACAACTAAAAAAAAACATCTTTAGTCTACACAAATCCTATTAAAAAAACTAATCTAATTTAGAGAGGACAATAAAAGTTTTAGGTGACTTAGTGAGTGAAAATTAATGGCTTTTTATTTCGTTTGAGCGTATTTCTTTTTAAAGCTAACTCCACCCCCCTATCTTTCTGGCATAGGATAACAGCAAAATCAGGGGGTGACAGGAGGGGGGAGAGAAAGCGGGGGAGAAGAAGTGGTGTGAGGGGGGCGGGGGGAGACAGTCTCACACATCCTGACTCTATTTTTCATGAAGAGCCTCAGACGGAGGTTCTGAACCCGGCACAGATACTGCATCCGTTTCTTGACTGGCGCTCCCGACGGATGGCGGTAAGTTGTCACAGGCGTCTCGCTGATTAAACCCATATCGATGCCTCTCTTGGCCATTTTTCTTTTTTGAAAGGTGACTTGATGAGTGGAAATGACAGGCTTTTATTTAGTCTGCACGGATTTCTTTTTTTTCACCTAACTCCACCCCCACTATCTTCTGACCTCATAGCCAAAGGAAAGGTGGGTGTGACAGGAAGGGGTGGAGAAAGGGGGAGAGGCCGGGGGTGTGAGGGGACGAGGTAGTCTCACGCACAACTTCAAAGAGACTGCCTTAATCAACACCTAGATTAGCATCAGAGGCTTATAACATGCCGGTGTGAAATTACACCGGCATGTTATAACACCTCAACCCTCACATCAAAGGATTAGACAACAAAGGCGCTACACAGGGGGGCATTTCACACCTATGTGTGATGACACCTCACCCTTCACATCAAAGGATCTCACAACGAACAAAGGGAGGACTTAGCTCATTAGCATAAGTAGGGGAGGTGTGACATGTCACACCACCTGTCACTTGTCATGCATACTAATGTGATGGAAGGCACATCATTATTACTACTTCCATGGTAGCAGATTGGAAATGGACCAAACGACAAGTCGAACATATCAAACACACTACAAAAACTGAAGCATTGACTTTAATTAAATGAATTATGTCAACAGATTCCACATGACGGTATGATGTTTGTTAAAAGCAATACAATCAAGTTTAAAAAGCTTCAATGAATTATTGCTTTCAGCTAACCCAATACAGTTGTGTGAAATAGTTGACATAATACATATAATTAAAGTCAACTTTTCAGTTTTTCATTGCACATTTTTGGTTTCTATCTTTATGGATAGTTCATTTATATGTTAAAGTGTTAATCTTTCTGACAAGTTTGGTCTTATTAGTTATGCCTTAAAAAGGGTGGGACTTTTTGACTGACAGTCAACCTGTCAGGATACCCAGCCTGTTCTCCTGCAGCTCTTCTCCAGTTCTACATGTATCACTCCGGAGACGGTACTGTAAGGATGTGTTTGGTGTGTGAGCAAATTATGCACTGATTCATGAGGGACACACCACTCCCAGCTTTTCTGTTTCTGTACCAATGTCCAATACCAGCAGTTGTTGTAAGTCACTTAATATATTTATTTGTTGTACCTAAATACTTTTTTGACATACTTGAATTAAGTATTTCCTCTTAATAGTACTTTATACTTCTACTCCAATACATGTCAGAGGTGAATATCGTACTTTTTACTCCACTATTTATTTGTAAGCACAGTTACTAGTTACTTTGTACATTAAAAAACACATGATATGCTGATATTGTATTATGCAGTACTGTACTACTTATCCACACAGTATTTTTAGTATCTACATTTGGTCCAAATTCAAAAACTACAATACTAAAACGACAAACCTACATGAATAAAAATAGTTTAATATATTATAACCATAATAATAAAATACTACGAAAATATCCATTCTGGATAACGAGTACTTTCACAGTTGAAACTTAAAGTACATTTAGCTATCCACTGTATAATACTTGTGTCCTTTTTTAAATACATATAGTAGTATATATACTTTTGTAATTATACTAAGATAGAATTTTGAAATCACGACTGTTACATGTGGTGGATTATTTCAGAAACATAATATTTGTACTTTTGCTTAAAGGTCCCATGTCATGGCCATTTTTACTGATCATAATTCCATTGTTGAGGTCTATTAGAATAGATTTATACTGTGCAAATTTCCAAACTCACATTGGTTTCTCATACAGCATCTTTGTATAGTATGTGTATTCACTCTGTCCTTAACGGCTTGTTGGAGCTCCTGCCCCCCCCCCCTCCCTGTGAGCCTAGTTTGCTCTGATTGGTCAGCTCGGCCACTCTGTTCTGATTAGTAAACCACCAGAGAGGCTCCGCCCATGTTTAACACAGTGCTTTTTTCAACTCTGAGCGGAACATCAGTTTTACAATGGCGTCGGTCCAGCCGTATCTGTTTGAGCCGGAGTCCGATCCTGAAAGTGAGACAGACCAACGTGATAGACCTGATCCACCGTCCCAAACTAGACTAGAGCAGACGGTTTCACAGTGGAACGTTTTTATTTAGTATCGCTCTTACATTTCAGATGTTAGAACTGCATCATTTATCTCCATCACAGTAACAAGTTTGTCCGCTAACTAACCAAACTATATCTACAACTGTTGTTATTTAGGTGCACTTGTGGAAACTGCGCCATGACGCCTACCAAAGTGGAAAACGTCTCTGCTGCAAAGAAATTAGAAAGGTAGCCAAGCTGACAGTTACAACATTATGTAGCCAGCTAGCTGAAAACACCAACAGTAGCATACAACATTATATGCCAAGATATAGACCATACATATTTGTCAAGTCAATAGACTATTATATGCACTTTTATTACTTCCTTAGTAATTGAATGTTTATTTTGTAAACCTTGCCATAGTTGATTTAATTGTTAAACGTGTTATCTAACAAATATCTTACCTTCCTATAGGTTGTAAAAAAAATGAACCAAGTCCCAGCACCTATTATGTACAGCACCCAGGACTAGAGCCAAACTTTCTCAACCCATACACCCTGCAGAACCTCCATAACATGTACAGATTTGATTATGGACCTTTGAGGCATAGAACGGCAGAAGAGTAAGTTATTCTTACCTGTAATAAACAACTAATGTGTTTGATGAAAAATCAAATCATGTTTTGCTATCTATGAATGATATGTTATAGGAGCAAATAATTCAGGGAAGAAATGCTACTAAGTATTTCCATCAAACTTTATTTTTAGAAATGTACATAATGTGTAAATATACATATATACACTGTATATCATCCATTCCTCCCCTTATAGGCGTTTTCGGCATCTTGCCTATCAAAGCTTTGTAAGCTGGTGCTGGGGATTTTTAGGACGAGGCATCAGAGTGGTCATCCCGTCATGTGTTGTCCGCCGGATACGCCAGGAGTTTCCTGATCTGGCTGGACAGTATGTTGGCTTCCGACCTCCCCTTGACTGAAACGGGAGACAAGGCGGGCAACCACTTCCTCCTTTGAGGGCCTGTCAAATTGAGTGGACAGGTCCTTTGGGATGGGGATTGTATTCTCCTCCACAAAGGGTGTTGGGTCCTCAAAGACTTCCTCAAACACAAGCCTCATCAGCTCACCCACATACACTGAAAAATATAGCATTCACATAATCATTTATTATTTATTCACTTATTTTATTTCATGTAACACTTTCATTGTACATATAATTCAGTGTGGCTATAATCATTTAAAATGTAAGTTATGTTTGTAATAAAAATAAAAATATTTCACAACTTACGTATGTAGGGTCGTTCTTTACAGGCTTTGCAGTACATTCTCCCCTCTTAGATTTTAGATATGCCACTTTGAACACAGTCCTGACCTGCAGCTGTTGTGGCTTGCTCATGGTCAGCATTCTCATTGTGATGCAATGCTGCTCGACACAACCTATAGAATAGCTAAATAAAATGAGACTTTATGTTATGACAGAATAAAACCCTCATGCCACTGTTAGAATTTAAAATCAATGTTTTGATGGTATAATGTAGCTTAAACATACCGTCAGTTTAAACGCTGTTTTATACTGAAAAAAACAGAAATTCTCGTGCACAAGCAGTTAAGCTTTTATTCTGAAAATCCTTCATCTCCGGTTAGCATTTAGCATGTAGCTAATATACGATTTCCTAAAGAGGTGAATTTAGTAGCGAAATGACATGGAGTGGTGCAAACCGAAACCTACTGATTTAACACTACAACTATAGATGTCGAGATACTACCATGCTGAATATTAAATGAAAGTACAGTTTATTTGAATACATTATTGTTTACAGACGAGAGTAGCATGTGACAACATCCGAAATGACCGGAAATCAAACCAGCCGTGAAGTATTTTCTAGAGTATTGATTACAGCGTTTAGAATGTGTTACATGAAAAGTGATGAAAGAGAAGATGAGGAGAAAAGGCGTGTTAAGCATATATTGAATGTGAAAAGTACCAATCCTCTGTTTAAATGCAACATTAGAGATGAGGCGAGCCGGCTGGCAGGGAGGAGCCAGCAGAGGATATATATAACAGTACCGGACGAGGGATTCCCTCTCTTCTCTTGCTCATGAGAGCCAGATCACAGCTGTTTTCTGCCTGAACAATATTCTGTCTGTAACACTACCGCGCCTTTTATAATTAAAGTATCCCATTTGAATCTTCTCAGAGACTCCATTTAGTCTCATTTTAAAGCTTCTCTCCTGGACGCGAGAATAACGAACATATTTAACAATTGGCGACCCGGCCGACGTGATCTCGTTCCACCGGGAGAGCAGTTGCAGTTTTCAAAGGAGCTTGAACAATGCTGGCAGACATACACTCAGGCCCATACAGAAAGGTAAAGAAGTACCTGTTTATTCAAAATCTTCAACAGATTACATAGTGAACAATAGGAGTGTGTGTCTGTCTGGTAAGTTGGACTCCTGAGAAAGACTGCCTACATTTAAGTTAAAACAAGCCTAAATTGATAAACATTGGTATCCTACCACACGTGGCGTTGCTTTGTCACGGGCAGGGTGAGTTCATTTTCTTTTGTTCTATTTAACCCTGCATGCTATTCGTTTGTCTGTTATTACATGTCGGCCAGAGGCCAGTCACTTCAATAGGTGTCTTTTGTTACGTTTTAAGTTAACGTGAATGGTTTTAGGCCAGTAAGCAGTCGGGACTGCTTGAGGCAAAGACAAAGCCAAAGTTGGAAGCTAAGGTTATTGGAGTGAGTGTTTTGTGTTAACAACAGTGTGAGGCTGTTTTAAAAAAAGTCATTTTTCGAGGAAAAGGCCTGAGGAGTTTGAAGCTTTCAGTGGTTACTTTTTTCTGTTTTCAAAATGACATTGCATGTGGATTACGACGAGAAGTGCAACATTCGTGCGTTAGATAGACGATATTCTTCTGATTGTGTTTGGATAGCGTCCCATTTTTTCCCATAATAGCGTGTTTAAACAGAAGAGATGACCATACTGGCTCTTAAAGTCAAAACATTTACGTACATGGGTAGAGGGCTATGACGTAAGGGTATGAGGCCCATTTAAACAGAAGAGATGACCATACTGGCTCTTAAAGTCAAAACATTTACGCACATGGGTAGAGGGCTATGACGCAAGGGTATGAGGCCCATTTATCATTGTAAACTAAATAGAAATGTTATTTTAAACTACAGTGTTGTGTGTTGAATTTACTAGACAAAATATCACCCCACCATTATTTTAACTCCACTGTAAGAGCCACGAGGTGTTTTTTCAAATCCCTTTGTTCTTCAGGTCAAAGGTTGGAAAACCAGTTGGCATCTTGTCTTGACCTCATGTTCACAGTGAACCACACGGCAGTCGCCATTTCATGAAATGCTAATCGAAGTACTCTGTTTGCTTTAAAGGCCCAGTGAAGTGTGCACCTGTGCATGATCTGTTATGCTAATACGTATAGTAATGACCAAAATTGTCCATTGGAACCCATATCAAAAAATGTTGGAATAGCAACAAATTTGACGAGTTTTGAATTTTCCGGGGAAATCTGCAGTCGACCTTTGCCTTCGTGGGCGTGGCTTGCGATCTACTGCGTGACGTCACGAGATGGACGCCGCTGCACTGTTTACATTCACCACCGTTCGTTTTTTCTCTTTTTCAAAGTCGAATTTCTCAACGTTTTTGAGCTAGTATTTTCCTGGAAAGTGTGTCGGAGTCGACTGGAAGTGATTGCCAATCGAGAAAACCTGACAATGGAGGCGACAGTGAAGAAAGAGGGATGAAAAACACAGGGGAAACGATGCATTGCCGCTGGCTGTACTAATGTCAAGTCTGCCGAAGTGGCGATGTTTCTGTTCCCAAAAGATGAAGGTGAGCCTGGCTGGTGTCATTGTTTCGGAGATTCTTTGATTGATCATGATAAATAAAGGCCACTGGTCGATTCGAGAGAGAGAAAAAGAGAGACTGAGAGAGTTACAGGGTTGTTGTTAGCATCTGGTGCTAGCTCGGAGCTAACGGAGATTAGCTGTTTCAACAATAAGGAGAGGGAGAGTGCTCTCCTGTGGGACTGAGAGAGATAACGTCAGCTCAGGGAGGTAAACTGTAGCCTAAGTTATCTCAGTGGGTTTGGTCATCTATGTAAACAAATATTTCCATCTATGTAATATTAGTTGTATAAAATAGGTTAAGAAATCATTCCAATGTTTTTTGATTATTGAAATATATGTTTCATATGAGTGTTGAGAGCTGTATCCGTAAATCTCTTAATGTTGCCCTCAAAGTGCACCAGATTGATCACTTTCCTCATCTATCCTGTCCGAAAAGCTGTCCAAATCAATCATTTCTCTCACACTAGTATCACTTTCCAGAGTCTCCGCCATGTTTACAATCGCAACTGGGTACATCTTTTGACGTCACAGCCACTATCGTCTGCAACTTCCGTTAGGCTCAGACGGCAAAATTAATAATTCATTAATTCATTAATTATGAATTATTAAAAATTATTTTAGCCATGAACAGGCACAATGATATGTAAGGAATGAAACTGCCATTTCATTTTGGTGCAAAAATATGCACTTCACTGGGCCTTTAACACACTGAGGCTAGGCATTCCATGTTCTAAAGAACATCATACTTATTGTCAGAGTTAGAACTATTGGAAGTACTTCTGCTGGTAAAAGTGTATTGGCTGGTTTTGGAATATTCTTGGTTGCAAGTGTGTATTGGCGGGTTTGTGAATATTCTTGTTTGCAAGTGTGTATTGGCGGTTTTGTGAATATTCTTGTTTGCAAATGTGTTTTGGCGGTTATGTGCTGTGTTGTTTAAACATAGTGTAATTTTCTTCCTATTTTAAAGATATTTTTAAGGAAAATAAGTTTCTCCTTGTTAAAAACAAGTCCGTTTTGCAACAGCTATTCCCTAGTGGATTAAGCTGGAAATTAAAATAGCGCACTCTGGTGGTAGTACAGAATTATTACACAAATAGAAGAAACACCATAACATTTTGAAGTATAATTTTAAGTGTTATAAATAAACACATGCTTGATCGCCAAGATAGAATTGCAAGTGGTTTCTAATTATAAGATAAGAAACTTTACATAATACTTTTTCAAACACCAATTTATTGAAGCTAATACAAGTAGTGACATTAGCATCATTTCATACATTTCGGTATGCACTGTACACAGGAGATTTAGATTTGAACCAATATTCATATTTCAAAGTCAAAACCATACACGGTACAATTTTTATTTTAACATTTCATATTTTAATTTTGCATAATTTTTATATATTAATTAACTTTATTAATATTTTACCTAGAACTTAAAAAAATTAAAAAATCTATAACTTAAAAAAATAAATAAAAATAAATAAAACCTTGAGCAAAAAAAAAAAAAACAGATTTAAAGTTCGGACGAACAGCAACGCATCAGATCAGATGCTATAACAGTTCCAAATCTTAGACAAAAGACATGGAACCACATGGAGAAACTGTTGGAACAGTGGCAAACGAGAGGACTGTATCCAGCTGATGATCAGCCTGGACCAACGAAAGCCCATAGAAAAGCTGTAGTTGAACATGAGAATGCTGAATACCTACAACAGGAAAAAGCATGGATCAAAGCCGGACAACCCCCTTGGTATGGACCTGCTAAAAGCGCTATGAACAGAGCTGAAAAAAGAAAATCTAAAGTTACAAGTCTGGTACTCCATCTAAAATATGTCAGCCAAGAATCAACGAACAGCATGTATGAGGCTCAAGGAGCAGAGCTCACAGCAAAGGAAGATAAGAAAGAAAAGACAGAAGAAGCTCCAGTAATCCAACCTTCAAAGCTCCTTCCAAGCCTGACAGATGCGCCTCCTCCCTACATGACAGAAGAATACAGTTTCTTTCAACCCCCAATACAAGCTCCAACTCTTGGTGTTTTAGGAGGAGTATTGGAGTTGGACGGTCTCCCCACAGCTACACGTGTCAAAGACTTGGAGTATGAGGTAAGACTATCTGGTGAGCTCAACAGAAGATTGGAAGAACTAGGCAGAAGAATGGAAGAGGAGCTCAACAGAAAGATGGAAGAACTCAGCAAAAGTATGGAAGCACAAGTCAAGAGAAGAGAAGGCGAAGGTTCTCCAGACACCACAACCGTAACTGAAGCTGGAAGACTCAAGAACTGCTCAACACTCATGCTACCGGTGATAGCGGCTGGAAGAGGAGGATTTCAATACCAACCATGGACTCACAGAGACATGGAAGCATTAGTGTCAAAGCTACCTCCACTCACGGAAGGAGGTCAGAAGTGGGTGAATGATCTGGAGAGATACACAGCCCAAGACCACCGGTGCTTGGGAGACATGAGGGCCCTGCTCGGACGGATTGAAGGACGACTTGAATTGAGAGCAATAGATTCCAAGGCCGATTGCACCAACTCTCCAGATTAAATTTCCTTCAACAAAGTCAGGTCGAGGTATTGGGCTGCCATTCGTCAAATCTACCCAACAACACAGAGTTTACATGCCCTCAACAGCCTGAGGAAAGAACCGGGGGAAGACATGTATGCCTTCCTGAAGAGATGTGAAGGAGTGTGGGAGGACTGCACTGGAGAACGACATGACGTTTCACCGTCTGTTGTAATGCTGTGGAAGAACGCGGTCATTAACGCCCCTTCCCCAATCAGTGCAGGGAAGCCTGGGAGATGTGGTGGCATTAGACGCTATACTCATTGAAGAATGGAGACAACATCTCATTTACCACGATATGAAATACCAAGCAACCTAGAGGGAAAAAGACGAAGAAATTAAAACATTACAACTAAGACTCTTGAAGATACAAATAGCTGAGAAAGATACCGAAGCTAATAAAAACAAGAAAGCGGCAAGGCAAATGGCAGCTACATCAGAGAAGGCAGGGCAGATACCTCCAACAATTCAAGCTCAGGAAGAACCAGAGAATGCAGGGCAGACATCTCAAACAATTGAATCTCAGATAGTGCCAGAGAATCAGATTGAGAACCAACAACCAGGAGGTTTCTGAGGAGGCAGAGGCAGAGGAAAAGTTATCCGGTTTGAGGGATGCTACATATGCAATCAACTGGGCCATTGGGCTAGAGATTGTCCACAACAACAAATGAAATACCCACCACATGCACCAAACAACGGACCACCATGCAGTTTCCATGATGACGACGGAGGCAGGGGGTCCCAGAGATGTCAAAGACGTACAGGATTTCCAAACATGAACCAAATGCCACTGACAGCCTGGTATCAACCACAACAATGAGGAAGCTTAGAGGACCAGACCATCAGGTGATGCATCTTCAGCACTAGAGTATTTTGAAATCCAGCTACATTGAGCCACATATGTCACCACAGGAGGGAGAGGTTGAATGTTATTTAAAAGATAGTGAGTAGAATATCGCATTTACACATAAAGCATCCACAGAGTAGTAGAAGATTAAGACATAGTAGAACATTTAGCAGACTATTTTTGTAATTATCAATCAATCAATGTTTATTTATATAGCCCAATATCACAAATGTTACATTTGTCTCAGTGGACTTCACAGTTTGTACAGAATATCAGTATGACAATACGACACCCTCTGTCCTTAGACCCTCACATCGTACAAGGAAAAACTTCCAGAGAAAACCCACAGTTTAAAGGGAAAAATGGGAGAAACCTCAGGGAGAGCAACAGAGGAGGGATCCCTCTCCCAGGACGGACAGACGTGCAATAGATGCCGTGTGTAAATTGAAAAGATAATACATTTGCAACATAGGTAGTCCACATGTTTGGAAATGCATCTGTGTATAATAGGAAGATGAATCCATGAGTATATCCATCCAGGACTTATGATCCAGGACCACAGCCACGACTCAAGATCCAGGACTCGCAATCCATGACACAGGACCGCAGGATCATCCATGACTCCGGATCCCGGCGTATATAGACACCAAAAAGAAAGAAATTTGGGGAAGCTGGGTTAATCGGAACATGAGAGTACACAGGTATAGACAGAGAGAAGGAAGAAGTAAGATGTCCCCCGACAAACTAAGCCTATATCAGCAAAACTAGGGGCTGAATCTAATCAGCCCTAACTATAAGCTTTATCAAAAAGGAAGGTCTTAAGTGCACTCTTAAAAACGGATAGGGTGTCTGCCGTCCGAACACAAACTGGAAGCTGATTCCACAAAAGTGGAGCTTGATAAGAAAAGGCTCTGGCTCCCATTGTACTTTTAGAGACTCTAGGAACAACCAACAACCCTGCATTCTTGGAACGCAATGCCCTAGTAGGACAATAGGGTATAATGAGTTCTTTAAGGTAAGATGGCGCCTGCCCATTAAGGGCTTTGTAGGCGAGAAGAAGAATTTTTAATTCTATCCTATGTTCTATAGGGAGCCAGTGTAAGGCAGCCAGAACAGGAGTAATGTGGTCCCTTTTCCTCACTCTGGTTAGTACACGAGCTGCAGCATTTTGAATCAGCTGAAGCGACTTGACTGACTTCTTGGTACACCCTGATAATAAGGAGTTACAATAATCCAGCCTTGAAGTAACAAATGCATGGACTAGTTTCTCTGCATCGTTTTGAGGCAAGATATGCCTGATTTTTGCAATGTTACCTAGATGGAAGTAGGCGGTCCTTGAAATTGATTTTATGTGGGCGTTAAAGGATAAATCCTGATCAAATATAACACCAAGATTCCTTACAGTCTCACTGGAGGCCAAATTAATGCCATCCATAGTTAATATATCTTTAGATAATTTGTTTCGTAGATTCTTCGGGCCAAGTACAATAACTTCAGTTTTGGTCGTGTTTAACATCAAAAAATGTAAGGTCATCCACGTTTTTAAGTCCTTGAGGCAGTCTTGAATTTTATTTAGATGATTAATTTCATCAGGCTTGATTGATAAATATAGTTGAGTATCATCCGCATAACAATGAAAGTTTACAGAATGATTCCTTATAATATTTCCTAACGGAAGCATATATAGGGTGAACAAAATAGGTCCAAGCACTGAGCCCTGTGGCACTCCATGGCTAACTTTGGTTTGCAGGGAAGATTCATCTTTGACACGTACAAACTGAGAGCGTTCAGATAGATAGGACCTAAACCAGCCTAATGCAGTTCCCTGTATGCCAACTCAGTGCTCTAGTCTTTGCAATAGGATATCATGGTCGATAGTATCAAATGCAGCACTAAGATCGAGCAAGACAAGAATAGAGACAAGTCCCTTGTCAGAGGCTATTAGAATGTCATTTGTGACTTTAACCAGAGCTGTCTCTGTGCTATGTTGTGTTCTAAAGCCAGACTGAAAATCTTCAAATAAATTATAGTTTTTTAAGTAATCACACAGCTGTTTTGCGACTGCTTTCTCAAGAATCTTTGAGAGCAACGGAAGATTAGAAATAGGTCTATAGTTGGCTAAAACCTCTGGATCGAGGTTGTGCTTTTTGAGAAGTGGTTTTATCACTGCTACTTTGAAAGATTGTGGAACATAGCCTGATAATAAAGACATATTCATAATATTTAATAAAGAAGTGCTAATTAATGGAAAAACTTCTTTTAACAGCTTAGTTGGAATCGGGTCTAAGATACACGTTGATGGTTTAGAAGAGAGAATCATTGAATTTAATTGTTCAAGGTTTATGGCTGAAAAGCATTCTAGTTTACTATCTAGTGTAATATTAGAACTTACGTTTCCAGGAGCTGTTGATAACACTATACTGGTTAAAGGCAAGAGGTCATTGATTTTGTTTCTAAGAGTAACAATTTTATCGTTAAAAAAGCACATAAAATCATTACTACTGAGTGCTATGGGAATAGAAGGCTCAGTCGAGCTGTGGCTCTCTGTCAGCCTGGCTACAGTGCTGAAAAGAAATCTTGCATTATTCTTATTCTCATCTATTAATGAAGAGTAGTATGCTGCTCTCGCTTTACGCAGTGCTTTCTTATATTCATTGAGTGTAATATGCCAAATTAAACGAGATTCTTCAAGTTTAGTGGAACGCCATATCCTTTCAAGTTGTCTCGACTTTTGCTTTATTTTGCGGGTTTCGGCATTATGCCATGGAGCTAATCTATGTTGTTTTATTTTCTTCTTTTTCAAAGGAGCAACAGAGTCTAATTTTATTCGCAGCGCATCTGTAGCACTATCAACAACATGATCAATTTGGGGTGGTGTACATTTTGTATAAGTTTCCTCCCCTACATGCAGATATGCTATCGAGTTAAGTATTGGTGGAATCTCTTCCTTAAATTTGGCTATAGCACTAACAGATAGGTTTCTGCTGCAGGAGCTTTTGGCTAATGCTTTGTAGTCTAGTAACAGTACTTCAAAAGTTACTAAGAAATGGTCGGATAAAGCAGGATTATGCGGTTCGACTAATAGTTGCTCAATTTCAATACCATAAGTCAGAACAAGGTCAAGAGTGTGATTATAGCAGTGGGTTGGTTTATTTACACTCTGACAGAAACCAACAGAATCTAATATAGAGTTAAATGCAACAGTAAGGCTATTTTTATCATCGTCAACATGAATATTAAAGTCACCTACGATAATTACTTTATCTGTTTTTAGTACCAAAGCTGATAAAAACTCAGATAATTCTGATAAGAATTCTGAATAAGGACCTGGTGCACGGTACACTGTAACAAATAAGATTGGCTGCAAAGTTTTCCAGGTCGGATGCGTAAGACTGAAAATGAGGCTTTCAAAGGAGGTATAATTTAATTTTTGTTTAGTATTGATAAGTAAACTTGAGTCAAAGATTGCTGCAACTCCACCTCCTCGGCCCGTGCCTCGGGCAATATGAGTATTGATATGGCTGGGTGGAGTGGCCTCATTTATGCTGACATATTCTTCATGTCTCAACCAAGTTTCAGTGAGACAGCATATATCAATATTATAATCTGATATTAAATCATTTACCAGTATTGCTTTAGATGCTAGAGATCTTATGTTTAAGAGACCACATTTAATCTTCCTGTTTTGTTGCACTGTAGTAGTTGTTACATTTACTTGTATTAGGTTATTATGTATGACACCTCTATTAGGTTTTACCTTAAATTGTCCTTGGGCAGACACACACACCGTTAATATTGGGTATTTTATTGGGTTCGGGATTCCTATGGATGACTGCCTAGGAGAGAGCGCAGAGAAGCGTGTAAGACTGCGACTCTGCCTCCTGGTCTCAACTCCAGTTTGTCATGGATTAAGTCCACAAAGCCCTGAAATGTTTGCCGAAATGAGATTTGCACCTTCCAAAGTAGGATGAATGCCGTCTCTCTTAATCAGACCAGGTTTTCCCCAGAAGGCTGTCCAATTATTCACGAAGCCCACATTGTTTGCTGGGCACCACCAAGACAACCAGCGCTGAAATGATGACATGCGGCTTTACATGTCATCATTGATCAGATTGGGGAGGGGACCAGAGAAGATTACGGTGTCCGACATTGTTTTAGCATAACTACACACCGACACCACATTAAGTTTGGTGCATTCTGATTGGCGTAAACGAACATCATTACCACCGACGTGAATAACAATCCTACTGTATTTACGTTTATTTTTAGCCAGCAGTTTAAGATGCGCCTCAACGTCGCCCGCTCTGGCCCCCGGAATGCATGTGACTGTGGACGCTTCGGTCTCTAAATTCACGTGTCTCATAATAGAGCTACCAATAACCAGAGTTGGCTTCTCAGCGGGTGTCTCGCTGAGTGGGGAATATCTGTTAGATACGTGAACGGGTTGGTGGGGACCTGCGGGTTTCGTGTTATGCCCCTTCTGAACAGTCACCCATTCTCCCTGCTGCTCGGGAGTTGCCGGGGGACGGCTAAGAGGAGCTACCTTTTGCCGGTCCGCACCGGCTAACATGGGCTTTACTGTAGCTGAGTTATTTTCTAAGATGCGGAGCCGGGCTTCTATGGCTATGATTCCCGCCTCCAGCCTAACAACTATACTACATTTAACACATGTATCGGTACCAGTAAAGGAGGTAGGGGAGTAACCAAACATGAGACAGTTAGAGCAGGAAATAGCACCCGAGGGTGGGGAAAGAGCCATGGCTAGCTATCAAGCTAAAGTAGCTACCGTTAGCAAACCCGAAAAGAGTGTAGGCAACTGTGGAGTAACAGTCGCTAAGAGAAGGAGAGTTTGTGAGTGCTTAAGCTGTAGTAACGTGTGATTACAACGTCAGGCAGTTGCCATGATCAAGAGTTTTAAAACGATCGATTAAGTTAAGATAATAAGCTATCAGCAACAGAACAGGCACACGGGATACCCGGAGATGACAACAACAACCGGAAGTTACAACATGCTTACCGCAATAGTGGTCCGTATAGTGGTAATTATGAGAAGGAAAATACATTACGAGTGATGTTGTTCCCCCACACAGAAAACTATTGTGTCCATGTAATAGATATAAGTCATGGTTGATGACCTTCCGGGTCTGTCCAGCAGAGGGCTTGCTTGCCGCGGGTGCATAATACATAAGACTTGAAGCAAGCTAACATCGTCTCTGTTTCCTTTGTCTTATATTTTCCCCATATTAGGTGAGTTCATCCGTGAGAAACGTTATATATGTAGACTGACTGTGTATAATATTAATGTGAATAGTGATAGTTGTTAGAGGTATTTTTGGAGGGTTTCTCTAGGTTCTGTAATTGTTGTAGCTGTGTATGCTAGCTTTGCGAGCGCCGTTAGCTATGATAGCGCAGCTAGCTATGATAGTGTAGTTTAGCTCCAAGAAGGGGAGTTTGGGTGTTAATTTGGATATGTATGTTTGTACTGTGCATTTAAAAAGTGACATCTTGTGTGTTAAATTGGATGTATGTTTGCAGTACGCGCATTGTTAGTGGTTGTTTTATATCAAGAATCCATGTTCTGTATTATACAGCGTGCTATGTGTACCATGTTGTTGGCGGGCATAATACATAAGACTTGAAGCAAGCTAACATCGTCTCTGTTTCCTTTGTCTTATATTTTCCCCATATTAGGGGCATAACATCCACACAGCTAGTGAGGTCAAGAAGACGGGCTTCCACCCAAAATATGCAAGGGGCGGCGATACACCTGACGTGAAGCTGTCCAGACCTGAAAACAGAAACTCGATTCTGCTGTGGTGAAGCCTGGCTACAAAGGGAGGTGTTCGATAGGATCGCTTGTCTCAAACCAGTGAAGAAAGTCAACAAGAACCCAGCTGAACTAGAGAGTGACTGTTAGCGGGAGAACTGTGACGGAGCGACAGAGACTGGCCCAACATTTTCCAGCCAGTACATAGATAGACTCCGTCAGAAGACCAGGGCTGTGTTTAAAGGGGCACTTCATTTATTCTTAGCCAGAAGTGCAGTTTTTAATCAAACAAATTATGTGATTTATGGAGTCAGATTACATTTTTCTCATAAACAGAATTTTATAATCGGTCTGAAGTATCTGTTTTAAGGCATGAGCTGCAGATTAAATAACATAACACTGATTGAGAACTTTGAGGGTTTTTACAACAGTTTCAAGAATCAGTCTTTATTTATTTATTCTTGAGTAACTTTACTGATTTATAGTGTAGTGCGTAAGGCAATATCTCATTTTGAGTGAGGGGCACCAGCCCTTCATGCATGTCACCCTCTGTGAGAATAGTTCATATTTTCCCTCCAGTTTGGAGAAAGATTATCTTATCATATGTTAGTTCAGCAGTGTCAACCAATCCTCTAATCCTAGAGTTATTGAGACGCATTAGCGACACCAGGGGTATTGTTTTTCGCAGCAACGATGATGCATAATACCATGACAAAAGCCATTATTGAAACAAGTAAACTATTAGAAGTGCTAATGGAACATTTTTTGTGAATATGCATTTATGCCATCAGAAAGCCATACATCATACAATATTTTTGTACGCCTTGTGGGTACACGGAGAAGTTATAATTTATTTAATCCAACGTTATGGGTTTTACATGTCCTGTTCATAATAGGGTAATCATTGCAATATTAATTGAGCATTTTATGCTCAAAGGAGGGAGTGTCATGATTATACAGATATGTTGATTTCAGTGACGTTGTAGTTAATAAATAATAACATGTAGTCAACAATAGGTCTCATACAAGAAGTATGCCGAAGCTTGGGCCTTCTCCAAGGAGGGAGTGGTCCAGTTTTAGATATTAGATAAATAGAAGTGGATGAATATGTCAGAACTCTGAGTAATATTATGCAAGTTTTGTCTACACAGGCTAGGAAAACTACAGAGATACCAGACGAGACACCAGAAGAGACTCCTGTTCGGCCAGGTGAATGGGTGAGGGTGAAAGTTCACAAAAGACAGTGGGCTCATCCCCGGTGGACGGAAGCGTGAAAAGTTGTAACAAACTTCACACGCGCTCCGGTTTAAAGGTAAAGAAAAAGGAGCAAATTGACACCACCTCACACATTGTCACCCTTCACTGGCAACTTCCAGAACATTATTGGGAGTTAGGACTGATTTGGCAGAGCTGGAACAAAACGATAAATAGAAATAAGATAAAGATAGAAACAGCTCAAAAGACGAAGTTTCTATAGATCTTTATAGATTCTACATTAATGTGAAAACCTATTTTTTGTTTTACATCTGAAAAAGAGTCAAATTTTTTGTATATGTTATTTTTGTACTCATTATTTAAATTCTGTAACGGACACAAACAGGGATAAAATAGAGATGATGACAAGAACAAAGCCAAACCAATTGTGGGGTCCCCTAGGGATAAGAGGCAGAATAGCATTGTCGATTGTGCTCATTACACTTGGCACCTTTCTGGTTGGAAGGGGAGTACAATATCAAGTAAAACATGGAACCATTAGTTCACTCATAGAGAATGCCCACATCACTAACAAGACTCCAGCTGTGTTTCAGAGACTTTCACTTATCCCCAGAGCCAAAAGATCAGCTGAGCAACAAGAGGAGGAGTTAGAAATACTCGTTCCCAAAGGTGAGGCGGTTATAATCAAGATGATTCACCCCCCCTATATGCAGTTCTTGTATCAAATGTTGAGATGGGTTTAAGTGATCGGGATATGTAAGTGATGGGGATTTACAGATTAGGGGAATCTCTAAATACACTGGATCCATGTTTTAGTCTGTACCAGAAACACCCCCTGTTAAGCTATGAACAACCGACCGGTGACCTATCTGAGCACAATTATTGAAAATGATTGTTAGACACAGGCTACTAACCCACAAGTACAGCTTTGTATGTACAAACTCTATGAACAAGATTCCCCAGCAGATAGTGGCGACATTGCAGATATGTCCAGTCACAAAAGTTACTACGGTTCTAAATAACAGTGGGATTAAAGTGATGGAGAAAATATGGAGACGTTCTTTTATAGTGTGTGAAATATGTGGTGCTTGAAACATGTAGGTATTTAAATGTATAGAAGAAAATGGTTTCCTGAAAGAGTTAATTGGAGTAAACATGTTACAGTGGGTGAAAGCAATGTTTAGGGATATGGTAAAATTATTAGTAGACATGAATTGTGTTTAGATGACATTTAACAACTAAGATGGATAGTAAGATTAGGAAAATAGAGTGGAAAAGGTTGGATTTATTTTACCTCGGTGTGTTAGAATTTAACTATACGTAATGCCTCCCGAGATCTCTCTCTCTCTCTCTCTATCCGCCTGTCAGACCGCTACGACCCCATCGTCCAAGCAGACAAAAGACCTCACCACGGAAGACTCCTCCTCCTCCATCGAACAGACAGAGAAGCAGAGCTGAACCATCTCCACCTGAGGCATCCAGGACTATAGGTGACATAAAAAGGCACACTCTCATCGGTCCCCCACAGGATGAAGTTCCAAGCTGAGCCACAAGATTTGGGCACAAGAGCAGAGTGTGGGACATGAGAGCGGAATACGCCCTCCATGCAACCAGTAGAGACTGTAAAGGAGGAGATGAAATGCAAAGCAGTTGGGACACTGAAAAGAGTTACAGCGGAAGGATCCAAGAGCGGATGGACTGAGGAGAAGGTCGACGGAGGAGAGGACAGGACGGAGGAGTTGGCATGGTCCGGCAGAACGTCAGGGGGTCGTGGCTTGACAACCAGAGGGGGAGAAAAGGAAAACGGGATTGAGTGAGTTTACACATAAACACACTTATTCACCAACGAGAAATACGTAAAGAAAAATATTTATTAGCTATGAATTAATCAATTTGTGAATTTATAAAGAAAAAAGAGAAAACTATTAAATAACCCTAAAAACACACTGAGGGTAGAACATATTATTCAATCTTTTCATCATATGAACAAATTATTCTTTAAGAGTTTTTTATTCATGTGTGAATTTGGGGAAGATTTAATTTGTTACAGTATAGACCTACAGTTTAAAGGGATGGTTTTAGTAACCACTCTATGAAAGCAGACAAATCTTTATTTGTATGGAAAATGTTAAAGGTAGAGCTAGTACCAAGCCAAAGATAGTATTCCAATCTAGAGTATTGATTTCTCCATCGTAGCATGGTTATTACCTCAGGAGGGAAGATTAAGGTGGAAATAACATTTCTTTTTCGTCCAAGATGTAGAGTTTTAAAAAGACAATGGGCAAAGAGAGATTGCACATTTTAATTTTAAAAAACAAATATAATTGGGAGTAATACATGCGGGGCCTTGGATCACTCATTGTGATTGTGCATATTTTATAACAAATTTCGTTCAGGGAGAAGTGGTCGCTCGATCCACCCTGCAGATGTTTTAAATCTTACTTGCAGCTTCAGAGGGAGCGCACGGCACCAGAGTATGAGTTTTAAAAGACAAGCGCCACCAGCTCCTAATGGTCATCCATTCACCAGATGACCTGACATTTAGAGATGTTATTTAAAGGAGAAACATACCTGCCATAAGTGTAAATTCCGGAATTGAACTACAAACCATTAAATGAAATGACTTCTGTTTTTAAAATCCTTGTTAAAGGAGGGAGTAATTATCACATGCTCGGGCACCCAAGGTTCCACACACTGTTAAAGGGGTTAGCATAGCTATTTAAGTAGACCAGAATTGAAAATAAATTAGTATAATGCGTTATTGATATTCCACCGGTTCTCACACCATTTCAGGGACTTTATCACTGCATTAGAACAGACCACCCAAAGGTACTTAGTAGGAACTTTTAAGTGATGAAATTCTACAACTGTTGTAACTGACCAAAATCTTCTCACAGAAATGACTGTCTAGAATGCCGTACCCCAGAGTAGAACGCACAACGGCCCCTTCTAGCGAACATATTACTTTCATACCTTAAATGGTATGAAAGGAGGGAGGGTACATTTCTCATGAGGAGACAGTTACAAATGCTAGCAGAATAAGACGACCAACTCCCGTATACAGATGTTGATGACAATGATGAGTTAGTTTAAATGATATGGATGTTCGGAGATGAGATTGATCAATGAATGTCCAGCCGATGTGATTCTTTAAATTAGGAAATCATGTTGTGGCAGCGGGGTGTGGTTTGGGCGCTGGCTGCTGGAGTGAAGGGAGTGGCTCGGCCGGAGGCCAGACAGCTGATCGGAATCAGGTAATTAGTGCCGGAAGAAAAGCATGTCGTAACCTGGTTCTGGTCTGTTATGCAGTAGGCGGGATCCTGGAAGGTAGCCAAAGGACCTGTGAAGTTTCCCACCTGGGCAACATTTGAGACCCGCGCATATTTTTGTTTGGAGTTAATAAACGCCTGTGTTCAACCAACCTGCTCTTTCCGTCCCTATTTGAACCCTGTGTGAGCGGAGAGGCTCACAGTGGCACCTGAACAGGGACATCATGTCGGAAGGAGAAACCCCGCTGGGTCAGGCCCTCCAACGTCTCGCTCACATGCAGGAGACCACCACAGCATTACAGCGACAGCAGAGCGAGGCTCTGCTCGGGATCGCCTCGAGCCAGCGCGAGGACCGGGCTCTCCTACGGGAGCTGCTGCAGCGTCCGGCCGCTCGGGAGGCCGATCCCGCTACCAACCCGGCCCGACCGCCTTCAATTGCCCTCCAGAAATTAACAGCAGAGGATGATCCGGAGGCATACCTGGACATCTTTGAGGGCACAGCGGCGGCGTGCGGGTGGCCGGAGGAGGAGTGGGCAGCGCGGCTATTGCCTCTGCTATCTGGGAGTGCGCAGCTAGCCACCCACAGCCTGCCAGCAGCCTCTCGGCATGTGTACTGGCATCTGAGGAAGGCCATCCTGGACCGGCTTGGCAGCACGCCAGAGGGACATTGCAGCCAGTTCCGGGCCCTCCCCTTCGAGGACGCTGACCGGCCCTTCTCCTACGCGCAGCGGCTCCTGGATGCAGCGAGCCGCTGGCTCCAGCCGGGGGTGCGCTCCGCTGAGCAAGTCGTCGGGCAGGTGGCACTGGAGCAGTTAATCGCCGGCCTGCCATCTTCGACGGCGAATTGGGTCCAGTGCCATCGCCCCGCCAACCTGGAAGCAGCCGTCGTCCTCGCGGGGGACCACCTCTCGCTTCCCCGGCGGAGCATGAAAGAGGAGCCGCGACCGAGGAGGAGGTTTCCTGGATCAGCTGCCCTTCCCTCCCCACCATCACACGGCCCCAACCCCGCAGCCCCGACACTTTCCCCCCTAGCTCTACCTTACCCTCCTGTTTTTATCTCTCCCCAGGGTCCGGCCTACGCTTCTGGTTGTCCGGCACCACGGGGGGCTCCTCAGACGTCAGGGCAGGATTGCTGGCGGTGCGGGCAGCCCGACCACTTCCGACGGGAGTGTCCTCTCATGGAGGTCGGACAGCTGGTTCGGGTTGCAGGACCGCCAGTTGCCGCCCCCGATTTGGAAGGGACGTACCGTATACCGGTATGTATACAGGGGGGTACACACCAGGCTCTGATGGACACGGGCTGTAATCAGACGATGATCCATCAGCACCTGGTTCGGCCTGGGGCATTGATTGAAGCATCGTGGGTGAAGGTGAGGTGTGTGCATGGGGATATTCACCAGTACCCGGAGGTGACGCTGGACATTTCTTATAAGGGGAAAAAGCATAGAGTCAGGGCTGTAGTTAGCACTCGCCTTACGCACCCTCTGATTTTGGGAACGAATTGGCCGGGGTTTGCTAAGCTAGCGGGGGCTATGGGGGTGCGTTCACGGACGGCAGGGAAATGTGAGTTGTGTGCTGTGTTTAGTGGAGAGTCGGAGGCGGCTGACGACATCGAGGGGGAAACGGACACGGAGGGGGCCGCGGAGGTCCCTCTGGACCCGCTGGTGTTTCCCGTGGAAGATTTCCCGCTCGAACAGTCGAGGGACGAGACCCTTCAGCACGCCTTCGGCCAGGTGGTGAGTATTGATGGCTCCCAGCTACACACAAACGCAGCGCTCACTCACCCACACTTTACGGTGGTTAGGGACAGCCTGTATCGTGTAAGCCGTGACACACAGACAGGAGAGATAAATACCCAGTTGTTGGTGCCAAAAAGCCGTCGGGAAATGGTTTTCCAGGCGGCTCATTATAACCCCATGTCAGGTCACCTAGGGTACGACAAATCACTACACCGGATAATGGCCCGATTTTATTGGCCGGGCATTCGCGCAGATGTGAAGCGGTGGTGTGCATCTTGCCGTGAATAGTTTAGTTTAGTTTTTATTAGGATCCCCATTAGCACTAGCATGAGCATTGGCTATTCTTCCTGGGGTCCTCACCCACACAAAACATACATAATACAAACCAGAACGGAACAACTCATCATTTCATGAAAAGTGCATGGTAAGGAAGTGAAAGCAAAAACAAAACAGAAAAAAATAGTCATCACATTTTAGCCATCAAGTCAAAACCTAAACAAAATTGTACCAACAATATAATTTACATGATAATACTAATTACTAATTACTAATTGACCCACAAGTACAGTTCAAATTTAATTTGTAGTTCTCAGATATTGTTTTAGCAAATGTTTGAAATGTATGTTTGAGTTGTCTTGAATGATATGGACCGGTAACGAATTCCAGCTGACCATTGCTCTGTATAGTACTGTTTTCTGTCTGATATTTGATCTTGATTTGGGTAAAATGAACCTTTTTTCTATTGCATGTCTGGTTTGATAGTTATGTGTAGAGTACTGTGCTATGAACTTTTGTGACAATATATGTGGTAAGTGTGTCACTGTAATATTCTTTACAAAATTTAACAGAGAATAAATGGACCTCTGTCTAACACTCATCCATTTCAGTGTCTCCAGCATTTCGGTCACTCTGGTTCTGTAGGAGCACTGCAGAACACATCGTGCTGCCTTATTCTGTGCTACTTGTAGTTTATTTAAATCGTTTTCTGAAGCACTAGACCAAACAACAAAACAGTAATCAAGCTGTGATAGCACCAAAGCATCCAAGACTTGTCTCCTGACATCTATTGGCAAATATTTTACAATTCTTTTAACGAGTGACACACCCCTTCCCATTTTACACACAACATTATCAATTTGTTTAGACCAAGACAGTGTTTGATCTAGAGTTATCCCTAACAACTTAGTTTCCTTGACTTGTTTAATGTCAATATGGTTTAAATGTAACTGCAATTTAGGTTCACATTTTAACTGATGATTTGACCCAATTATTAAAGATTTAGTTTTTCCTGCATTAAGTACCAACTTATTATTTATTACCCACTCTGAAATCATTTGTAGATCCTTATTTATACAGTGACTCAGCTCCCTTGTAGATGAACCTGCTCCATATATTGTCGAGTCATCTGCATACATTACAATTTTGGATTCCTGTAAGACCAATGGTAGATCATTTGTGAAAATAGAAAATAAAAGTGGTCCCAAACAACTCCCCTGAGGAACTCCACAACTGACTTTCTTAATAGTTGACAGACTTCCATTGAAAAAAACAGTTTGACATCGATTGGTCAAATAACTTTCTATCCACCTCAGTGCATTCAGATGAAAACCATATTGCTCTAGCTTGTTCAACAACAATGGATGATCGATGACATCAAAGGCAGAACTAAAATCAAGTAGTACCGTTCCCACTAACTTCCTATTATCTACCTCCACCTTCCAGTCATCGGTCATTTGTGTTAAAGCAGTGCATGTGGAATGGCCCGGTCTGTAGGCATGTTGATAAGCAGTATTAAGATTGTTACCTTCAAAGTATTTCTGTATTTGATTAAACATTATTCTCTCCATTATCTTTCCTAACGCTGGTAATAAACTTATCGGGCGACTATTTGTTCCAGAAAATGATCCAGCTGGATTTTTTGCAAGTGGAATAATTTTTGCTATTTTCCATGCCTGTGGGCAAATACACTTTTCAATACTTACATTGATGATATGGCAGATAGGCTCCGCAACCAAATTAGCAACATATCTAAGAAATTTACCATCTAGATTATCAACACCCGGTGGTTTATCATTACATTTACCTAGTAGACATTCAACATCTGCAATTGACACTTTCTCTATTTTAAATTTACAATTCTTATTTTCCATGATTAAATCATTTATTAGAAACGTGGAGTTCCTGTTAATAGGTTGCTTCATATCTCTCCTCAAAGTATCCACTTTATCAAGAAAATAATCATTTAAATAATTAGCAATTTGTACCGGTTTAGTCAAAAATTTCCCTTCCACTTCAAGATATGTTGAGGTGGATTTGGGCTTACGGCCCATCATGCCATTGACTAAATCCCACATCTTCTTCTTATCATCATTAATAGCTTTAATTTTATTTCCATAATACACTCGTTTTTTCTTTTTATTTAATGCTGTAACATAATTCCTCAATTTTCTATAAATGTGCCCGTCTGACTCATAACTTGATGAGATAGCTACAAGTTTTGCATCATCTCTTTGTTTCATTAGTTCTCTTAGCTCATCATCTAACCAGGGCGTTCTAAGGTTCCTTACAGTCTGCTTTCTAAGTGGTGCATGTTTATCAATCACTTGCTTGAATAAGAAATTAAAGCCATCAAGAGCATCATCTGGGTTTAGTTTCTCAAGAACTTGTTTCCAACAAATCTTTTGAACATCCTTTATAAATGACTCTTCACAAAAATATTTCATTGATCTTCTAACTATTACTTTTGGTCCTGGTTTTGGCACCTTTGTCTTTCTCACAATGATGATTAGATTATGATCAGTGCACCCTACCGGGATTGAAATTGCTTGTGAACATAAATGGCTGAAATTAGTAAATATATGATCAATACAAGTTGCACTATTTGATCCATCTTTCTTTCTGATTATCCTAGTAGGTTTAGTCACCATTTGTACTAAGTTACATGTGTTAGTAATTGTCAGCAACTTATTTTTTAGGGCACAGTGCGACATATTCCAGTCTATGTTTAAATCACCTGTAAAATAAATCTCTCTATCAAGATCACAAACTTTATCTAACATGTGACATACTGTTTCTAAATAAGCAAGGTTAGCATTAGGAGGTCTGTAACAGCATCCCACCAACAAAGGTCTTAAGTGTGGTAAATGAATTTGCAACCAAAGTACTTCAATATCAGGAGACATTAAATCGTATCTCACTTTAGCTGGTATTTGCTTTTGAATATACACTGCCACCCCACCTCCATGTGCATTCCTGTCTTTTCTAAATATACTATATCCCTGAATGTCAACTGCTGCGTCATTAAATGTGTCATCTAAGTGAGTTTCTGATATAGCTAAACAATGAATACCCGATGATAGTATTTCCTCTATCTCAGTAACTTTATTCCTTAAACTACAAATATTGATATGAGCCAATTTAAACCCTTTCTTTGGTAACTTATTTGACATTAAGATGGCAATTTAAAATGTGTTTCTCTTTCACTACTTTTTAAATTGAGAGCTGAACCAAAACACACATGTAACACAACTAAAACCACACATACAACCCACCACCTAACTGCACATAAAGGATTACTATCCCTGTGCATACTCACTCACTCAATCACCTATACGAGCAGCATGTAGCTCCCAAACATTTTAGATCGTTGTCAATGTGTTAGATACATTCATGGTAATGTCTATTACACACGATCTTATTTATGAATCAATAAATCAAAAAAATGAATAAATCAAAATGACATTTTAGGAGGAATGAACAACCCCAGAGACCAGTAAGAATTGGTCTCTATTCAACATTTTTAAACAAAAAAACAAACAAACACCTTATATAGCCCAATAATAGCAATAAACTCATAATCGCAGTTGATGAAATAACTAATTTAAAATAAAATAGTAGATAACTCATAGACCAGAGGATATTGGTCTAAGAGAACAATCAAAAACACAATTCATCAAACCTGCAGCAATTCCCTTTGTATAATATAATTAATTTCAACTCCTAATGGGCTATAATAATCACAATAAACTCATAATCACAGTTGATGAAGTAAATAATTTTAAATAAAAAGTAGATCACTCATAGACCAATGGATATTGGTCTAAGAGAACAATCAAAAACACAATTCATCAAACCTGCAGCAATTCCCTTTGTATAATATAATTAATTTCATCTCCTAATGGGCTATAATAATCACAATAAACTCATAATCACAGTTGATAAGTAAATAATTTTAAATAAAAAGTAGATCACTCATAGGCCAGTGGATATTGGCCTAAAAGAAAACAATCAAATACACAATTCACCACAACTGCAGCAATTCCCTTTGCATAATATAATTAATTTCATCTCCTAATATGCATAACCATACCATCTGATACGTCATGTCCATCAGTCCTTTCCCACCTTCATTTCAGATCTTAGTTGAACTCGGGCTTATCACTGTTTTATAGAAATGTTCAGCTTCACTACAGTCCCGATACAGTTTTGTCTGTCCATTGAAGGTTACAATAAGTGTTGCGGGGAACAGTAGTCCATGCCTCACCTCAGCCTTACGCAGCTTCATTCTGAGTTCATTGAATAGGGCTCTCCTCCTGGCAATATCCGCAGTGATATCAGGAAATATCTTCAGTCGCATGTCTCGGAACATGATCTCTCCCTTGCTTCTTGCCAACTTCAAGATAGCTTCCTTTGCTTGATATCTCTGCATTATGACGATCATAGGTCTGGGTCTCAAATCAGTCCCCTGGCCAATCCTGTAGGCAATCTCTACTGCCGGCTCACACGAGAGCGCATTTCCGAATACCTCCTTTAAAAGGTTTGTCATAAAGGCAATGGGATCGCTCTTCTCTATATCCCTTCTCAGTCCAAAGACACGTAGATTACATTTTCTGGTTTGAATCTCCATCCTCTCCATTTTGTCTTTAATGTCTTTGTTTTCCTTCATTAGATTTTGGTTTGCAGTTTCGAGTATAGCAACCTTAGAATCCACATCAGTCAGTCCCACCTCCATATCACCGATCCTCTGACAACATGAGTCGAGTTCTCCCTTTAAAGTATCAAGCTGCGGCTGGAATCTCTCAAAAGCAGCCCCCATCTCCTCTCTCATTATGGAGCGTATTAGTGCCGACAGCTCCGAGTGGCTCACCTGTGAGGACCCGCTGTCCATGGCGCTCTCATCAGCTGTTTGTGTTTCATCCACTCCAGACAGATCGCTGCTCTCATTTAACGCCACTTTAGCCTTTCTTCTTGATTTCTTCGACGGCATTACATTCCCCACATTATACTCTCCTGTGGACTTTGACTGAACAACTTGATCATCCGTTCATAACCAGATTTTTTCAAAAAGTTTGAGACGGGAGCTACACGCTTTCAAAATTCACACACTACTTCCGCGCATGCGCATCTGACGTAATATGTGAATGTCAGCTGGTTAACCCGCCGGCCATCCCCAGAGCGCCTTTGCGCCCGTTACCATTGATTGAGGTGCCTTTTGACAGAGTTGGAATGGACCTCATCGGGCCATTAGACCGGAGTGCACGGGGATATCGCTTTGTACTAGTCCTAGTGGATTATGCAACGCGATATCCCGAGGCAGTGCCGCTGCGTAATATCTCTGCAAAGAGCGTCGCGCAGGCACTGTTTCACATTATCTCCCGAGTCGGGATCCCGAAAGAGATCCTGACTGACCAGGGCACACAGTTTATGTCACGCACACTACGCGAGCTCTATGAACTATTGGGCGTCCATTCAATACGGACTAGTGTTTACCATCCGCAGACCGACGGCCTGGTGGAACGGTTTAACAAAACACTAAAGAACATGGTTCGTAAGTTCGTTCACGAAGATAGCCGTAATTGGGATAAATGGCTAGATCCTCTGTTGTTTGCAGTGCGGGAGGTGCCCCAGTCCTCCACGGGATTTTCTCCCTTTGAGCTGTTATCTGGTAGGAAGCCCCGGGGTGTTTTGGACCTAGTTAAGGAAAACTGGGAGGAGGGTCCAAGCACCAGTAAGAACGAAATACAGTACGTTATGGACCTGCGAGCAAAACTCCACTCACTGGGGCAGATATCACGGTAGAATTTGCTCCAGGCTCAGGAACGTCAGCAGCGCCTGTACAACAGAGGGTCGAAACTGAGACAATTTGCACCGGGAGATAAAGTGCTTGTATTACTCCCATCCTCTAGCTTTAAACTACTCGCCAAGTGGCAAGGACCCTTCGTGGTCACACACGAGTGGGGCACGTAGATTATGAGGTGGTGCGTTCTGACAGGGGGGGAGCAACACAGATTTACCACCTTAACCTCCTGAAAGCATGGAGGGAGGTGGCGTCGGTTTCTCTGGCCACCACGGTGATTGAGAGAGATGAGTTGGGACCGGAGGTCATTAAAAGCAACAAAGTAGCCCCGGTCTGTTGTGGCAACAATCTGTCACCAGGCCAGAGAGCAGACGTTGCTTCGTTGCAAAGGCCGTTTGCCGACTTGTTCTCTACGCTGCCAGGGCGCACCTCTCTCATACACCACCGCATAGCAACGCCCCCGGGCGTGGCCATTCGTTCACGGCCCTATCGGCTGCCTGAACACAGGAGGAAAATTGTTCAGGCGGAGCTTCAGGCTATGCTAGAGATGGGAGTGATAAAAGAGTCCACCAGTGACTGGTGTTGCCCCGTCGTGCTGGTACGTAAGTCCGACGGGTCAATCCGGTTCTGTGTGGACTACCGCAGGGTGAACGAGGTGTCCAAATTTGATGCTTATCCAATGCCCCGGGTCGACGAACTCCTGGATCGGCTAGGCACTGCTCGCTTTTACACGACGCTGGATTTAACCAAAGGCTATTGGCAGATTCCCCTTTCTCCAGAGTCTAAGGAAAAAACGGCCTTCTCCACTCCGTATGGTTTATACCAATTCATCACACTTCCTTTCGGGTTGTTCGGAGCTCCAGCCACCTTCCAGCGGCTCATGGACCGGGTGCTGCGTCCCCACTCTGCATATGCTGCTGCTTACTTGGATGATGTCATCATTCACAGTGAGACATGGGAGCAGCATATGCAGCAGGTGGGGGCGGTGCTCGAGTCCCTGAGGCAGGCGGGGCTCACGGCCAACCCGAAGAAGTGTGCGGTTGGACAGAGGGACAGCTGTATCTGGGGTACCACTTGGGCGGCGGGCAGGTGCGGCCACAGATAGAGAAAACAACCGCCATTTCAGCCTGTCTGGCGCCCAAGACGAAAAAAGAGGTCAGGAGGTTCATGGGGCTGGCCGGTACTACAGGCGGTTCATCCCGTCCTTTTCGGAGCTGACCAGTCCCCTGACCGACCTGACCCGAAAGGGTGCTTCAGATCCGGTCCAGTGGACGGAGCGGTGTCAGCTGGCGTTTGAGAGGGTTAAAAAAGCCCTCTGTGGTAAGCCGCTTCTGTATTCTCCTGACTTCTCTCTCCCTTTTGTGTTGCAGACCGACGCCTCGAACAGTGGGGTGGGGGCCGTTTTGTCCCAGCACGTAGAGGGGGTCGACCGCCCTGTACTGTACATTAGCCGTAAGCTCGCCCAGAGGGAGGTGAACTACAGTACGGTGGAAAAGGAGTGCCTCGCCATACGGTGGGCGGTCGGCGCCCTGCGGTACTACCTCCTGGGGCGCCCTTTCACCCTCTGGTCGGACCATGCCCCGCTCCAGTGGCTCCACCGCATGAAGGATGCCAACGCTCGGATCACTCGGTGGTATCTGGCGTTACAGCCTTTCAACTTCAAGGTGATCCACAGGCCGGGTAACCGGATGGTCGTGGCTGATTCCCTCTCTCGCTCGGCGGAGGGGGGGGGGAGAGTCAGCTTGCGGCCGGCGGGATCCCGGCCTGAGTCGGGCGGTGGGGGTATGTGGCAGCGGGGTGTGGTTTGGGCGCTGGCTGCTGGAGTGAAGGGAGTGGCTCGGCCGGAGGCCAGACAGCTGATCGGAATCAGGTAATTAGTGCCGGAAGAAAAGCATGTCTTAACCTGGTTCTGGTCTGTTATGCAGTAGGCGGGATCCTGGAAGGTAGCCAAAGGACCTGTGAAGTTTCCCACCCGGGCAACGTTTGAGACCCGCGCATATTTTTGTTTGGAGTTAATAAACACCTGTGTTCAACCAACCTGCTCTTTCCGTCCCTATTTGAACCCTGTGTGAGCGGAGAGGCTCACACATGTGAAGAAGTGAGCAAAATTAAAATGCTAAAATGGAGTGAATCCATTTCAATTTACTTCATACTATTCTAAGATAGTCCATTTTATTTGACTTTATTATTTTATACTATTCTAATATGGTAGATTTCATGTTGTATAAATCATTGCTATTCTAAAATGGTTTGTTTCTTTACACTTTGTAAAAACAAGTGCCTTAACACTGAGCGTGGTATGAGAACGGTTTCTGTGAAAGGAGGGAGGAAGAAATGTTCTGATACCAAGCCATTGCTGCTATTTTGAAGAATGATATTGAATGTAAACACTAGAAGTTATGCACAAGAAAAAACGTTTATGTTTGAACCAAGTCAAAGTATTTTTGTAAAGTTAGGACTATTGAACCATTCCATTTTGATTGTATGTTTGTAACATGAGTTATGTGCTATGCAAAGTTCAGATGAAGAACTCATTGATTTCAGTATTAGATACACACCTTTGAGGTGTGTAAGGAGGGACTGTTAGAAATTAAAATCCATGTTTTTGATGGTATAATGTAGCTTAAACATACCGTCAGTTTAAACGCTGTTTTATACTGAAAAAAACAGAAATTCTCGTGCACAACCAGTTAAGCTTTTATTCTGAAAATCCTTCATCTCCGGTTAGCATTTAGCATGTGGCTAATATACGATTTCCTAAAGAGGTGAATTTAGTAGCGAGATGACATGGAGTGGTGCAAACCGAAACCTACTGATTTAACACTACAACTATAGATGTCGAGATACTACCATGCCGAATATTAAATGAAGGTACAGTTTATTTGAATACATTATTGTTTACAGACGAGAGTAGCATGTGACAACATCCGGAATGACCGGAAACCAAACCAGCCGTTTAGTATTTTCTGTATTTTTTAGAGTATTGATTACAGCGTTTAGAATGTGTTACAGGAAAAGTGATGAAAGAGAAGATGAGGAGGAAAGGCGTGTTAAGCATATATTGAATGTGAAAAGTACCAATCCTCTGTTTAAATGCAACAACGGACATTAGAGACGAGGCGAGCCGGCTGGCAGGGAGGAGCCAGCAGAGGATATATATAACAGCACCGGACGAGGGATTCGCCCCCCTCTTCTCTTGCTCATGAGAGCCAGATCACAGCTGTTTTCTGCCTGAACAATATTCTGTCTGTAACACTACCGCGCCTTTTTTAATTAAAGTATCCCATTTGAATCTTCTCAGAGACTCCATTTAGTCTCATTTTAAAGCTTCTCTCCTGGACGCAAGAATAACGAACATATTTAACACCACTAAACAGTGACTGTGTTATAAGCAGGGATCTTACAGCTTTTCCAAAGTCAAATTCAAGCACTTTTCAAGCATTTTCAAGGTGCATTTTCAAGTTACTCAGCCAAATAACTTTTCAATACATTATTGATTACTATTTTTGAGGTACTTTTAGGTTGGCAGTAAACATAAGTCAGAGGTAAATGGTGTACTTTTACTCCACTATGTATTTAATACATAATACATTAGTAGCAGGTTAGGGGGGGGGGCGTGAAGACTGAAGGGCCCTTTGCCTTGTTTAAAATCTCTGCTTGGGCTCAGCCTCTGGGAAATAATTAGCTTATGTACATGTCATGTGCTAGAGTATTATTAAACTAGAATTTTCTGGTCATTGAATTAAAACATACGCCAGGGTGACCAGCCCTGTTTTTCTTCTTATCTGCAGTTTATGGGAATAATTCCACCTATCAGATAATCAGGGGGCGAGAACAAGAAATAATTTTCAAGCGCACATAGTCTAACTTTATTGGATCTTCTGCATAAAATTCAACAATATACAGTTCCAAGTTAAAATTATAAAATCCAGTTACCTTGCAAAATGTCGCAACCTGACAACACTGAAACATCCTGGCATTCCTGCTAATCATAATGTTACATCTGTTTTATATGTTTTAGGTGTCAGTGCGACAACTGTAACAACATGGACATAGCCGAGAGTGTGTGCTGTCGGGAAATCGCCGCTGTCACCAGGACCATGGAGGAGGATGGTATCCACAGCTGCATAATCGACCACCCCGGCTTCCGATCTGGCTGTCTAGACATCTGGGTGCTGCGTATAGCATACTATGGATACAGGCAACATTATGGCCATCTCCAGCAAGAGGGCAATGAGTAAGCCTTACAAACACTATTTACAATAAAGTCTATTACTAGTATATAAATGTATCAGTTAATATGATGTCATGACAACTTTTGCAACTTTATACGTTTGAATATTAGTCTTTTATGATCTGAGTATAAGAAAATGTAACTTTGATGTTGACCTATTATAATCTATTGTCCTTCATTTGTAGTAGTCTCTTGACAGTAGCTGTCGTCATATCAATGCTATAATGTTTTATCTTGCAGACGCCACCGATACACAGCCTACCGCCAGCTGGTGAGACTTTGCTGGGGTTACCTAGGACGCGACATAAGAGTGCCACTGCCCTCTTGTGCAGTGAACCAAATTTGTCGACAGTTTCCATCCATGGACTATCACGGTTATGAAGAAGGACAGTGACAATACAGTTCTGAAGTGAATGTTTAATACAGTTCCACAGTTGAAGATGCACAGTGACAGACTATTTGGTCTTGAAACGACTGGCATGTGCCTTGATGGCCTCTGCTTTGTCAGGCTTCTCCATTGCAGAGGACAGAGTGGGAGGCTCCTCCAGCTGTACAGGCCTGTCTGCGCTGGGTTTCTTGCAGAGGTCGACCACCTCTCTCATGAGATCATCCACATAGCCTGCAACAGTGTTCAAAGACAGAATACAAAACTTGCAATTTATAATGTTCTCTAATAATAAATGGTGTCTGTCATCAAGCCGAGATCATTCTTTCAATTGGGGTTTTGAACTGAATTAGTTACTAAATCATTAGTACCGGTACATTACCAATCTGGACAATATTATTTTGAGTAATTTCATTTCAAACTCACTGACTGTTGCCTCTACTAGGATCTTCTTCACAACATGACCTCTAGCCTTGTACTTGGGGTAGCGGATTTTGAACCTCTGTTCCCCCGCCTTCGTAGTTGCAGTATGTCTGCTGGCATTCTCGTTGTAATGCAGTCCGGCAAGAAGTGTTCTGTTAATATAAACAAAGAAACAGTTTTAAAAATGTGAAAAGAAATATCTTTTGTAATTATTCCACATGAACAGCTCTATTTAACTTGATATTGATTCAGAAAGTGATTTTGTGTTTTATTTTAGTCCTGGCAATGTGTGTCTTGGAGTTGACAACTTCATCACAGTTCCTTCCTCCATTTTGACACACTATGGGAGATGTGACGTAACGTTGCAAGCTTTTATACAGCACGGGGACCTGGTTCAGCACGGTACAAAGACGCCCATTCCCAAGTAACTGAAACAAGTCTTTAGCTGGTACAGTACAAGCCTTCAAATTATATGCTGAAAAGAACAACCTGCACAGCATGCCAGTGTAGGACTACACATAAGACTTTGGTGCAAACTGAATGATGAGGCTGTGAAAGCCCTCCACCTTGGACGTCTGGTGTACAGCAGAGAGCTTGCCGATGTCCTTGCACAGCATCTTGTCTGTCACCAGTTTCTCCAGTTTGACAGCTGATAGTGAACCTGCAATCAACAGATCAATAAATCAATCATCAACAAATTGCAATGGCAGTGCTTGACATTATGGATTATCAATTCTAATGTTTGTTGCTCAGACGTAACTTTTTGGATTATGTACCCAACCATAAGACAGTCAGTACATTGTTGTTGCTGGGTATGTCATGGGTTTTTAATCACTCAGTATACATACACTGTATACATTCCATACTCCTTTTGGCGGTGGATGACGGTTAAAATTACAGTCACCCGTTGCTGACGCAACAGACGTAATTTTAAATGTCACGTCTGCCGCCATATCAGAAAAAGGAGTATTGACTCAACTCACTTGGTTTGATCCACTTCTTCTTGTGAGCCCTGCCTTGTAGTCTCTTGTGCGCACATGTGGGGAACTTTCCACCATGGCCCCTGTGGAGGTTTAGGACATGCCGCTCCACCGACTTCCATTTATCCACAATCAGTTCTGCGTCGTCTTGCGTGGAGGAAACCACTGCCCAGTACAAGTGGTTGATGATGCTCTGTTGCCATGCTTTCAGGTCCTCAAAGCCCTTGAGCTTGCAGATGGATTTCAGCTTCTTCCCAACAGCTGCAAAGACAATAAATAAAACTGACATCATAAAGAGATCTATCTATTTGAGTGAGGTGTGCAAATAAGATTTGTTACACTGCATGCTGCAATGTCTGTCTGGTGATAACAACTTTACGATAACTCAATAGAAGACTCTACTCCTTCAACTTCAAAAGAAACAACATTGACACATACACTTGGCTGCATGCCAGATGTCATACAGATGTTTTGTGTACGGCATATTCTCTCTAATCCATTTGGCAATCTGGCGATGTCGGTCTGTGACGAGAGTGCCAATCTCCAGGATGTCCTCAAAGAAGGCCACCATCCTCTTCAGGCCTTCCAGTTCCATATGGTAGCTCCCACCACACTCGTTGCTCTGAAAATACAGCAGGGAACATTCCAGTTAGGCAGATAACTAGACAGGAGCTCTGCAATGAGCTGAATATGATTTGAAACACTGTTACTATTACAATATTTACAGATGAAGTTTTAAATTTCTCACACAAAACCCTGAACTTGAACAATATAAACTGTACCTGCACCAGCTGTAGGTCTAGCACCACATTTGATTCCAGCTCCATTGTAGTGTATGTTCCAAATTTTGCGCAGTGTCCAGGGCTGTCGGCCCTGCCGTCACCCCGCAGAACCAGAGGTCGCCCTTCAGTCTGCAGCATCGCAATGTGGGCTGCCTGTTGTTGCGTCCATACACCCTGTATTGCAGGATGCAGGATGTCTCGCTGGTGTAAGAAGAATGTTGGTTTCACGTAGGTCATCACACCCATGTGGTTTAGGACTCGCAGCACCTTTGTTGGCGACGCACCGGCAAACAGTATGCCTGCAGACAACAGCATGTTGCCTGCAGGGAAGTTTCCAATGCTCGGTTGACTCTGCCACTCAGTTGCCTGCAGACAGGAGTCACATGTTTGGTGGATCTTAAGTAGTGTTCCAGTGGTTGTCCACACTTGACGGATGTCGACGCCTTCGCAAGATGGACAGTGGCACCACTGTAGCAGTTTCCCGAGGCTGGAGCCAAAGACGATGTGTTTGGGTTCCTTGTGGCAGATCTCATCCCCAAATGCTTCCCGACTTTCTGACAGATCTGACTTGTCAGAAGAATCAGTCGCTGAGATGGGGCTACTGGGTTCCCAGTCTGAGGAGCCTGATACTGATGGTGGTGCAGCTGGATTGCTGGACGACGCGTCTTCCAGTTGGTGTTGCTCCAGCTTTGACGCCTAGCTGCTTCTGCTGCTAGAGGCAGCCTGTGGTGGCTGGTCAGGGCTTTCAGATTTCTCTGCCTCCCTGGTACTGGTAGACTTGCAGTCAGCATCTCGGGCGTCACCTGGCATGCTGGAAATGAAATGATCAATGGAATACTATATTGTGTTTATATAAAACCACAAATCTATGTTGATCTGTTGCTTACTATTTAGAGTTAACAAACTCAACATTAGAAGGAATTTCCGTACTGTAATACAGTATTATATGACACACTCGCTCATCCTGTTGTGTTTTTTTTTTTTTAGGAACTGATTAAACTTCGATTTAATAGTGCAGTACTATTAACCAATCAATAGTGGCATTACCCTTTGACTGTGTATTTGTTTTTGTGAGTTGTTTCCCAGTCTATGTCTTGATGCTGACAGTAGCTGTTGGAGTCCAGTCTGTCTGGCAGGCCTGATCTTGACTCTGTCGTTCCTGCCAGGTGAAAACATACATTTCATAGTGTGATGTTGTAAAATATTTTCGAGGGGTTAGAAGTTCTAGACAATATTATCATGATAAACATGTACCCTACAGTAATGCTTAGCTAGAGCCAATGCATATGTAAGTCAATATCATGCCTGACTAGCAACTTTCTACAATAATTATATTTAGCAGACTGGTTTGCCGGTTGCATGTTTGGTGTTTGGAACAAGACTAATGCTAAGCTTTTTGTTTTACATAACAAGTGTAAGGTCTAAGGTGTGCATATTACAAAGAAGGTTTTTTTTCATGTGTCCACTGTGTGTGCCAGTCATGATAACATGCAAGGTAAAACCAGCCAATGTGCTCATCTAAAACAAAACCTGGGGCAATCACAAACCTGTTCCGGTGCCATGTCTGTGTCAGTGGCCATCTCCATTTATTCCTCTGTGGAAGCAAAACTGCTAATCTCCACTTCTGATTCTGCCAGGAGTTCTTCTACTTTCTGCAAATGTACACAATATGAAATGGATTACAAAATTATTCAAACAGTATAGGCCTACACCTTGCTCATACCATTTCAACAATAATAATTCAGGAAACTACTAGCCACTGGAATTAAATCCTGATTTAACATCAACAAATTAGGCCTAACAACTTTACCCGCTTTTCTTTCTCTCATTGCAAATGCAGATCGAGCCGGTCTTGATGTTGACGTTGAAAGTTGTCCCACAGCTGAAGTCCCAACTCTGGGGAAAACAGTTGGAATTGCTCCCTTCTTCAGGATCAAGGTCCTCTTTGTCGCAATGCCCATCTGCGCTCGTAGTAGAGCACTTTCATCAAAGGAGTCCCTTGTGAAGTGTTCACTGCACAGAACACTGTCTTTGGTAGGCTCCCAGTCCTTCCTGGTTCTCTGTACTTGCTTTGCCCATGCCTTTGACAGATCTGTAGAAATAAAATAAATCCAACGATTAGTCAAATAGTCAAAAGATAAGCTCTCTATTCTATAGGTAATCTATTATGACATCATTAACATGGCCATGGAAGTCAATTTAGTTGAGGACAATATTTTGTCATAGATCTAGACAAGGGTGTAACTTTGGTTTGAGAAGTGGGGGGGACACAAAACAGGGGGTCCCCCGCAATGAAAAATGTTCTTGATTTAATTCCATTTCCTGCCTTTCTACAAATATATTAGGGACTATAGTGTT